>NW_006791822.1:1509929-1536876 GCF_000442215.2 Lipotes vexillifer | reverse complement strand
GAAAAAAAAAAAAAAAAAAAAAAGTGTTTTTTTTTTTTTTTTTTTTTTTTTTCTTGCGTTATGCGGGCCTTTCACCGCTGCGGCCTCTCCCACCTGCGGAGCACAGGCTCCGGACGCGCAGGCCCAGCGGCCACGGCCCACGGGCCCAGCCGCTCCGCGGCACGCGGGATCCTCCCGAAACGGGGCACGAACCCGCATCTCCCGCATCGGCAGGCGGACTCCCAAGCACCGCGCCACCAGGGAAGCCCAAGAATGGCCTTTTTGAATCTCTTTGAGTGGTATGGGTGCAGTAATTTTAGTTACTGCTGCTTGTTTAGCGTAGTGACCAGGTAGGTAATTATCATGAGATTCTGGATCATTCTGCTTTGAATGAGTCTCCAGTTTTATTATGGCTAAATATTAAACTTGTTTTCATTTCTATGTGAGTGTCTGAAGAGATCAGCTCTTTGATTGGGGAGCATTGCCTCATCATGGCCTATCCTACAAGGTTACCTGCCCTCAGAGTAAATATTTGCTCTTTAACTCTTGTGATTTGATTGTCTCAGGGGAGAGTGATTAACCATTTGGCAGATTCAACTTGATAGAAATTCATATTCTAACGGTGAATTTTGATCTATGATAATATAACCCGCTTAACATTTTTTAATTTCTTTTTTAAAAATTAATTAATTAATTTTTGGCTGCGTTGGGTCTTCGTTGCTGCACGTGGGCTTTCTCTAGTTGCGGTGAGTGGGGGCTACTCTTTGTTGCGGTGCGTGGGCTTCTCGCTGTGGTGGCTTCTCTTGTTGCGGAGCATGGGCTCTAGGCGCACAGGCTTCGGTAGCTGTGGCACGTGGGTTTAGTTGCTCCGCTGCATGTGGGATCTTCCCGGACCCTGGCTGGAACCCACGTCCCCTGCAATGGCAGGTGGATTCTTAACCACTGCCCCACCAGGGGAATCCTTATTTCTTAATTTTAGGTGCAAACAAATGAAATCAGGATTAACCAAGGGAATTTCAAAAAAAAATTCTCCCATAAAGATCAAAAGATTATAAGATTCTCCTTCCTAAGGTAGAGAGTTGCTGGGTTCCAGGTTTTGTTTTTTTTCACTGTTCTTTTCATACTTAAAAAAAAAAATTTTTTTTTTACTGTTCTTTTAATGTTCTGAGCATCCAGTTTCCAATGTGGGAAGTGGTGGTGGGTTCCCCCATACCTCCAATAAAGGAATTCTCAAGCACCAGCAGGGAGTCCAAGAATTCAAATCAATTCTGATATTATCTACCTGGAGATAGCATCAGATTCTATAGATTGAGGGCTCAATCCTACGAGACTGGCCTGCTCCATCCCCACTTAAGACTTTGGACACCAGTCACAAGCCCAGGTTATTACCTGTACTTCTGACCAAATGGCGATAAATCAGAGGTTCCCAAGACTCCATCCCTGGGTTTGAATAATTTGCTATAGGGGCCCAGAGGACTCAGAGAAACATTTTATTTACTAGATTACCAGTTTATTATAAACTGGTGTATAACTCAGGGACAGTTAGATGGAAGAGATGCATAAGACAGGTATGGGGAAAAGGTGTGGCGCTCCCATGCCTTCTCTGAGTCACTCTCCCAACACCTCCATGAGTTCAGCAACCCAGAAGCTCTTCAAACCCTGTCCTTTTGGGTTTTTATGGAGACTTCTTTACATAGGCATGATTGATTATACCTCTAGCTCCTTCCCCTCCCCAGAGGTCAGGGGGTGGGATTGAAACTTCCAACCCTCTAATCACATGATTGGTTCTCTTGACAAATCAGCCCCCATCCTTAGGTGCTTTCCAAAAGTCACATCATTCATATAACAAAAGACAATTTTATCAGTCTCAACACTTGGGAAATTCCACAGGTTTCTGGAGCTGTGAGCCAAGAACTGTGGATGAAGAACAGATATATATATGAGAAGTATATTTTGGTTATCTGAATGACCAAATATATATTTCTTATAAATCACAATATCACAATTAGTCTGTTATTGGTAGACATTGGGCTATTTCTGGTCTTTTGTTATTAAGTAATAAAGCCATGAATTCCTTTGAATGTTCCACACGTGTGCCAGTTGAACTAGAGGTGGATATGGCTTCAGGAATCTCTGGATCTGGGGCCAAAAAAAAAAAAAATGATGGCAGAGCCTGCTTCTCTGTCCAGCCCCAGTTCTCCTTGTTTGACTTTAGTCTCTAGCTGGCTCTTCCCACATTGCCAGGTGTAAGCTCTGTAGTCAGACTCCGCAAATTTAAATATTGGATCTACCACTTAGTGGTCATGTGATTTGTGGAAGTTCCTATATTTTCTATCTTTCAGGTGCTTCATTTTGATTTTTTTTTTTTTTGCGGTACGCGGGCCTCTCACTGTTGTGGCCTCTCCCGTTGCGGAGCACAGGCTCCGGACGCGCAGGCTCAGCGGCCATGGCTCACGGGCCCAGCCGCTCCGCAGCATGTGGGATCTTCCCGGACAGGGGCACGAACCCGTGTCCCCTGCAACGGCAGGCAGACTCTCAACCACTGCGCCACCAGGGAAGCCCTTCATTTTGAAAATGAAGGTAAAAATAATTACTATTTTATAGGATTACTTAAGGAATTAAATGAGATTATAAATGCAAATTACTAATACATATTTATTAGAGTTCCTGAAACAGAGTAAGCACAAAATAAATATTTGCTTTCGTATTGGTGGTGTTGTTTTTCTAAATGATTATTGAACCAATCACCATGACTAGGGTTAAATACCCTTGAAGGAGAAAAATCAACCCATGTAAACTATATGGATTGAGAATGGTGAAGTTTCTCAAAAGATACGCTAGAAAAAATTTATATATGTATATATGTGTGCATGTACATATACATCCATACACACATATATCTAATACATCCTGTCATAATCACAGAATACAACATAAAACTAAAATCTGAATAAAGATGTATAGAGAACGAAAGCAAATTTATCAGAAATGTAATAGTGATTATGTTTGAATGGTTGAATATTGGTAACTTTTTTCAATTCCTCTGTTTTAAAAAATGTTAACTATGTATTATGTTTTTAATAATAACATCACCAACAGTACATTCAATAAAATCTTGTTGGGTGCCTGCCAGCTAGGCACTCATCTGGGCATTAGGGATAGAGAAGTGAGCAAGAGATAGAAAACTCCCTGCCCTGTGGAGCTCACATTCTAAAGACAATAGCACTCTACTAAAAATTAAAAGAGAAGCAAAACTGGCTTTGACAATAGAACTGTCAGCACAATCTTAAGTCTGCTACTTGCAGCTGTGTGACCTCCAGGGAGTCACTTAATGTCTCTGAGCCTCAGTATCCTGACCTAAGGTTAGGGATAAAAGACTTATGTAACAAGATGACTGTGACAACTAAGTAAAATAATGAGTATATGACTGCTCTGAAGTGTAAATCATTGTACAAATATATAAGGTGTGATTACTGTGGACTTTTCTAAGAATAATACTGTCAAATTATTTTTTATGACAAATTGTGTCTGTAGGAAGTACTGAATGATGCAATATTTAAATCCTTTTTATTGAAATTGCTTAATAGCATGAAGAGCTAACTGAATGTAAAATTGTATCTTAAGTTTTATGTGATGAGGAACCTGGACACTAAAATATCCAAGATCTCTTTTATTACTTAAAATTGGAAACAAGAAAGAACATTTGGATAACACTCATAGTGGAAGTTTTTATTATCTAGGAAAGATATCTAATTTTTACCACTCCTGAAAGTGATTTCCTAATTTCTGCCTAAGTTGCTAAGAATTCTATTCAATTTAAGCTATAATGAATTCCTTTTGACTTAAGTATCGTTGAATCCATAAAACGTTGCTTTTTCGTTGCTTTTTGATTTTCACCAAATATAATTTTCAGTGATCTCAGGCAAGTAAAGAGTGCATGGAGTTACTTATGCTACGAATCATAGAATTTTATTATTAGAAGGAACATTAGGGAAGCTCTAATCTAACCCCTCATTTTGCGTTGAGAAAGTGAAGCTCCTGAAAAAGGAAGTCACTTTCACCCACAGCTAGTGAGGTTTCCACCTGGGCAGAGCCCTCAGCTCTAGGCTCCCAGTTCAGCACTGCCAGCTTAGGCCTTGTTCCAATTCAGCCCAGCCTCTCAACAGTTTATGCCCTTTTATAAGTTTCACCGCATCCCTGGGGCAGAGCCACCTGTGATACAGGAAATGAAAACTTAACAGTTAAACTGTTAGATAACATCAGTGGGTTTTCTTTTTCCCATAGAAATGTTAATATTTCTGGGGTTGAAGTTTTTAAAAGTTTTCCTAATAGAACTTGTCCTTCTTGGTCCGAGTTGCATTGTCACCCAATGCGCCCCTTCTTCTTTTTTTTTTTTAATTTAAGCCTCTTTATTTTTTTCACATCTTTATTAGAATATAATTGCTTTACAATGGTGTGTTAGTTTCTGCTTTATAACAAAGTGAATCAGCTATATGTATACATATATCCCCATATCCCCTCCCTCTTGCATCTCCCTCCCACCCTCCCTATCCCTCCCTCCCTATCCCACCCCTCTAGGTGGTCACAGAACACGGAGCTGATGTCCCTGTGCTATGCGGCTGCTTCCCACTAGCTATCTGTTTTACGTTTGGTAGTGTACATATGTCCATGCCACTCTCTCACTTCATCCCAGCTTACCCTTCCCCCTGCCCATGTCCTCAAGTCCATTCTCTACGTCTGCATCTTTATTCCAGCGCTTCCCTTCTAACAATCCAGCTCTGGCATTCAAGAGCAGAGCAATAAAACATCTCACCCTCAACTCTCCTTTTAGGTTAGATTTGTATCTTCATTTAGAAGGAAATAAAAGGATAGCTTTTGTACTATAAGCTTTTATACTTACTTTTAAAGCAGCTCATGCCATTAGCTTATCACTAAGATTGTCGTTTGACCCAATACTCTTATTTGAAATCCCTCAAATCTATATATTAGAGACGGGGAAAATAAACAAAGCAAACAACGAAAACTTCCAGTTTCACTCCTGACTGTTTACAATGGTGTAAGAAACTAGCGCTGGCCCGTTTCACAGCTCCCGCTGATACCACTGTAGTGTGGGAGACTCAGAGGTGCCCCAAAGAGCCCCGCGCTGGCTTCATCCTGCTCTTGCTGTGCAAGGGCTGGCTTCTCTGGAAGTCCTCTGCATTATTCCACATGTGAGCAAACCCACCAGCATCCTCTCTGATAAGCCCACCCTTCTTTTGTGTTGCTTGTGGCTCATTCTTACTTTGAAGGATGGAGGATGTAGAGTTTCTGTTCTGTACCAGCTCTGGCATTTATCAAGCCTCATTGCCTTTAGCTTTGGCAAGCAATGCTTTTAGTTTCACCCAGAAGCCTGCAAACAACTGGTACCTTGTAAGTTTCACACAGTTGTTATTAATGATTATTGTTCCTCAGCCCCTCAATAAGTAAGAGTGGGTCAGAACTTGTTTACCAAAAGAAAATGTACTTTGATTCGACATGGAATGTCTTAAAGGGCAGCTAAAAGGAGAACTGATTTATAGGCCAATCTCTCATTTTAATGTTACTTTTGTTAATTGGTATATGCTATTTCTGAAGTCCTGCTCCAGGTAGTTTTAATGATCAATGTTATTGCAAGTTGGCAACATGTAGGGGAGTAGAAATCTATCCTCCTGACCATCACATTTACCACTGAAATCTGAAATTTATATTTGCATGAAGTTTTGATCATTGAAAATACTTCTGAGAAATAATTATGACTATCAGGTCAAAGTTTGCTAACTAATTCTGAAATTGTGCCAGTGACTGGAGGCGCCAAACAAAGGAAATATTGTAGAAAAAAAGCTTTTCAGTAGCAATCAAAGAACAGCCTCTGTAACTTGCTGTGTGACCCTGAGCAACCTGCTTCATCATTCTGAGACGGCCTTGTTAGCTTTAAATTTAGGATGTTTGGATTAGCTGAGAGAGCTCTTCTAGGATTAATTATCTATAGTGGTCTCTCTGTGGTTTTATGACTTGCTAGAAATTACTTGGTGTGGAGGGGTGAGATTGTTTCCACTCTATTTCTGGGTTGTTGACAGGATAAATTGTTCATTTCTCATCATCTGAGCCCATCTGCTTCATAACATTGCAGTTTTACAGCCCTTGTTTCAAGGCACCCACATTATCTATTTTGTAAATATGGAGGATCACAGAATGTTTTTAATAAGTGAGGACTGAAACAGCAGGACCATTGCATAAGCTTCTTAGAACAGGCATGTGTTAAAGAAACTAATTACAAAAGCTCAAATCATGACATTAAGCAGACCCAGAAGAGGGCCATTTACCTTTTATTTGCAAACAGACATTTTTCGTCGGCCCTTGGTAGAGTATATGGCTTGGATAACACATTTAAATGTTAAGGTTTGCCAGCTCCCAGTACATAGATTATTACTAACACACACTTTTTCTTCCATTATCAAATTAATAAATATTCTATGGTTATTTTGTGATATAGGCAATGGGAAGTCATTGAATTTTTAGTTTCAAAATGTGTGTGCTTTCCAAGACTGTGTTATAGTTGTGTTTTTCTGGGACTCCATTCTGGTTTATAAGTAGGCAAAGGCAGTATAAGAGGAAACCTTAGTAAGACTAATGTCAACAACAAAAAAAATTGAAGGCTAAGGTTTTCTTATCTGAACTCAGGTTTAGTTTCAATGCAATTTCCTCTTTTGATCCTGATGTCTGCAATGGTGTCAGCAACATTGAGTTTATTTATGGCTCCTTGGTATAATCTAACTATGTGTGAAAGCCTGGTACCAGGCTTCCCTAAATGTCTGGGTGATAAAGGTCAGGCCAGAGCAGAATTATGGGGGGGAAGCAGCTACCTTTACTCTGTTCTGTTTGACCTAGCAATAAAACATCTAGCCAGAGTTGGAAGTGGGCTTCCACAAAAGATGAAAATGTAGAGGTGGATATATAGACATGTATTTTATAGATACATACATACCTAAATAGGCATTCAAATATCATATTTGAATTTGGGAAGAGATGGCTGAAGACAAAATTAGTAAAAATCAAAGGATTTCAATGCCCCCAAAGCAGCAGTTTTCAGCTGTATCTTTGAATCTGCTTTCGAGGCTCATGTCATAACCAAGGAAAGAAATGCAACAACATAGAGGTAGTTTCCACATTCTTAAGTTTCTGGCACTTAGATTCTATACCTAGTAGAAAACTCAACTGACTCTCTTAAAATTTTGACTTAATATTTGTAAAATTTTCTTAAACAATAGTCTTTACCTAAACTTGAAGATCAAATATTAAGTACAGTTGAAATCATACCTTTAAAGGTTGTTTTGTTTGATAGCATCTTTCTTTTATCAATTGAAAATGATGAGAAGATACTTGTTGGGTTTCTGAATCCCATTTGTTCTGCTAAAACAACATTGCAGCCAAAAGACCCTAATGAAAGTTTCCCTGTGACAAGCCTAAACAATGAGCCAATAGGAATGAAAAACCAAAATAATGAGAAAATGATGTAAAAGCCCAGCTTTCTGCTCTCCCCATAAGGATTTTAATTACAGAGAAATCAACAGCTGTGAGACACCTTCAAGATGGCAGAGGAGTAAGAAGTGGAGATAGATCATCTTCCTCCCCACGAATACATCAGAAATACACATACATGTGAAACAACTCCTACAGAACACCTACTGAATGCTGGCAGAAGACCTCAGACTTCCCAAAAGGCTTTTTTCTTTTGCCCTACTCTCCACATACCTGGGTAGGGCAAAAGAGAAGAGAAAAAACAAAGACAAAAGAATAGGGACAGGACCTGCACCTCTGGGAGGGAGCTGTGAAGGAGGTAAAGTTTCCACACACTAGGAAGCCCCTTCACTGGCAGAGAACGGGGTGGGCTGGGGGGAAGCTTCGGAGCCGCGGAGGAAAGCACAGTAACAGAGGTGCGGAGGGCAAAGCGGAGAGACTCCCGCACAGAGGATCGGCGCCGACCGGCACTCACCAGCCCGAGAGGCTTGTCTGCTCGCCTGCCGGGGCGGGCGGGGGCTGGGAGCTGAAGCTCGGGCTTCGGAGGTCAGACCCCAGGCAGAGGACTGGGGTTGGCTGCATGAACACAGCCTGAATGGGGCTAGTGCGCCACAGCTAGCCGGGAGGCAGTCTGGGGAAAAGTCTGGACCTGCCTAAGAGGCAAGAGACCATTGTTTCGGGTGCACGTGGAGAGGGGATTCAGAGCACTGCCTAAAGGAGCTCCAGAGTCCAGCGCGAGCCGTGGCTATCAGCAGGGACACCACAGAAGGGCATGAGATGCTAAGGCTGCTGCTGCCGCCGCCAAGAAGCCTGTGTGCGAACACAGATCACTCTCCACACCTCACCTCCTGGGCGCCTGTGCAGCCCGCCACTGCCAGGGTTCCGTGATCCAGGGAAAACTTCCCCGGGAGAACACATGGTGCGCCTCAGGCGGTTGCAACTTTACACCGGCCTCTGCCGCTGCAGGCTCCCCCTGCATCCGTACCTCTCCCTCCCCCGGCCTGAGTGAGCCAGAGCCTCCTAACCAGCTGCTCCTTTAACCCCGTCCTGTCTGGGCTGGGAACAGACGCCCTCCGGCGACCTACATGCAGAGGCGGGTCCAAACCCAAAGCTGAACCCCAGGAGCTGTGCGAACAAAGAAGAGAAAGCGAAATCTCTCCCAGCAGCCCCAGGAGCAGCAGATTAAATCTCCACAATCGACTTGATGTACCTTGCATCTGTGGAATACCTGAATAGACAACAAATCATCCCAAATTGAGGAGGTGGACTTTAAAAGCAACTGTAGACTTGGGGTTTGCTATCTGCATCTACTTTGTTTCTGTTTTTTTAATTATCATAGTTTAGTATTTAGAGTTTATCATTGGTAGATTTGTTTACTGATTTGGTTGCTCTCTTCCTTTTTTTTTCTTTTATATATATAAACATATTTTTTTTCCTTTTTTCTTTTTATGAGTGTGTATATGTATGTTTCTTTGTGTGATTTTGTCAGTATAGCTTTGCTTTTACCATTTATGTTAGAGTTCTCTCTGTCCTTTTTTATTTGTTTTTGATTTTTAGTATACTCTTTAGCGCTTGTTATCATTGGTGGATTTGTTTTTTGGTTTGGTTGCTCTCTTTTTTCTTTTTTTTTCTTTTTTTTTGCAGTATGCGGGCCTCTCACTGTTGTGGCCTCTCCTGTTGTGGAGCACAGGCTCCGGACGTGCAGGCTCAGCGGCCATGGCTCACGGGTCCAGCCACTCTGCGGCATATGGGATCTTCCTGGACTGGGGCATGAACCTGTGTCCCCTGCATTGGCAGGCAGACTCTCAACCACTGCGCCACCAGGGAAGCCCTTCCTTTCTTTTTTTAAATTACTTTTTACTTTTTAATAATTTAAACAAAATTTTATTTTAATAACTTGCTTTTCTTTCTTTCTTTTTTTCTCCCTTTTCTCCTGAACCGTGTGGCTGAAAGGATCTTGGTGCTCTGGCAGGGTGTCAGGCCTGTGTCTCTGAGGTGGGAGAGCCGAGTTCAGGACACTGGTCCACCAGAGACCTTCCAGCTCCACATAATACCAAACAGCAAAAGCTCTCTCAGAGAGCTCCATCTCAACGCTAAGAAACAACTCCACTCAATGACCAGCAAGCTATAGTGCTGGACACCCTATGCCAAATAACTAGCAAGACAGGAACACAACCCCACTCATTAGCAGAGAGGCTGCCTAAAATCATAATAACGTCACAGACACCCCAAAACACACCATTAGATGTGGTCTTGCCCACTAGAAAGACAAGATCCAGCCTCATCCACCAGAATGCAGGCACCAGTCACCTCACCAGGAAGCCTACACAATGCACTGAACCAACCTTAGTCACTGGGGGCAGAGACCAAAAACAACGGGAACTACGAACTTGCAGCTTGTGAAAAGGAGAGCCCAAACACAGTAAGTTAAGTAAAATGAGAAGACAGAGAAACACACAGCAGATGAAGGAGCAAGGTAAAAACCCACCAGACCAAACAAATGAAGAGGAAATAGGCAATCTACCTGAAAAAGAATTCAGAGTAATGATAGTAAAGATGATCCAAAATCTTGGAAATAGAATAGAGAAAATACAAGAAACATTTAACAAGGACCTAGAACAACTAAAGAGCAAACAAACAATGATGACCAACACAATAAATGATATGAAAAATTCTCTAGAAGGAATCAATAGCAGAATAACTGAGGCAGAGAATGGATAAGTGACCTGGAAGATAAAATAGTGGAAATAACTACCGCAGAGCAGAATAAAGAAAAAAGAATGAAAAGAATTGAGGACGGTCTCAGAGACATCTGGGACAATGTTAAATGCACCAACATTTGAATTATAGGGGTCCCAGAAGAAGAAGAGAAAAAGAAAGGGACTGAGAAAACATTGGAAGAGAGTATAGTTGAAAACTTCCTTAATATGAGAAAGGAAACAGTCAATCAAGTCCAGGAAGTGCAGAGAGTCCCATACGGGATAAATCCAAGGAGAAACATGCCAAGACACATCTTAATCAAACTATCAAAAATTAAATACAAAGAAAAAATATTAAAAGCAGTAAGGGAAAAATAACATACAAGGGAATCCCCATAAGGTTAACAGCTGATCTTTCAGCAGAAACTCTGCAAGCCAGAAGGGAGTGGCAGGACATATTTAAAGGGATAAAAGGGAAAAACCTACAACCAAGATTACTCTACACAGCAAGGATCTCATTCAGATTCGACAGAGTAATTAAAACCTTTACAGACAAACAAAAGCTAAGACAATTCAGCACCACCAAAGCAGCTTTACAACAAATGCAAAGGAACTTTTCTAGGCAGGAAACACAAGGGAAGGAAAAGACCTACAATAACAAACCCAAAACAATTAAGAAAATGGTAATAGGAACATACATATCGATAACTACCTTACATATAAATGGATTAAATGCTCCAACCAAAAGACACAGACTGGCTGAATGAACACAAAAACAAGACCATATATATGCTGTCTACAAGAGAGCCACTTCAGACCTAGGGACATACACAGACTGAAAGTGAGGGGATGGAAAAAGATATTCCATGCAAATGGAAATCAAAAGAAAGCTGGAGTAGCAATTCTCATATCAGACAAAATAGACTTTAAAATAAAGGCTATTACAAGAGACAAAGAAGAACAATACATAATGATCAAGGGATCAATCCAAGAAGAAGATATAACAATTTTAAATATTTATGCACCCAACATAGGAGCACCTCAATACATAAGGCAAATGCTAACAGCCATAAAAGGCTAAATCAACAGCGACACAATAACAGTAGGGGACTTTAACACCCCACTTTCACCAATGGACAGATAACCAAAATGAAAATAAATAATGAAACACAAGCTTTAAATGACACATTAAACAAGATGGACTTAACTGATATTTATAGGACATTCCATCCAAAAGCAACAGAATACACTTTCTTCTGAAGTGCTCATGGAAGACTCTCCAGGATACATCATATCTTGGGTCACAAATCAAGCTTTGGTAAATTTAAGAATATTAAAATCATATCAAGTAACTTTTCCAACCACAATGCTATGAGACTAGATATCAACTACAGGAAAAATTCTGTAAAAAATACAAACACATGGAGGCTAAACAATACACTACTAAATAACCAAGAGATCAGTGAAGAAATCAAAGAGGAAATCAATAAATACCTAGAAACAAATGACAATGAAATCACGACAACCCAAAACCTATGGGATGCAGCAAAAGCAGCTCTAAGAGGGAAGTTTATAGCAATACAATCCTACCTCAAGAAACAAGAAACATCTCAAATGAACAACCTAACATTACACCTAAAGCAATTAGAGAAAGAAGAACAAAAAAACACCAAGTTAGCAGAAGGAAAGAAATCATAAAGATCAGATCAGAAATAAATGAAAAAAATGGAGGAGACAATAGCAAAGATCAATAAAACTAAAAGCTGGTTCTTTGAGAAGATAAACAAAATTGATAAACCATTAGCCACACTCATCAAGAGAAAAAGGGAGAAGACTCAAATCAATAGAATCAGAAATGAAAAAGGAGAAGTAACAACTGGCACTGCAGCAACACAAAGGATCATGAGAGATTACTACAAGCAACTCTATGCCAATAAAATGGACAATCTGGAAGAAATGGACAAATTCTTAGAAATGCACAAACTGCCAAGACTGAATCAGGAAGAAATAGAAAAGATGAACAGACCAATCACAAGCACTGAAATTGAGACTGTGATTAAAAATCTTCCAACAAACTAAAGGCCAGGACCAGATGGCTTCACAGGCGAATTCTATCAAACATTTAGAGAAGAGCTAACACCTATCCTTCTCAAAGTCTTCCAAAATATAGCAGAGGGAGGAACACTCCCAAACTCATTCTACGAGGCTACCATCACCCTGATACCCAAACCAGACAAAGATGTCACAAAGAAAGAAAACTACAGGCCAATATCACTGATGAACATAGAAGCAAAAATCCTCAACAAAATACTAGCAAACAGAATCCAACAGCCCATTAAAAGGATCAGACACCATGATCAAGTGGGGTTTATCCCAGGAATGCAAGGATTCTTCAATATATGCAAATCAATCAATGTGATACACCATATTAACACATTGAAGGAGAAAGTCTATATGATCATCTCAATAGATGCAGAGAAAGCTTTTGACAAAATTCAACACCCATTTATGATAAAACTCTCCAGAAAGTAGGCATAGAAGGAACTTACCTCAACAGAATAAAGGCCATACATGACAAACCCACAGCCAACATCGTTCTCAATGGCGAAAAACTGAAACTATTTCCACTAAGACCAGGAGCAAGACAAAGTTGTCTACTCTCACCACTATTATTCAACATAGTTTTGGAAGTTTTAGTGACAGCAGAGAAGAAAAAGAAATAAAAGGAATCCAAATCAGAAAAGAAGAAGTAAAGCTGTCACTGTTTGCAGATGACATGATACTATACAGAGAATCCTAGAGATGCTACCAGAAATCTACTAGAGCTAATCAATACATTTGGTAAAGTAGCAGCATACAAAATTAATGCACAGAAATCTCTTGTATTCCTATACACTAATGATGAAAACTCTGGAAGAGAAATTAAGGAAACACTTCCATTTACCACTGCAACAAAAAGAATAAAATACCTAGGAATAAACCTACCTAAGGAGACAAAAGACCTGTATGCAGAAAACTATAAGACACTGATGAAAGAAATTAAAGATGATTCAAACGGATGGAGACATATACCATGTTCTTGGATTGGAAGAATCAACATTGTGAAAATGACTATACTACCTGAAGCAATCTACAGATTCAGTGCAATCCCTATCAAAATACCAATGGCCTTTTTCACAGAACTAGAACAAAAAATTTCACAATTTGTATGGAAACACAAAAGACCCCGAATAGCCAAAGCAATGTTGAGAAAGAAAAACAGAGCTGGAGGTATCAGGCTCCTGGACTTCAGACTATACTACAAAGCTACAGTAATTGAGACAGTATGGTACTGGCACAAAAACAGAAATATAGACCAATGGAACAGGATAGAAAGTCCAGAGATAAACCCACACACATATGGTCACCTTATTTTTGATAAAGGAGGCAAGAATATACAATGGAGATAAGACAGCCTCTTCAGTAAGTGGTGCTGGGAAAACTGGACAGCTACATGTAAAAGAATGAAATTCAAACACTCCCTAACACCATACACAAAAATAAACTCAAAATGGATTAAAGACCTAAATGTAAGGCCAGACACTATAAAACTTTTAGAGGAAAACATAGGCAGAATGATCTATGACATAAATCACAACAAGATCCTTTTGAACCCACCTCCTAGAGAAATGGAAATAAAAACAAAAATAAACAAATGGGACCTAATGAAACTTCAAAGCTTTTGCACAGCAAAGGAAAACATAAACAAGATGAAATGACAACCCTGAGAATGGGAGAAAATATTTGCAAATGAAGCAATTGACAGAGGATTAATCTCCAAAATTTACAAGCAGCTCATGCAGCTCTATGTCAAAAAAACAAAGAACCCAATCTAAAAATGGGCAGAAGACTGAAATAGACATTTCTCCAAAGAAGGTATACAGATTGCCAACAAACACATGAAAGGATGCTCAACATCACTAATCATTAGAGAAATGCAAATCAAAACTACAATGAGGTATCACCTCACACCAGTCAGAAAGGCCATCATCAAAAAATCTACAAACAGTAAATGCTGGAGAGAGTGTGGAAAAAAGGGAACCCTCTTGCACTGGTGGTGGGAATGTAAATTGATACAGCCACTATGGAGAACAGTATGGAGGTTCCTTAAAAAACTAAAAGTAGAACTACGATATGACCCAGCAATCCCACTACTGGGCATATACCCTGAAAAAATCATAATTCAAAGAAACAACAGTCATGTACCACCATGTCCATTGCAGCTCTATTTACAATAGCCAGGACATGGAACAACCTAAGCATCCATCGAGAGATGAATGGATAAAGAAGATGTAGCACATATATACAATGGAATATTACTCAGCCATAAAAAGAAACGAAATTGAGTTATTTGTAGTGAGGTGGATGGACTTAGAGTCTGTCATACAGAGTGAAGTAAGTCAGAAACAGAAAGCCAAATACCGTATGCTGACAGATATATAGGGAATCTAAAAAAGAAAAACAAAATGGTTCTGAAGAACCTAGGGGCAGGACAGGAATAAAGACGCAGACATAGAGAAAGGACTTGAGGACATGGAGAGGGGGAAGGGCAAGCTGGGACAAAGTGAGCGAGTGGCATGGACATATATACACTACCAAAAGTAAAATAGATAGCTAGTGGGAAGCAGCCGCAGAGCACAGGGAGATCAGCTCGGTGCTCTGTGACCACCGAGAGGGGTGGGGTAGGGAGGGTGGGAGGGAGACGCAAGAGGGAGGAGATATGGTGTTATATGTATACATATAGCTGATTCACTTTGTTATAAAGCAGAAACTAACACACCATTGTAAAACAATTATACTCAAATAAAGATGTTAAAAAACAAAAAAAGAAAGATTAGGTCATGAGCCCACATGACTGGGATTAGTGTCCTTATAAAAGAGTCCTCAGAAAGTTAACTCATTCCATGTGAGGACTCAGCAAGAAGTTGGCAGTCTGCAATCCTTAAGAGGGCTCCAGAACTTAAGAGCCTCCAGAATTGTGAGAAATCAATTTAAGTGTTTATAAGCTACCAAGTATGATATTTTGTTATAGCAGCCCAGACAGACTAATGTTACTGAAATTGGGATCTGGCTGCTCGCTGCTCAAAAGCCAGTAAAGAGGCAAAGTTGGTGGAAAGGAAATTTGCTTTAGTTCAGATGTCAGCAAGAGCTTTTATCGATGGAGGGAGGGGGCTATATACAGAAACAGCACAGTCAGCTCTGACCGTCATCAGAATTGTGGCAGCTTATGTCATGGCTGCAGTCTGGTCATCATGCAATTAACTGCTCCCACCTGGTGAGGGGTTTCAGTATCTCTAAGACAGCTGACAGGATGTGGCTTGGAATATATCTATAGCCCTTGAAGAGGAACTAAAGGTCCTTGACTATGCTTAATGACTAAAGTATTATTATTTAGTCTTGTTGGACTGTTTTCCTTTGTTTCTGCATTTTCTCACTTCTCTGATTAAACCTCTTCTTTAGCTAAAGTTTTTCCATAGAAAAAAGGCAGGCTGAGGACGTGGGGGGCAAGGACCACAGGATCCTGTTCCATTTCATAAACTAAGCAGAGGAACTTGGTTTTAGTTTCCATTTTTATTTCAATTTTTCCCAGCTCTTTGAAGGAACGGGACGATGACCGCTCTGGCTAGTTTCTGCTGAAATGGGGGGTAATGCTGCCTAATTTGGGGAATGCACAGAGTTGGAACAAATCTCAAGTTCCAAGCTTAGTATCAATATTTTCTATTCTGAAAACTTTACCTCTCTCTTGGATTACTTTGTCATAGTACCTAGACAAACATTTGAAAATGAGTTGACCTATTACAATGAGAATAATAATCAAAATTCATCTTTGTATTGTTCTCTGAATTTTTTTTCTTAATGGTTAAAGCAGGTGTACAATGTATGCTTAATAGGCCACAAACAGGATGTTTTCGTTAGCCTAAAGTTCAAATTAAATCACGTATAAGCCAGAATGACTTCCCCATACCTCAATAGGTGAAAATTTCGTTCATCTTTTTCCACTTGTAATTGTAAATCTTTTCATAGAAAGCACTGATAATTAATATATTTTTCCAGCATTGCCAGAGTGGCTCAGCTTCCACTCAGTGGCTCCATTCATGTCTGTCACGTCCGTCAGTACTAGGCCTACTTATTTGTTTATATGTTTGCCTAGTCATCTATTTTGGGGGAAAACTAATCAGACGTAACATACAAGTATAAAGAGGTATGCTGATAGGGAAACATTTTATAGGCTATACATTTTATCATTTATACCCAATTGTCACACAGACTTTGTACACATGCTTCAAGCAGTAAACTTAAAGCCAGAAGTGATACACATCATAAGTAGTTATATTCAGTATAAATTGTCAGTAGACAATTTTTTCTTCTTGAACATTGGAGTCAAAAGCATGGTTAGAAGTAAAACAATAGCTTTCCATTAGAGTTTTTAAAATTTCTTACTAATATTTTTCTCTGAGATGCCTCAGGGGCCCTCTGGAAAACTCAGTTAGCTAGAGAAAGAAACTTACAATCTGTTAACAAAAGCAGCTCAGTATTCCAGGAAAACTTTGTTTTCTTCCCATAGAGAGAAAACCAAATTCAATCTTGCATCAGTTTACTGCTAGTAACAAAATTCATTTACCTAATTAAATTCAATCTAATCTTAATCCTGACAACACACAAAATTCTTTTCTCAAAATTCCTTTTTCACAAACATTTTATTGCTTTCTGGATCCATATTAACTTGTCCCTTATTTTCTCCATACATCAGTAACCAGACCTAGGACAAAATTATTCTCCTTGTTTTCCCCCTCAACAAAAATGTCTCCAGTCTTTATATCTTCTCTCGCCGGCAAAACATGTCCTACTTGCTTTACATACAGAAATGCTTCCCTTATCATTTTTATGTATTACAAATTTTAATCCTTGAAAACCTTAACAAAACCAAGAAACAAGTAATTGAACTGTCATACCAGCATTTTTTGATTGGCAAACTTAACAACATATTTTATAACCTTTAAAAACGTACATTTTTCTCATAGCACAATCTCTCTTTTTAATGTGATACAAGATACATGTTTAATAAACCCAAACCCTCTTTCTTCTTCTTTTTTTTTTTTTTTTCTGGCTTGAAGTTCTACTAATTAACCCAAGGTTGAAGTCTGAGGGTCTCAGGCAAAGTGGGTTGTGTTTATATTTCAAGGACATGATGAGAGTTAACTTTAAGCTTTCTCCTAGGAATATTTTTATTCTCTCAGAGCCAGGATTCTGCAAAAAGTATTTTATCAAGCCAGCTTTCTATAACTGCATATGCAAAAAGAACCAGTTTGGGAGTTTCAGAAGTGTTTCATTTTAACCAATTTTCTCTGGAGTTGGAAGGATAATGTTGGTGGCCACACAGTGCTTAAACAAATTATCTTTCTTTTTCTTTAGTTATAGTTTCATAGTTAAAATCTTTCTCATGAACAGAACCTGAATTTCTCATTTTACAAAATACAACAAGAATACCAACCACACAAATGGAATACACACTGACACACCAGAAGACAGAACTGTCACAAATCCTCTAAGACAGTGGTACCCAACCTTTTTGGCACCAGGGACTGGTTTCCTGGAAGACAATTTTTCTGCGGGCGGGGAGGGGGTGGGCAGGAGACGGGGGTGTGGGTAAGGTTCACGCAGAAACGCGAGTGACAGAGAGCGGCGGATGAAGCTTCGCTCACTTGCCCTACACTCACTTCCTGCCGTGCAGCCCAGTTCCTAACAGGCTGTGGCCCAGTACTGGTCTGTGGCCCGGGGCTTAGGGACCCCTGCTCTAAGAGGAGTCCCAAACAAACACCTCCCCAACACAAATGGCCTTCAAGGTCAGACACACGTCAGAACCAATTGGCAAAATGCCCAGATGACACTCAGGGCTCAAAAGTGAAGTTTGCCCGGATGCACACCGGTGGACTTACTCGGTCTTGGAGCTCATCAGCTCGTCCAGAGGCACGTTTCCGTTCCACCAAGGAAAAGTGTAAGTTGGCAACCAGTGCCGAGCAAGGGAGAAACAGGGAGAATCCCGGAAACAAATGGTTTCAGCAGCTCCTACGAATGTCCCCCAAAATCTCCCTCTCGGGGCCAACTAGCCACGAGCAGCGGACTCCTCGCGGCCATCCAGTCCAGGCGTATCATCATGGCTGCGGCTCTACTCGGGAAACCCCCGGGGCGCCACATGTCACGAGAGCGCTACAGCCCCACGTTGGACTCAAAAGCTGTGCCTGAAAATGGGGTCCGGCTGCTCGCTGCTCAAAAGCCAATAAAGAGGCAAAGTTGGTGGAAAGGAAAGCTGCTGTAGTTCAGATGTCGGCAGGAGCTTTTATCGATGGAGGGAGGGGGCTACGTACAGAAACAGCACAGTCAGCTCTGACAGTCATCAGAATCGTGGCAGCTTATGTCATGGCTGCAGCCTGGTCATCATGTAGTTAACTGCTTCCACCTGGTGAGGGGTTTCAGCATCTATGAGACTCTGCTCACAGGATGTGGCTCGGAATATTATCTACAGCCCTTGAAGAGGAACTAAAGGTCCTTGACTTTGCTTAATGACTAAAGTATTATTATTTAGTCTTGTTGGACTGTTTTCCTTTGTTTCTGCATTTTCTCACTTCTCTGATTAAACCTCTTCTTTAGCTAAAGTTTTTCCCCAGACAAAAGGCAGGCTGAGGACATGAGGGGCAGGGACCATAGGGTTCTGTTCTGTTTCACTAAGACAGAAACCAAGATCTGGGTGAGAGCTGTGTTTATTGCTACTGGGGTGTCACTGCTTATAAACTCTCTCATTGACAGAGCATAGAAATACATGTGGGTATACTAATCCGTGTATATACTCATATTGATAAACTTTTCTATACATAACCATCTGTATTTATATTATTCTAAATATGAGTTTATACTGGCATCTCCAACTCTATTTCATCACCATCACATGGATCATTGTAGCCTCCTCTCCTTGTTTATCAGTAATCTCCCATTCCGACTGTGAAAAACCGGCTTCCCCCATCTGCCATACATTTACCCAATGGTCCAATTCCAGTATATACTTATAGCAGTACCAGAATTGTTAATACTTACCCCCATGGGAAACAACTTTGTCAACTGGACTATAGTGCTCATGTAAGTTTCTTTTGCTCTTAGTTTTACAAATTCCATTTCATTTCCAAAGTTACTTAGGTCAGCAATTCCCTCCCCTCCCGCCCGCCCCCAGCAAAACCATCCCCTTCAGTGGTATGGTTTCACATGCATTTGTAATACAATTAGATCCTCTGGCCAAAATCTGTATTCCCTTTTGGGATCCCCTGGCCTCCTAGATGATTTCTTAAAATTTGCATACATTAAACTGTACAGTTAGAAAATAAAAAAGTGAAAATATTTAAGCTAAGTGATCAACTCATGCAATTAAATGCAAAGAAAGCAGAAGGAGGAAAGCAATAGAGATAACATCAGAAATTAACAAAACATAAAACAAAGAAACAATTTAAAAGAGTAGTAAAACCAAAAGCTGCTTTTTTTCAGAAAAATAAAACAATTGACAAGCTCTTGGGAAGATTTAAGAAAATAAGACACAAATAATTTTAAAATAATAAAGGAAATAAAATTAAAAGTATGTAAAATATTTAAAGAACATAATACTATGAATAAATTTGGAGCAATGCATTTGAAAATTTAAGTAAAATGACAAATTTTAAAGAAAATATAAATTAAAATTTTGATTTAAGATAAAATAGAAAACTTGAGAGAATACTATCAGTAAATAAATAGAACAGTCACAATGCTCCAAAGGATAATAGAACCAGATGGTTCACAGGTGTGTTTTATCAAATATTCAAGAAATCAATAACTCCTAATAGTATACAAATTGTTTCTGAGGATAGAGAGAGAAGGAAAGCTTTCCAATCAATTTTGTGAAGCAAAGAAAACCTTTATAAGGAAAACAGACAAAGGCAGTCTGAGAAAGAAAAATTAGAAGACATTCTCATTCTGGGACATGAAAGCATAAATCCAAGAGAAATATCTTATGGTTATAGTCTATATATGGTTTTGTAAATAACTTTATATTCTCTGTGTATTTATATAAAATATACATAATTTTTGTAAATACATATAAAATCAGGACTTGTACAACAAACCAGATGTTGGCATTAACTTTGTATTTTATCTGTATTTTATCTTACCCAAAATGCAATAATCATTTTTATTATATAGTCTTTAAAAGTACTTTCCAATTCTTAGTTCAGTCCTCTATAGATCCCTTGAGAGTAGTTTCATTTTACTTTTTTATGGTTACTTCATTTAACCTGAATTTGTAATGAGCATGAAATGGGGATTTTAAAGGTATTTGTTCAAGCTCTCGTCGGAGAAGAGTGTCATAACATTTAACCCCGAGAGGATCCAGACACTGAACCAGTCTCTGCCCTCGTTGGTGCCTGCCATTCAGCCCCCTGCCTGAACGCTCCAAAGAGCTGCCTGCAAAGGAGAAAGCCTCAAGGTGGCTTGAAGATGTGTGTCGTTTCCGTCTCTGATGGAATTGTTTGGAAGCGCTGGGTGAATAGATAAGAGACTTTCCTTCCTCACTATTCTCACCCCTCCCGGGAAACTGATTACGATCCAAGACACATGTAGACTGAAGCTTTGATTGAAAGGACTTGGTTCCTTGCTCTCATGGTATTAAGTGGCTGGGGTGGGGTAGAGGTTTATGAGGGTGATCATAAAAGAGAAGCCAGGGAATGACCTTCTTTTAACCCAACTTCTGCGTCACGTGGACTCAGGGACAACTTCTACGTAGACTCTCAGCTTTCCTTGCCAATGTCAACTTGAGTAGTGTGGATCAGAAACGCAGATCCTCCCAAGAGTGTTAAATATAAATGTGAATATAACAATCATGTCAACTGGGCTTTAGAAACATTTCCTTTGAACTTACATTTGAATATATTTGCCTGATTGTGGGTATCGTGTGTGCATGAACCCCTAAGCAGTATCCCACATGGTGGGTGAGCACTCCCACAGAGATACCGACAAGGCTGAAGATGAAGACAAGGTCTGGAAGTACTTTACTTGTGCTAAAAAAATGTATTCTGATACTTGTTCAGATAGTAAGTTGCACTGTATTCAGGACTGTTGCAATAGGTGTAGGGACTACTGCAATGGGGTTTTGCAGCAAGGAGACATTGGGCTTAACTCAGGATACAACAAAGAAAAGTATGGATTTACAGCCAAAGAGCAGGGTGGGAGGAGGGAGTCAGTGGATGAAAAATTATGATGAGATTCTTGCTAAACTGACCTAATGGTGATTCTTGCTAAACTGACCTAATGGGATTCTTGCTGAAGGCAGGCTGGGGTGATACAATATTATCTGAGGTGGGTGGTAGGGGATGAGATATTTGGCCAGATGTCCAGAGTCATCAGATTCCAGGGTGGGGGATTTAGGTTAAACTGACTTAGCAGGATTCTTGCTAAAACTGGGCTATGCAGGCCCTCCCAGGATGTTCACTGAGATCCAAGCCTAGGCAGCTCAGACCAGCCTGACTACAGGTCAAGGAGAGAGTGTGTCACTTGTTGGGAGAGGACGCCCGTATGCAACAATGAACACAGGAGAGGTCAGCGATGGTTCAGTCCTGAATTTGAGGATGGTTTAACATGTAACTGGTAGAGACCATCATTGTGTGTTCATATTGATACACATTTTACATATCTGAGGAGAATGGGAAGAAAGGATGTTTAAATGGGATCAAGCTGACATGGAATGTGGGCCCAAATATCAAATTCAATGAAAAAAGCCAGTTGCAAAACTGTGTGTTTAGTATAATTCCATATTTTGTAAAAATGAATGGTAATAATAAACAGTTTATATACAGGGAAGGAAAAAGGAATATAAACAGAATTGTTAAAAATAGTTTTCACTGGGGAATAGAATTAGAGTGAAGTTTCAAGTTTCATGGTATAGGTTTGAGTAATTTTTTAGCTGTAGTTTTCTTTTTATGACAAACACTACCTTAGCAATTAGGAAAACAATATTTTTTAAGTGGGGGAGGGGCTAAAGGGGCAACAGAGCCCTCATCTCTCCTTAGCACTGTCTAGGAAAGAGTTCAACCAAAGAAGTCATATCAACTAACTCACTGGCCCCAAAGGTGATACTCGAATCCTGTCGTCAGCTGCTCTTTCCCCAGGCAGGACACAGAGTTCACCAGCTTTCAGCCTGCGACTCAGGCAGTGGCTGTGTGAGCTTCTTAAATGCCAGGTACATAGGAAAAATTTATATGGGAACAAAGGTGTAAGAGAGGGAATCAGGAGAATGTCAGTATCAAATACTCAATGTGCCAACAAAGTAAGTCCTTAGTAGAATGAGCACAAGTCCAGCAAACTTTAAAAGTAAATCTGTGCCAGTGGGTTCCATGGGAAGTCAGAGGATCTTTCCCAAAGGCGGGAACTGAGAATCACCCCTTCCAGCATTGGCTTTATCTATAACCCTGGATTTGACACTGAGTTGTACCCCTTATTAGCTGTGTGATATCGGGGAAGTTACTCAACCTCTCTGACCCTTGGTTTCTTCATCAGTAAAATGTGGAATAATAGTATCTACCTCATAAGACTGTCATGTGGATTATCACAATATGCCTCAGCTTGGGGGCTGGCATATAAATGAAGGCCCAGTAAGTATCTGCAATTAAAAAACCTATAACGAAAGAAAGTAAATATGTACAAAACAAAATCCCAAACAACCACAGATAACTCTGTATGCTAAAACACAAAAGCATTAAATAAAGGTTTATTGGCATCATATTACAGACACATTTTATCTTATGCAAGCATTACAGCAAATTCTGTATAATGAGATATATAAACAAATAGAAAGAAAGGTTGTTGTGATATAGTATAAGACATCATTAAATGGAGAAATCCTACACAGTAAAAGGAACTTAGTGATCCTTTGTGAATTATTTCTCTTTTGTCTCTAGCTCTTCATACTTATCCATGTCAAAGATAATTTGTTGATAAATGTCCAGGCCAACCTTTGAATATGTTTTAAATTTTCCCCATTTTTATCAATTGTCTCCTCATGTATTCTATTCTGTAAGTTCACTAATAAGCACTAGAGCTCGCAGCACACAAATGGAAATAGAAAGATGCATACATTTGGAGCCAGATGTATCCATTTTTTATTCAATTTGTGACCTTGAGCACATTATGTAATTTCTTTGTTCTTTGGGATCCTTGTCTGTTCAATGAGACTGTCTTCATCTCAGAGTTGTTATGGGGATTAAATAATTGTATCTCACATGCCTGGCACTCAGTATGTACTTAAAGGTTGTTAGTTTCCCTGCTTTACCAAAAGAAATCTTAAGAGATCATGACCCTTCTCATTTTACAAATGAGAAAAGCTCAAGACCACAGAAGTTAAAAAAACCACACATCCTGAGTCCCATTTCTACACGCTTTCCACTGCTGTCCTTTCTCTTATTAGCTTGTTTATCTTCAATAGAGAAGAGAAAACTCAGTGGAATCAAAAAGTATTGTTTTCCTTTTTTTAATATAGGTAAGCCACCAAGAGACTTTTAAAGGAGGAGTAAGTTTTATGAAAGGTAATAAGTAGTCTAAGAACCGTTTAAAGTCCTCAGAGATATTAAAAACAGAAGTTCTGTTTTTCCAAGATTTCCATAGCAGAACAGAAGTATTCTGTATGCTTTGGCACCAAAAACTCCAGCACTGAGTATTTATCTGCACATTTGAACTCAGGCCTTCAGAATGCTTGCCCATCGAATCGGCAAAGGAATTGGAGTTCAGTATTCAGAGCAGTGAAGTTTGCTCAGCAACAGCTGTATTTGAAGCCCAGCTCTCTTCCATTAGTCAACGGAACTTGCACAAAATGCAAGTGATTTAAATGTAAGTGCTGGGATCTTACCCTGCTTTCATATCTTTGTCATCTTTTTCCATACCTGAAGATCACCTGTGGATAAGCCAAGAGAACCCATGATCATGTGCATGATGGAAAATGTCAAAATTGGGCAACCTGTAATTTAGACCTTGCCCTCTTTATTTGAGGAAGAATGGCAAGCTTTATTTGGCAGGAAGGAGATATTCAAAACTACCATTAAAAATAGCTAAAAGAGGGCTTCCCTGGTGGCGCAGTGGTTGAGAGTCCACCTGTCGATGCAGGGGACATGGGTTCGTGACCCGGTCCAGGAAGATCCCACATTCCGCGGAGCGGCTGGGCCCGTGAGCCAGGCCGCTGAGCCTGCGCGTCCGGAGCCTGTGCTCTGCAACGGGAGAGGCCACAACAGTGAGAGGCCCGCAAAGGTAAAAGAGTCTGTTATTTCCTTAAAAACATGTTTTTAAAATGACATTTTACCATAGTAAAATTGGTTGAATTTTACTTGGTTATTTAAAAAATATATGTACCTTTATTTGTCTCTCTCAGTTGTTTCACTTGCCTCTTTGCTGGTCTCAAGTAAAGTTCTTACTACATCCAGAAGCACCAGGAAACTTTAAATGTCACTAAGGCTACTTGTGGCTGCTCTGATACTTGGAAACACAACCATTGGAAATGGGCCATATTTTTGACTACACCAGTTGCTCTTAGCAAATTGCTCACACAGCAAACTATATCTGTGGTTATAACTCTTAAATGGTTCAGCCACAATCCAGGTATTTTAACCATATGGATCCACAGAAGGGCTCAAAATTGGTCAGTCAAATGCAGAGGCCTGCGTGACATCTCTGTGGCTTTTGAGGGTAACAAACTGCTTCCAAAAACTGCTTGTTGATTTGGCATTGGGGAAATTTTCCAACCTGCATGGTAAAAGTAGCAATATGTTAATTTTATTTAATAGGTCAGAGTTCATTTTATAGGAAGGGATGAGACTGAACAGTCAAACCTCTAACCCTGCTATGTATTAATGTACTTGGTTCTGTTTATTACAAATAATTTTTCTTTCTCAGAAGCAAAATCCTGTTAGAATTATAATTAAATATGGACATTTGGGAGTCTTGTCAAGTGTATCTTAAAACAGCTGTTGATATAATTCTGTGCTGCCTTATTTACACAATGTAGAAAGATTATACCAAGGGCTAACTATAGCCAAGAAATGGATATTTGCTCCCTTCCAAATTATGACAATTTGATTGGATATTAATATTGGCAAGTATTTACACAAGCAGAAAGAGACTGGAAACATTTTGAAATTGCTTCTTGAATCTCACTTTCTGACAATAGCACCGGACTCAAAAACAAGGCAACGCATTCATCTCTTCTCTTAGTTGTAAGATGGTTATTATTTTTTTTTTCTTTTTACTTTTCTGTCTGGATCTCATCACCCATAACAAGAACCCATCTGCTGTAACTTCTTTGTTTTACACCTTAGTCTCAATTCATAAAATTATTTCAAATTCTGAAGTCTTGGGACATGTCCACATCCTGGGAGCCTGCTTGACGTGTCCCTGCTTCAAAGTTTTTAGACTCTAAGTTTCTAACAAGTTTCCAGAAAACCTTACACTTTTCTGAAAATTCTCCCCTGTAGGGCAATGGGATGACAAGTTACATTCATTCTTCTCTCTGTTTTCTAAGTGGTCCTTTACTAGGATGCAGTGTCCCTCCCGGCACTACTCTCTTCCCCCTCTAACACTTGATGCCACACTATCTTCATTAGAATCTGAATAATGACAATATAGCAACATAACTACCCCTAAGGCCTTGCACTCTTCCATCTTGGAACCAATTATTTTTCTGTGACAGCTATCAATAGCTTTCTATATATTTTATACTTTGAAAGAATATTGTAAAATGTCTCTGAAAGAGGTATAAGGGTAGATATGAAAAGCCGTTCTAAGTAATTTCATCTCTAAACTTTGATTACAAAGTTTATTTCTCAAAGGTTGAGGAAGGGGAATGCAAACAAACAGAAATGAAGGAAATCTTACCCAGATACATGATCAACCATTCCTAGCAAATAGCGGGATGCAATTTTAAGAGTGGATGGTGATCTATTAAATTTTCCAGTGTCAGGTTGTGTGTAGAACAGAATCCAAAACCTTAATAAAATTAAGCTGTATTAGATCTCTCCCTTCCCTTGATGTCTCAGACCACTTTGAGAAAGAAATTAGATAAAACTATACTTTGCTCCATGCTCCATTTCCTCTCTCTGTTCTCCTTTCTCCCATTTCCCACCTTCACAACGACAACAAAGACCCAAATCCCAAGCTACTGCATATTTTTCTGACCAAAACTCTTTGGGAAAAACACAATGATGAGTGTGCCCTGATGTCTCCCAGGTCCTGCGGACAACTTCAAAGAGAGTACAGCTGAAATTGGGCTGCAGTCACTTTGCTTGGTCCTGGGGGAAGGACCCAAAGGCAAGTTCCCAGCTGACTTTATCTCTATTGCACCATATCTAAGTGGGGAAGGAAGTGGCTGGAGATGCTCCAAATGACCTTGTTCTTCAAGTTAGATGCTGGTTTTTGTTTTGAAGCCAGCCAGTGAAGAGAGACAAAGGTGCACAGTCTGGGTGAGTGGCTGCATGCCTTCTGGGCTGAGGAAGTGTTTAAAATGAACTCCTGGCGTGAACATTAAACTGGGAGTACAGGAATCTGGGTTCTAGTCTTAGCTGAGCCTCAATTTCCTCATCTACAAATTGAGATAGTTGAACTAGATGATCTCTAAGAGGCATTAGTAATGGTTGGAAGAG
>NW_006791822.1:1481913-1509896 GCF_000442215.2 Lipotes vexillifer | reverse complement strand
TCCTGCTGGTTTCAGGTCCAACAAATTCCTTGAATTGTATTCAAAACGTGTGTGTGTGTGTGTGTGTGTGTGTGTTTTCAATGGTGTCTGGACCTCCCAAACTATTAAAAACCATTAAAACTGATTTCAAACTCTAAAGTTCATCTAAGTGATTTTTTATTTGAAGTTGCTCCATTTGGCTTTTCAGGATACAAAGATCACAACTTTTCCAAGTGTATTCGGAGTAACTAAAATAAGCAATGCATATATCCTTTCCAGCACTAATCCTCTGATGCATGTTTAAAAAATTAATCTAGACATTGATTATAACTTAACCAAGAAAATCATCTGCTATAAACTTGTATAGATTCTGAATAGTTTTAGATTAAAATAATTGACTAATGAACTTAACAGCCTCAGTTTGTGTGTACATGCAAGCCTAGATCAGAATACTTTCTGTCTCTAAAACTAATCATAACTTTTTTTTTTCTTACAAGTTTGAAGTTGTCAGTTATGGGTTACACACACAGTCTTAATGAAATTTGAAATGGTCTTTAAGAATGAGTTGCTTTGAAGTCATAAATAAGACAAAAATTTTATTTCCTTTTGGAAAATAATCCATAAGTGACTTCTTTTCCCTAAGAATTGGTGATTTATATTCTAGTAAGGATTTTGGAGTCTAAGCAATTCTATTACTTATTTGTTTCGACTATGAGAACTTTCTTTTTATTTCTCTGGTATTCAATTTCCTTTTGCACCTGAAAAATAAAGATAGTGAACTCAAATAAAATGTCCTCAGAGATTCCTCCCTCCTCAATGATACTATGGCTATACTTGGTATTCTAAATGCCCTGTTCTCAATATAGCTATCCTGGAGCTTAATGGAGAAAAGGTGGTGCTTTCATATTAGCTTTCTAGTTCTTTTGTTAATTAAGAACAAATCTTTCTTTCTTGCCCTCAGTTCACCTGAATGCTCCTAAAATCTAAACACATTAGTAAATAAGAGAGCTTTGTTGTTAATAGGTTTCTCTCTTCCTTTACGAGAGATAGAAGTTTTACAATGTGTGTTTAATTTTCCCATAATTTTTAAAAGGCAAATTTCACCGGGGCCATGAAAGAATTCTCTGGTATATGCAGACTACATAGAAACCACCATCCCAGTTGGCTAAAAAATAAAAGCTCGGTTAAATTGATTTGGCCTGGCTCCCAGCTTTTCCCAGGCATTTAGCAATATCTGAGAGTTAAGTCCGTCACCTTCAGAAGCTGCAATAACTCTTTGATTCACTGTAGTCCCATTTAGCACATTGCTCTGTAATAATATATTTGTGAGTAATATGAGAAAGTTGATTCTCCTTCCAATGGCACCGTATTTATAACTTAGGATAAGAAGGTCTCTGGGATATTGTCAATTTTAAAGTTCTCCTTCCAAGTTGGTTGGTTATGTGGCCACTGGCGACATGCTCTTTCTTCCTTTTAAAAAATTATTTCAGGTGTCACAATGCTTCATACAGATATGATAAATTTTGTTTTGATATCTTAACACTGATGAATTGGATGACACATTTTTAGGGGGGATATTTTTTCCTACGGTGGTCCTTTCATAAGGACCACCACTTATACTCCCCAGCCATAGTGACTTTATACTCCATAAGAATGCTACTCGGGCTTCCCTGGTGGCGCAGTGGTTGAGAGTCTGCCTGCCGATGCAGGGGACGCGGGATTGTGCCCCGGTCCGGGAGGATCCCACATGCTGCGGAGCAGCTGGGCCTGTGAGCCATGGCCTCCGAGCCTGCGCGTCCAGAGCCTGTGCTCCGCAACGGCAGAGGCCACAACAGTGAGAGGCCCACATACCGCAAAAAAAATAAAAAGAATGCTACTCATGTACGCCCACCATATGAAAGGTGGTGCCAGCACATAGGGGAAATGTAGTGGTTAAGGAATTACACCTGCCCCACTTGTAGTTACAGAAACACTTTCTAATTTAGAATCATAGAATTCTACAAAAGACAACGTCTCATGATAGAAGGTATCCTATAATATCATCTTATCCAAATCTATCACCAACCTAATTTTATAAATGGGAAAGAGGAACAAGGGGAGGTAGCAGATTTTCCTAAAGCCACATAGCCTAGCTGACTGTAAATCCCAGACTCTTCTAAATCCTCCAGTGTTTTCATGACACATCGTGTATAGAACCTGTGGAGAATGAAACTATCTAAAACTGCCCTCTGTAAAGAGTTTTTGATAAATGAAGGTTTCTATTATTATTTGCCTAAATTTTATCTTACACCTAAATTACTTTTTGAAGATTCATGAAAAATCAAAGCTAAAAGTAACTGCTAATGTTACAAAACAGCAGCTTCCATATTTTTCTCATTACTAATTACAGTCCTAATTGGTGGTTGCTTAGTTGTTCCCACTAGAAATCAAAACAATTATTTTGCTAATATTCAAGCAGCTGGAAAATATTTGGCATATCCCAATTTTGTACTTAAAATAGATGGTTCTTTTTAAAATAGAGGTAATATATTTTAGGTTGTTAAGGACGATTTGTTGAATACTTATCAAGCTACAGTATTTTGAGGCTTGTCTTATTCTAAGTCCATTGGTGTGCTCTCAATTCTCACAACAGCTAGCTCCTATTCAATGTCAAAATACAAATTTCAATAACTGTCTCTAATGCCACAGTAACTTTAGAGAGATGCAGCATGCCTTTTAACTATTAAAAAAGGGTCAAACCTGGTGCAAAATTACATAAAGGCGCAGTTTGGGGGACAGAATAGAAATTGAATACACCAAGGTAGCTGCTTGGGAAAATGAACAGTATATAATCTAATATCTTTAATTTTATATACATGAATATAATGTATGTCAACTTTGTACATGAGATACATACAGTATTTAAACTTTTTACTCAACAGATAAGAATTTACAATAGGGCTTCCCTAGTGGCGCAGTGGTTGAGAGTCCGCCTGCCGATGCAGGGGACGCGGGTTCGTGCCCCGGTCCGGGAAGATCCCACATGCCGCAGAGCGGCTGGGCCCGTGAGCCATGGCCGTTGACCCTGCGCGTCCGGAGCCTGTGCTCCGCAACGGGAGAGGCCACAACAGTGAGAGGCCCGTGTACCGAAAAAAAAAAAAAAAAGAATTTACAATAGCAATAGAACTGACTAAAGGGCTGTCCACTTAATAGATTAGATCCGTACTTTAACAGGAAAAGAATTTAATAGTTTACAATCATAGAAACACTGACATTTAAAACAAGACTTTATAAAATAATTTATATATATCCTAACATCTATTGAGAGGAATAATTTGCATTTGTGGATGTGTGCAACGAATGGCATATTCAAAATTTTTAGGTGATAAAATAATTTAGAATTAGTTCATGCAGTGGTCAAAGCAAGGGATGGCGGTTCCTTCAAGATGTCCTCTCTCTTTGACATCAGTGGATATCAGATACACACTAGGTACCGTTGGGGCACACTAGACCGGGTCTCCTCCAACAATTACTTACATAAACATCAATATACTCCAGCTGATATCCTTTCTTCCATAGTACAAGTCCAGGTCACAACTTCTCTCAGCTGTGGGAGTAGTCAGTTTATACTTAAAGTGATGTAATGTCTCTGCTGGAGTTCTGAGTGATATGTCTCTATACCAGGTAACTAACAGAACTTCCTGGTTTTTACAACTTTACTCTGATACCTCACAGAGTGCCCCCCATGTCCTGTGACATAAACATCCAGCAGGTAAGATTTTCCAGGCTGAAGACCTTTAATTGTTTCTGTGGTCACTGCTCTGTGCAGGTTTTGACTGTGGAAATATTTACAGAGGACCTTCTCTGATTTCTTCCTTGTATCTGGTCCAAGGCATTGGTTTTGCTCTCTTTTCTTCTGGTCTTCACTGTAATTATCATCCACTTCCTTTTTGTAGATGCAAAACTTGTTCCTTTCCTGGGTGCCTAGCCAAGCCACGGTGGCTGAAGAACAGGTACGCAGCTTGTCGAAGGCTTTGATGCGTGTGTCTTCAGGGAGAGAGGGAAATGACTGCTTACTGGGCCTGGTGGTAGCTAGTACTTTCAACATAGATGCTCCCTTCCTGTTTCCTTTCAGTCGAATGAGATATTTGGCTTTAGGTTTTCCTCTCAGCTGAAACTGTCGAATGCCTTCCACGTTCTGAGACAGAAGAAGTTTCCCATCTCTTCTCACTTGGATTTGGACAGCGTCCAGACAAGAGTGAATAAATAAGGTGACTTTTTGGTGAGATGAGACTGGAGCAAACCGTAGAAACTTTGCCCCCTTCCTTCTCACGAACACATCCGTAACTTTCCCATCTTTCAGCTCAACTGTCTTCTGTTTCGCTTCTTCCTTGGTCCTGGCAAAGGTGCCCACGTAAGCAGTGCTCATACTGCTGTTGCTGTTGGCCACGAAGACGTCAAAGTAGTACTGCGTATCGGGTTTCAGATCTGAGACGGTGAAGATATTCTTGTTTCCTATGCAGATTTTCTGAATGTCAACCTTGGGCCTCGAGTAGGCATGCCTCCCCAGTTTTGGAGACGGCTTTGTCAGGAAGCTGTGCTCTTTACCTGAATTGTCCGAAGCAAATCCGAAGTGGGCAAAGTCAAAAGGGCTGAAGTCCAGACCGGGCTTTGGTGCCATCATGAAAGCGTCGTCTGCACTCAACTTCGCTTCCACTGCGCAGAGACTTTTGAAATTGTGCTCTTTGTTGATGACCACACAGTACTGAATGGGTTGTTTCAGCAAAGAGGCCGTGGGGCTCGGTTTCCAAGCCAGAGTGACCGTGGTGCATCCCAGGGAGGTAACGTCGACTCTTGGGTCATAAGGTAATTCAGGGTAGGGCTGGTCAGACTCTGGAGTTGTGGTGGCATATACTTTGAAATGTGTGTCTTTCTCTGTTGAAAGAAGCTCCAACTGATATAAACCAGATGGAGAACTAGAAGACATGAAATATTCCACGTCGTTGCCTTTGTAGGAGAATAACTCTGCACCTTCCTCATTAATGATCTGCTGCTTCTGCTGAGCCAGAGGCTCTGGATCACCTAAAAGACACAAGAGAAGCACAGCCTACACGTCAGGGCATGTGCTGTGGCTTGCCAACCTTAAATTGTGTTCTTAAGACAATTAAATTTCATTTTTCTCCATTATAAAAAGAATACATGTTCCCAGTAGAAAACTGGGAGATAGAGAACAAGATAAAAAAAAACCATCCATTAATACAAGATCCACGTAGTCCTTTATTAGCAGTTTGGTCTATTTCTATCAGTCTTCCTTCTACACATGTTTATGCAGTTGGTATTATTTTCTCTTATTTTTCTCTGCAACTTTATAACATTTATTATCATGCATATACGTACCTAGAGAAACCTCCATTTTTCTCACTTAATATTATATCATAAAAATGAAACTGTTGGTTAATTTTTGACCATTATAATAATGCTGTTATATATATAAGGCTTTTCTGATTTTACATTATTTCTTCAGGATAGATTCCAGCTGGGAGAATTTTTAGGTCAAAGACTGCAAACCTCTTAGAGACTAATCCCTACTGTCAATCTGCTTTTACCAGAAGGGTTCTGTCAGTTTGCACTTGGATGGCTAGCCATTTCACTAATTTCACTTTTGTTAGTAGGACTGGACAATCTCATTAAAATATAGAATATAAAGTACCAGTAAGAGGACCTAATTTTCAACTTGTAGAACACGTGCTCAGGAGGAATATAGGGAAAGGACTGAAACTAAAATAATGTTTTCCATTTTTTGTTACTATTAATATCAGATGTCACACAAATATCGGTGTTAGAAGACCCAGAGAAGGACTGTGTAGCTAGAGTGGGAATGGATATTTTCCAGCTGATCACTGCAGGTTGAGAGTGAGGTATGTAGAATTTCATATTCCTAAACCATGCAATTAACACAATCATCATGTGACTATTCATTCTATCTCAATCTCATCACTCCCCATACGCCCTTTCGATATTTTCCTAATTACAGTGTTCCCACATCACTATAAGTATCCAGCTCGCTAACATCCTGTCATGGCACCCATCTCAAGCCTTCACTTTAAGCTAGGATGCCTTTGCCCCTTAAAGGGAGGCAGCGTCAACCCGGGGCCTCATACAGACTCTACTCATTTCTTTGTATCTGTCATTTGCTTTCCACCATCTGCATCGTCTTCAAATGCTTGACCTATTCCTCCTGACTTTCTTCTCATCCTGGACTTTCCGTGGTGCTCAATGCTCTTTTGTTCTCTCTTTGTGGCTACCCTTTACTCCCCAGAGATCAGAGGCTCTTATCCTTGGGTGCATATTAGATTCACCTGGAGGGGAACTTTTACCATCCCAATGTCCAGACCCCACCCCAGGGCAATTAAATCACAACCTCGTAGGTAGGATGCAGGCGTCAGTAGCATATACAGCCCTCAGTGGTGAGTCCAGTGCTTAGGCAAGACTGCAAACCACAGCCAGGGAACCCGATGCTCACCTCTTGCCTTTCCTCACTCCTTCAGCCCACACACCTGTCTCCCTCAACCTTTTATTTCACCAAATCACCGCCATCTGATGTCATCCTCCGTTTCCCCCATCTCCAACCCGAAATCTCCAGCTTCCCCCATGCATCCATGCTGGTTTTTCTTACTAAGAGAAGGCTGTCTGTCTCATAAGCCTTTCAGCAATCCATCCAGAGGTCTGGAGCCAGGTCTGCCGCGCCGCTTACCTGAGCCTTCCCCGCTCGCCTCCTCTGGCAGCTCCTGGAGGCTCAGTGTCCACGCTAAGGGCGCATCGCAGGGAGTCACTGTGACTGACAACGGTGTGTTGTCTTCTTCAACCACAAAGAAATACCTGGGTGAAAGTGGACCACTTCAGACCGAGGTAATTCATCCTAACACTTACAACCAAGATTAGTGGGAAAAGTCGCTTGGTTTAATTTGTATTCACTTAACAGAAAATCCAACTGGCTATCTGACACAAATCATATTTTCAGCAGTAACTGTGGAAGTCCAATAGCCCAAGGTTCTGCGACCAGATTTACCATCGACACAGTCTGAAATAATTGAAAGACATTGAACCAAAATGTGGAGTTTGGGTGTTACTTGAGTTAAGAATCAACACTTACCAGTTTGGGGGTGTTATTTAACACCAGTGCAAAGTAAGTCACAACCAAGAGGAATTTCCAGGTACGTTGCCCTATAGGTACTGCATTTTCCATAAATTTGGCGATGAATTTATAAGTTACCCCAAGGGCGCTCTAAAGCACCAACCATTCCAAAAGATCATTTTCACAGCAATGTCCTTCTAAAATGCATGTTGGTCTCTGGCAAAACAACACTGTATTCAGGCTTTTACAATCTTGACTTTTGTTCACAGTTTTCTATTCCATATCCTTTTGGAGAGAGGTATCTAATGATCATTTGAGAAATATTTTTAAAAGGTAAAGATAACTGTGTCAGTCAGTGGAAAGACATATTTCTCTATCACTAAGATTTTATGTTGAATCAATAACCTAGTGATTTGAAAACATTTTAAAAGAACAAAACATTCTCCTCTATGCTTTCCCCTTAGATTTTTTTAAATGATGTCTCAAAAGAACTTTTAAGTAGAATAAAAATATTGCCTATGTATAACAATGCTATATATTCTTACTCGGAATAATTTAGATGATTCCAATTATCTTTCAAAGCCCATAATCTTGCAAGGGAGGAAACAGTGGTTTCCTCACTGGTTTCACGGCAAAAAATAAGCAACTTTCACCTCCTAGAGATTGCACCTCCTGGGTACCTCTTTGCCTCTCGATTCTCTCTATATCTACCCCAACACCCTCTCCAAACTGACCACCGTGGCCAGCTGCTCCAACAGTCTCCTCTGCAGTTCTTCTCACCTCCTCGACCTCTAACCCATGGGGTGAACCAAGGGCCTGTGCCAGGACACTCTTTTCTACCCATGCTCATTACCTGTGTGATCTCACCCAGGCTCACAGCTTTAAGCTCTTCTATTTTAATGATTCCCAAATGTAAATTGTAAGCCTGAACTCTTAGCTAAATTTTAGAGACAACTATCTTCTTGCCATCTTCCTTTAGAGATTACTGAAAATTTCAGACTTAAGATGTCTAATCCAAACTTCTCATTCTCTCGTCAAACCAACTTCTCCTGCAGTCTGTCTCTACTCAGTAAATGACAGCCCTAACCTTCCAGTTAGAGGCATTTTAGAGGCATTCTTGACTTTTTCTTACTCTTCCACTCCACATACACTGAATCAGCAGTCATTTTTTTTTTTTTTGGCTTCATCTTTAAAATATACCCAGAGTCCATCCCTTTGTTCCACTTTCCCTGTTACTGCCAGATCAAGCCACCATTTTTTCTTGTCTGAGCATTGCAATAGCCTTTTACTGGTCTTGTTTCCACTTTGACCCCCTTAGTTTATTTAACTCCTTCCAGGAGGAGATATCCATGTACACCTAAGTCTGAACACACTCGCTGCAAACCCTCCAGGAGCTTCTTGTCTCATTCAGAACTTGCAATGATTTGCATCCCCAACCAAATCTCTAAACTTGTCTCCTCTATTCTCTCCCTTCTTTACTCAGCTCCTTGTTCTCTGTGGAATGATTATGGCACACTCTTGCCTCAGGGCCTCTGAACTTGCTGTTTCTCCATCTGAGACGCTCATCCTCCAGCTGTTGACCTTACACGCTCAGTCACTGCATCAACTCTCTTCTCTAGAGTCGGTCACCATCTCGCCATAGACCGACTCTGACCCCTTATGTAAGACATCACCTTCCTATCCGTGAAGCTTTTCTACTCTTCATTTTTCTTCAAAGCACTTATCACTACCTGATGTATTATATATACCTGTGTTTGTTTTTTTATTTTTCCACCTCCCCCAACTAGAATGAAAGCTACAAGAGGGCAGGGCATTTGGTTCATTGATGAAGACTTAGAGACTAAAATAATTATTAATAAATATTTGTTGAATTAATGAATGAATAAGTTTAGCTTTTCACTTTTGGGGAAAAGAAGTCCTTAATTGTTCAGAGAGTCTACAACTTCCCCAGCAGTGGGGCCTCCGCCTACCTCACTGTCATGTCATCATCCCTTTTGCTTTCTGTGCTCGAACCACATAGGGCTTCTTTGAGCCATTGGGATGTTGTTTGCTCTGCCTGAAATACACCCCTTAGTCCTTACTAATATTTGTAAATAAATAATTTTTTAATTGAAATATAGTTGATGTATATGCCCTTACTAATATTTGTCACTTCTTCAGGGATGCCTTCTCTAACTGTTCTGGCTCAGGTTCTCTCACATACTCCGAGTGTCCTATGCTTTTCACTTTGGGTACCTATTGCAATTTGTTACTATATATTTATATTATTATTCGATTAATGTCATTTTCCCAACAAAGGCCCACTTAGGGTTCATTTTCCATGTCATTTTATTCTCAGCATTTAGCACAGATTTCTGCATGTAGAAGATACTTGATAAACTCTTCTTAATGAATGCATTACTAAATGAATAAACAGAACCCAAGAATCATACACCTACCTTATTCTAGCCTTACGATACCTACACTTAGTCTGTTTCTACCTGAAGATACTGAATCTGAATGGAAATATATGTGCTTTCCCCCCTTCACTATTCCAAGATGAATTAGGAGCTGGAGGGTGGAAATAGGGCTGTGGAAGGACAAATAAAGTGAAGACTCTATAAAAGCAAAAAAAGCTTGTTCGGAATATAGTAAACTTAGGCAATCGTCCAAACAAAATAACTAGATGATTGCACTCTTTACTGTATGGAAATTTTATGGACTTAAGCATCCCTAAAGACAGGTGTCAGATGGTTTAATTTTCAAATTCAGTCAACTTTTGGAGAGTAGAATTTTGTTCCTTTGGCCAGGTTGCATAGGTGATATTAACCACATAAACGTGACTGAACCTATGAACATTACAAAGAATTAGGTAAGACAAAATAATTTATTTAGCATCGTGTAATTTTAAAAGTATTCAAAACTTTTTAGTTTTGTTTGTTTTTGGTTTTTCTGTGGGTAGCAGAGCTAACCAGTGCTGAAATCAATGTGCATGTTCAGCTATTATCTTCTGTTCTCATTTCAATCAAGAAAGTAATTTATTTCCCAAAGTATGCAACTGTGTCTTAGTAACTTTAATACAGGCCATAAGCAACCAATAACAGAGAAAACAATGCTTGCATTCCACAGGGTAATCATTATACATATAAAACATCAGAGAGTCCCTCTAAGTCAACATTTTCATATGGAAGCACTTATGATTAGGGATAAAAGACAATCTGAATAAACTTTAACAATTTGACAAACATTTATTGTCTACCATGCACAGTGCACTCGTGGAAGGGAGCTGCAATCAGAGATGATAGGGCACGATCTATGAGCACCAGGTATTTACTGGCTAGTGAGGGAGACAGAAATGTGATAAATATGCTCCAAATTATAAGGCCAGAGCTGAGGGATAAACACTCCGTGAACCATTTAGACTTTGGAATTTATGTATAAACATAAGAATAATTAATGAATTTGTTTTCTTTTGCTATTCTCTGCTTCCAAACTTTATCTGGAATTTCATCTTTAGTTGTAATATCAACAATGTCTATGTGTGTTCTCCCATCACATATTTTACCCCTAGAAATGACTGTGGCCACAACTCTTTATTTAACTATTGTTAACATTGCATCCAAATGTAGATATCAAAGTCTCCAATCATGATTTGTGTGTGGGGGGGGAAAAACCCAAAAGAATGAACAAATAAAAGAAATAAAAACAGAAGGAGGAAAGAAGCATGTGTTGTTTTGAAATGTCTTATAATAAAAACATGTTGCTTCAAAGAAAAAAAAATGTAATTTTAAGACAGCGCTTAGAACCAAAACTTATTTAATTTTTAAGAGACTGGAGGATCAAAGATAAACCATTTATTTGATTAAGTGAAAGTATTACATAATGAGGAATGCTGCATTTTAAAGAACACTGCAAAGCAGTGCACAAGTACATTTGGGAAATCAAAGTAATTTTTAAAGAAAAATTTGGATTCACTCAAAAGTTTCAAGAGACAAAAGAATATGACAAGCAAAATGGTTCGGCATGAATTCAGCTGATATTTAAGACTAATTTGAATCATTAAAACTGCCTCCTCTACCCTTCCTTGTGTTCACAGACTAAGTCTCTGTAAATACTAAGACATCAAGTTCCTTTAGTGTAATCATCCTTGCATTTTGTGCCTTCACTCTTAGGAATGTCATTGAAAGGGTCATAATTCTTTTATATATTACTGACAAATCAGTTCCTAATCTATTACATCCATTCAAACAAATAATTTCATTCAGATGGTGCTGAAATGATACCCAAACAATAGGTCACACCAGTCAAAATATGAAAACTGATTATCTACTCTCACACAGACTGACCGGATGGTAATGTGTCTGTGCCATTCAGTGGAAGAGGAGCACCACGTTCCATTCTTATTGTCAATTAAAACTGAAGTGACGGGGCTTCCCTGGTGGCGCAGTGGTTGAGTCCGCCTGCTGATGCAGGGGACACGGGTTCGTGCCCCAGTCCGGGAAGATCCCACATGCCGCGGAGCGGCTGGGCCCGTGAGTCATGGCTGCTGAGCCTGCGCGTCCGGAGCCTGTGCTCCGCAACGGGAGAGGCCACAACAGTGAGAGGCCCGCGTACCAAGAAATAAAAAACAAAAAAAAACTGAAGTGACAAGAGAAAGACGACAATAATTTGATACACCTCAATCTTTGGAAAATGGATTATTGATGACATGACATAGTTTTATCCTTTGGAATGCCAAGGTGCCCTAGGTTAAAAGGAGAAACTGTTTTTGAAATATGATAAAGAGGAGTTTGGGTACTGCAAAGTAAGTAACTTTAAATATAATTCGTTTATATGATTGATTGATTCATTTATATACGTTGATATATGTAAGTTTTAAAGGTCAAAATACTTAGAAGCATTATGTGATTTCAATATGTTGATGTTGGAGTGAAGATAAGTGAGGGGCCAGTTTTTATCTCTGTTTGGTTTGATGCTTTCAGAACCAATCATATTGATCAAAGAAATATCCTTACAAGCCAATGCAAATCCTTGAAGAATCATATGTGTTCAATTAATTGCATTAATCCTGTAGAGTCATTCTTAGAAACTTCCTACCATCCTGAAGAAAAGAAAATGACCATTCCAAAACGTTAGACATGCAAGGACTTCTCTCTCCACCCAAAAGATCACAATCAGAGAGAATCAAAGAGATGTCTAATGGCTAGACGTTGCACTGCCGTTTTATTTTCTTACTTAGAGAAAAATAGGCAATGCTATCCAGAGGTTGATTGCAAATTACCTAAACTAAGTCTAAAAGGTCACTTTCTTTTTCAGAGACACCCGTTCTGAGCTTATTGATAAAGGAAGTCCTGCAGGGAGAATACCTTTTAGGTGTGTCTCTAAAGAGATAACTGCTAATTTCAGCTCCATCTGGAATTACTGACGAATCATGAAAAAATGCCTTGTCCCGAATTTGCATCTGAAAGAGTTCTTCATCTCGAGTGGGTAGCTTCTGGGTCCTGGAGCTGAGTGGTAACAGCAGCCACAGCATACACCAGCGGAGAGGCACCATCCTGGGACAACAAAAAGAATTGCTTACATTAATTTTACAGGCAAAACACTTGGGCAAGTTGCGAACTTTCTGAAGGGTTCACACTATTTGGTTTTGACAGAAAGAGCTGTATCATGTATTTTGGATACATGCACATGAGCTTTAAGGCGACTTTCCAGTTCTTTTTGTTTTTCAAAGTATTTCAACAAGTTGATAATGAATTCACCAGAATTTCAGATATTAAAAAGCTTTTGAAACAAAAGGACTCTTGGTGCATTAACTTCCTTGGGTATTCAGAGAGAAAAGTCCCCCCTTCGTTATGGCAGAAGCCAATATGGTCATTGTAGACATCTCCATACAAATGTCTCAAAGCTTGAACCATAACATAAGTCACAGAGACCCACTGAGAGCCAGAAAATTACCACTACACAGTTACCTTTCTTCTTCCTTAAAACTTGACTAAGGATCATATATAGAATTATTCTGCAAATCAGATTTTCATAAATCAGAGATTTTGAGATTATAAAGTTTAACTTTCTTATAGGATAAGCAATTTGTCTAAAATCCCAAGGTGAGTTATTTGCCAATGTCTAGTATTACAGTTTTACCAGACTCTTCAACACAACACTTACATATAAACTTTTACCATATTAAAAAGTGGGCTTGGATTCCCACTTCAAATCAAGAAAGACCACTGGGGACTTCCCTGGTGGTTCGGTGGTTAAGACTCCGCGCTTCCAATGCAGGGGGAGAGGGTTCCATCCCTGGTTGGTCGGGGAGCTAAAATCCCACATGCCCTGCGGCGCAGCCAAAAAAAAAAAAAAAACTTTGGAAAGTTCTATACTTAGGTCACTTGTCTTAACCTCCAGCAGAGTTATATATTTACCACTCCAGTTTTCATTGAGTTACATTTTGACATTTATCACTGACTTTCATAAAAAATCCTATAATCAGGGCTTCCCTGGTGGCGCAGTGGTTGAGAGTCCGCCTGCCGATGCAGGGGACACGGGTTCGTGCCCCGGTCGGGGAGGAACCCACATGCCACGGAGCGGCTGGGCCCGTGAGCCATGGCCCCTGAGCCTGCGCGTCCGGAGTCTGTGCTCCGCAATGGGAGAGGCCACAACAGTGAGAGGCCCGCGTACCGCAAAAAAAAAAAAAAAAAAATAGAAAATCCTATAAGCAATCATGGATCATTCTCTAGGGCACCTTGCTCTAGGGATTGTTTCAAGGACACCATATTCTACGTTTCCCTATCCCAACAGGAAGATGCAGGTAGGCGAGTTCTTTTCACCTCAAGTGCTAATGAAAGGCTTTGCTTCCTTTGAAGATTTGGTGCCTGTTTTCCTCACAGAAAAAACTAGGCAAGGAGTTGTTTTCCCTTATCTCTTTTGACAACATACATCAGGGAATTCAAGCATTAGGGAAATATAGTGTTTTTACATTGAAGTGCTTTAAACAGTGAGAAAGTCAAATGCAAATATTTGCGATAATTTGAAATGAAGAGAATGCCAGTTTTATTTCTAAATAGTCATTGCTATAGCTATGCGGTCACCTCTAAAACCATCATTTGACTTTAAGTTTTCTTTGAGTGCTACCAAAAATAGATTCATACAACTGAAAATAGTTTTTTGAAGGGAATAAGCTTTTCTTTTTTCTATGAGAGTTTGAGAAGTAATTTTTCCCAGTGAGCTTGCTCAGAAAGTTCCTTTAACTTACTTTTTCAAAATTTGCTTTCTGCCATGTGCTCTGCAATTTTCCATATAAATATCTGCAGTAATTAAGAGTTACTATGTGCAAAACACGGTGCTAAGTTGCATTTATATTCACAATAACCTTGTGAAGTAGGTGCTATTCTTATATAAGTATAAACCTCCTTTAACATAAGCAGAGAAAGGATATAAACCCAAGTGAATCTGACGGCAGAGCCCAAACATTTATTTCCCATCCTATTTCTCAATTGTATTGCCATTGAATGAGAGTTTGACTGAGAGCTAAGAAACTTGACTTTTTAGTTTCAGTTGCTAACTAGAAGTGTAATCTTAGGCAATTCACTCAAAATTCTGGACCTCAATTTTATGAAGGGTTTGGATGGATGATCTCTAAACTCTCAAAACAAATGATGATTCTGAGACTGAACAAATAGCTAGCAGTTTAGGAATAAGAACAGGCCTCCTTGAGTTTCATTAAATAAGCTGTCCCTCAGATATCCAGGTGATTGTCAAGGTGGAATCCAAGGAAAGTTGGGGATATAAACGAGACGTCATGGGAGTTACTAACAGCAAACAAAGGTTATATCTACAAAAGATGGCTGGGGGGATCAAAAATCAAAGCTCAGTGAACCTATTCAAAACAAATAGGGACATGGTGGGGTAAACTGAATGGGGCCACCACTGACGACCCTCAGTCCCTGTCCTCTGATGCCCTTCATCCTGTAGCTAACAGAAACGGAAAATCTGAATAGAATTTGATATGCCGTCCCTATAAAGAAATACTTATTATTTCAGCATAATAGAACACATTCAGTTTACTTTGTAGTAGCATCTCTGAAAGTTTGCCTCCTGAGAGCAGAAGAGGCCAGATAATAAAATATGCCTCTTTAGAAATGGTTAGAATTTGGCTTTCCATATTTATTAGGAACTTAGAGCAAACATGCCATGGCAGCACTTGAGTGTGAGATACTTGGGCGTATTTGCCCTAGAACCACTTAAGGGCAGCCTTCTCTCATTAGCCCCACATTTGCCCTCAAGGCTGTCAATTGCACAGTACCACTGCACAGCTGAACAGGACCAAGCTGCCCAATGCCCCTGGGTATTTGGGATATTTAGGTCAGCCCCAGAGTTAGAGAGGTAGCATGTTATGACTGGTGGGAATTTTCCCAGCAATCTCAGCTGCCTGTGGGAGGAACTTTCTCTTTATTAAATCAGCTAATAAGAAGAGATGAATTTTGAGTTAATAACAATATTAAGAGTGCTGCATGCCAGGCACTCTTCTAAGTGCTTCATATCTATTATCTCATGAATGCCAGTAACAAGCCTATGATGTAGGCCCTATTATTTATCTCATCTCATCTCAAAAATGATCAAACTGAGGCTTGGACACATAAGAACACATAGTGAATACAATATGATATGAGAAATATAAACTATCAGGAGTGTGGTAAATATGATTATTATATATTCCCCCACGTCAGCTACTTAGCCATGTAATATTTAGTAAAGTGAACAACTTCAGATGATAGGATTATGCAGAGTAAGTGTTAAAAAGACAATTCTCCATGGGTTTCTGTGCTTGTTTGTGCACATGTGGGGAGCAGAAGAACTGACTACCTTTGTTCCAGATTATCATTTCAAGGATGTTTGTATAGTAAACAGCCTTGGAAGATAAAGCTTCTGGAGCAAAGAGCAGGCATGATTGTTACCCATTATAAAAATCTGGGTTCCCTAAGCTCAGGGCTGCTCTCTTATAATAAACCCCACTATATGGGCTGATGCCATCAGGCCCTCTTTGAATCATTCTATGAGAATTGGGGGGTCAGGCAGTGGGAGAAAATGCTGCTGCTGTGGATCTGTGGCTTCTGCTATTGCTCTGTGTAATAAAGTCCTTTGTCGCTGACCCAGGAGTCTTATGCCATCTAGCATCCATGAAACTACGGCAGGCTAACTTGTTAGCTTGCAAGGAGGGTAAAATCTCATACTCTTCACAGTTATTGACACTAAGATTTTACTTGTTAAATTATTTTGCTGGCTTATTGACCTTACTGGCTCAGGTAGACATTTTTATTTAGATAATCACCAATAGGGAATAGACTAAACTATCTTTTGCTTTCTTAAAAAAAAAAAATCGTATATCCTCAGCTAAAATTCTATCAGGTCACACTTTCTGTTTCTGAAACAATTTTAGCTGTTTAAATTGCCACATCAACTATGGGCAAAACAGATACTTTTCAGAAAAGTGTTTAAAATTAGTATGATCCCTTTTCTTTTTATTGTATCTACAGGAGAAGATGGGTGTTAACTGAAGTTATTGTGGTAACCATCTCACAATGTATGTAAATCAAACCATCAGGATGTATGCTTTAAACTTATACAGTGATGTATGTCAATTATTTTTCAATAAAACTGGAAAAAATTAGTATGATTCCCCAAACACAGGACTTTATATTCTGTAGGATTATTGTTTTCAAATGTTATCTAATAACATTCATGTATTGCTGGGGAAAAACATACTCAGCTTTTAGGGCAGCCTAATAATTTGTTCAATTTGATCAGGTTACAGGCAGCATTTTTTTAACAAGATGTACTTAAAAGAAGCATTGAATATAGCTAATCAAAACACTATTATGCAGACATATTGTGCATTTTTTCACAATTTATATTCACTTATTCAAATTTAAAGCTTTATGTAAGTATTGTTTAAAGGATGGAATTTTACAGATTTTTTTCCCTACCAAAAAAAATGTTCTCTCTTAGACATTCAGCTTAAGAATTACTCACTTTTAAATAAACAACTGAAAATATATTCTGCTTAAGAATAAGCCTTGGGTAATCCAGTCTATAAGAACAGACTTTTCTTCTAAGATTACAAAAGTGCCCTCTAATGGCATAACTTTTCCTCTCATTTCTTTTTGTTACTTGTAGGTATCTAGATCTTATCTAGGTTTAAAGTTTAAAGTAAATAACATTTCTTAGAATTTCTTATTCAGCATTATTACTTCTGTCATGGACATCTTGTGGATAATCTAGGAAATGTGTCTGCACAGCAAGAAATCTTGCTATCTTTCTACAGTTAAGAGTCTAGTTCCAACAGAAGTAGAAAGTTGCTAGGATGGTTCCAAATATTTTTATTTTGCTAGGCAGATCAATCAACTTGGTTGCACAATGATTTTCAGCCCAGAAAAACTAGGTGGTGTTATCCTATTACTGAGAAGATTGACTTTGTTACGATCGAAAAGTTCTGGTGAATCATGTTCATAGATGCTCATCTAAAACTCTGAGATTATTCATATTGTCAGAGGCCCTCCCCATATTTGAACATTCTTTCCTATCCTACCAAAACTGAAGTGAGAAAACCAAAATGACCTAATGATTTGATATACCTCAAACTTTAATCTAGATTATTGGGAATCTAGATTATCGGAGATATGAGGTAGTTTTATCCTTTGGAATGCCAATGTGTTCTAGATTAAAAGGAGAAATTGTTGTGAAATATAATTGTCCAATGAGATTAACAATGTATTCTATACCTGGAAAGGTAGAGAGAGGTTTGGGCACTGAAAAGTAAATAACTTTAAATATTATTAAAGTTTATTAGTTTAACTAATAAACTAAACTATTATTAGTTTAGACTATACACACACACACACACACACACACACACACACACACACACACACAGAGATATCTAAATTCAAGCTATTTAGACACACTATATGAATCCAATTAGTTGATGTTAGAGTAAAGGTACATGAGCAATGGTTCTAAAAGAACCTTTTAAATATGCAATTTTATTTTTATATTTGCTGCCCCCCTCTCTAGTGAGCGAGTGAACACTACAGCTCTAGGAGGGTGGAGGGGGGCTGCTTTTGAATGTTTGAGGGCTGTGATGACTGGAGTTGCTTCTCCCATTTGCCTCCTTCCCTGCTGGGCTCTCTGCTGCCCTACCCCACAGAGAGAACGCAGAGCGTGGACTGCAGTGGGTGAATTGAAGACCAGTTTTAAACAAAATGCCAATGTAGAGATATAAAGCATTTGTATTGTCCCAAAATGGGTAGGGAGTAGAGCAGCTAATGGGTAACTGAAAACACATAAATAATTCTAAGACTTTATTTTCAGCATTAACATGACCTTTTTTAAAAAATAAATTATTTTTTAAATTTATTTTTATTTTTGGCTGCGTTGGGTCTTCATTGCTACGCCGTGGGCTTTCTCTAGTTGCGGCGAGCGGGGCCTACTCTTCATTGTGGTGCACGGGCTTCTCATTGCAGTGGCTTCTCTTGTTGTGGAGCACGGGCTCTAGGTGCGCGGGCTTCAGTAGCTGTGTGGCACTTGGGCTAAGTAGTTGTGGCTCGCGGGCTTAGTTGCTCTGCAGCACGTGGGATCTTCCCAGACCAGGGCTCAAACCCATGTCCCCTGCATTGGCAGGTGGATTCTTAACCACTGTGCCATTGGGAAGCCCAAACTTTTATTCTACGTGGCTTTTAAACAGTCAAACTGACCTGACACAACCTTTTCCCACAAACCTGTGGAAATGCTTGAGAATTGTAAAATGGTCAAATGGTAAGCAAGAAAAAAAATTAAAGGGGCCTGGAATAACTTATCAGTGTACCAACTAACCACCCAGGATGACCTCTATCACCACAAAAAAACCACAATAGGCCTAAAAGCAAATAAAACTTTTCCCAGGGAGTCAGCAGCGGCTCTACTACCATCATTTTGCAAAATTTATCTTCAGTTACATAGTCAACTTATCATCTTGGTTAATCCACTGATTCACTTAGTGAAAATAAAAATTTATTATTTGAGGGCTTCCCTGGTGGCGCAGTGGTTGAGAGTCCGCCTGCCGATGCAGGGAACACGGGTTCGTGTCCCAGTCCGGGAAGATCCCACATGCCGCAGAGCTGCTGGGCCCGTGAGCCATGGCCATTGGGCCTGCTCGACCAGAGCCTGTGCTCTGCAGCGAGAGAGGCCACAACAGTGAGAGGCCCGCATATCACAAGAAAAAAAAAAAATTTATTATTTGAAACTGTGTAAACAATGAGAGTAAGTAAATAAATCTGGTTAATTTTTTTTTTACTTTGAAATATGTATTAAATGAATTTAACCACAAATCCTAATTGAGAATCTTGTCTTAAGAGTAGGGAATATTTCAAACCATTAAAATGCTTGCCTTTAATATTTATAGACTGCTGTTTAGTTACATCATTTCACTAATCTAAGAAATTTGCAAGGCTGCTAAATAAAAAGTTCTTTAAGGTTTTCATGGAACTTCCAAGGCTCTCTGAATAGAAGATATCATATAAATTAAGGCATTGCAAGCTTTCTCAGTTCTGTAGATTACTCAGAACAGCAGCTGGCAGCTCTACCTACCTGTGAGTAATATGATCAAAGCAAATTCCTCCATCCCTTTACCACCAACCACCAAGATTCTGCAAATTCCTTGTAGAACATGTGAACGTATTTGTAAAAAATGTCATCAAGCTCCTATAGACATTACATGGTATAAAACTTAATAAGATCAGATTCATCAGGATAAACAGGCCACACATAGCATACAATTAAAAAGAAAATTCATAGAGTCATTAAGATGCACTTAAAAACTATCCAATGCACCCAATCATGTGTAGGCCACAAACATGAAATAAACTTACAATGACCAAAAAGAAGGATGGGGCGTTCTGAATTTACTTGAGACAAATGCATCTGGAATAAATAAAATATAATGTTTAATTACAGAGAGAGTGGAAAGTGCATGATTATAATTTAGTGAGGATAATTTCAAGGAATGGTCTGCCGCAGAGATTTCTGTTATTTTCTTTTCCTTTTAAAGTGCAAATATTTAGTCTTTTAACTTCTATTTTTAAACTCAAGGGCATTTGTTTTTGTTTGAATCATCCATGCCACATCTGATAATAAATCTGAAGCATCTGATCTAGCTGTAAAGAAAAAAAAAATGTAGCCTTGTTCGGGGGGGGAATGGCCCCCGTGCCTGCCAGGACGTGATCTGTGAGCAAGGAGAGGTGGCGGGGAGGGGGGGGCCGCGTGGCGTGGGGTCTGTCTGTGCACTTGACGCGGTAGAATGCCCAGCCTGGACCAACAGATTCCCTCAAGGCAGGAAAAAATGAAAAAAGCTGAATTCCCAGAAGTCATTTTGTTCTGCCGTCTTTTGCAAATAATGAAAATGTTAACTGAAAGTAGTTGGTTGTTCCTATAAATATACAAATAGCCTCTACTATGGTTGCAAATTTGAGGGAAATAGAGCATTCTGTGGTCTGGTATGTTTCCATATTTGAAAAGGGTGAAAGAAGCAGGTAGAAGTCAAGGGCTTCTGGTCTGCGCTAAGGAGTGGTTTCCTGCCCGTGCTGGGTGAGGGGCAATATTTCTAACGCCTAGAGCCCAACAGAGCAGAGCCAGCATTGGGCACAGAGCACATAGGCTAAAGCTCTCTAAATGCAGGCTGTCATTACAGAGTGGAATGATTATTAAGGGTTTTAGAGTTCATTATGTCAATAATCTATGGATTAGGGACCTTCACAGGCATTTCAGCTGCAATGATTCCAACCTCCTCTACTTACTTCTCTAAATGATTGCCAACTTTCATTCTGGAAGGAAATTAAATTAGTATGAAAAAGCAATGTAAAATTAAAACATGCCAAAGATCTGAATACAGTTTCCATTCTGTCATCTCCTTCCCTCTGATCCTCATGGTGTGCAGTTCACAGCAGGGCCAAGGCTAGGGCACTCTAATTTTAAAAGATGGCCAAGCCTACATAATAAGAACAGCTTGAAAGAGGATAAGGTTTGAAAGGAAGTGACCCTGTATTCCTACCATAATTAATGCCAATGGAAAGAATCATGAACAATAGAAATGGCCAAAATAAATGTACTACAGATAGAGAGTAGCCTTTGATTCAGGAAGCCAGACTCATTTTACTAAAGGAAGGAGCAGATCTCCTAAAATGCATCTGTTAGTTAGGTGATTCGAAGATATGATAAATTCAAAAGCAATTTAGAAGATAATGCAAAATAAAGCTGGAACAAGATACTGAATATCCTGCTCCTATCCAAATTTCCTCTGTAGGTGCAATTGAGATACCTGGGCTCATTTCCACTGTCTTGGGAGAAGCTAATGATTCCTGGAATAATGAAAGCCCCTAAGGGAGGAGGAATGTGCTCGCTTGCTTTTCTTACTTTAGTTTGGCAACTAAGCCTTATTTCCTGTTGATCTGCAACAAAATGGAAATGACTTCCTGTGCAGTGTTCTCCAAAGCAGTTAATAAACGACACACGCCATCCTCAACAGAAACTTAGCTAAGATGGAACATGGCAATGTACCAGCAGCATCTAACAGCAGCACATATCAGCCTCAAAAGTGAATTGTCATGATCAGCAGAGTCCCTGCTGTGTGAAACATGCCAAAAATACACTGAGAGTACAACAATATTGAATACACATCCATACCGTCCCACTGTTTACCATCGAGTCAAGCGGACATTAATCATGCATAAAAGTGCCCTCCAGTGTAAGCTAACACGTACCAAGAGGAAAAGGGTAGTTGAGATAATAAGTGCTTAACAGAGTTGGAGTGAAGAATCACCAAGAGGTGGTGAGGACAGAATGGGAATCAGAGTGGAAGCAGGATAAAGGGAGAAGAATGAACTAGATTTGGGGAAGGGAGATGGAGGTGGGGAGGTCAGGGAGTTGAGGCAGAGAAGTAGAATTGCATCAGTAAGCAAATGTCATTTGAGCCCCCTCCATGTGCTGGACACAGAACGGTGTGCCAGTGACACAAGACATCCTCTCCTCTTGAGGTATTTATGGTCTAGTAAGAAGTAAGGAAGAAAATATTCTTAGGCAGAGGTAAAGACAGAAGAGGGTCCTTAAAATTTCACATCATGTCCCTAAGATCACAGAGAAAGACTCCAGAGGCAAGGACAAATATTTCCTCAAGACAAGCTACTTTTTCAAAGATCACTGTTCTTTTTCCACACAAAGTCTCCCGCCACCCCCAAGGTCAAGAAACATGGTTCAGCGGAAAAATCACAGACTGAGAGTCAAGACACTCCCACTGCAGGCAGGAGAACTATTCATGTTGATGGCTTGTTGGCCCAGGTGTTCTCCAGGGTACCCTACCCTGTAGCTGTGAGCCCCTGAGTCTAGGGTTAGTTCAGCCTGTTTCTCACAAAAGCTGGTAGCATAGGGCAGAAACTAAGTTCCTCAAGGACACAATGCAACTTGGGTTCCTCTGTGTCTAATTCTAAGATAAGAAATAACAGGTTAAGGACAGAAGTAAAGAAAAATCAACCTACCTTTATGGAAATATGCCCATCCATTTCATGTATTGAATGGTTACTGTTGTAGGTTAACCTTGAGAAAGGGTTGCCACAGCCATGGTAACACCACAGAAGATTATTAATGTGAAATTCTACTGGCAAGTAAACCCAATTCTACTTTCTTGGAAATAATCATTAAAACACTGGAGGTGAGTTGTTGTAGATCTCCTGGAGGTTGGGACTATAGTATATCAATTATAGATTTGATATTTTTCAGTTATTTTATTCAAGAGGGGAACTTTTCAGTAAGATACTCCATAGATTTCTTAGGATACCAAAAACTAAATATGGTCAAAAGAGCTAAAAATCAAGAGAATAAGAATTTTCCAAGCACTGACTCCATATTCTAAACTGAACTGCGTGACATAAAGGCTCAAAAGAAATAGCCTAGGACTTTATAATCTACTCATAAAGACAAAAGTTACACAACCCAGACACCAGAGTCCAATCATGTCCATATCAGTCGTTCACTATTTTGTTACTTAACATATATGTAATGAGTCCTTGCTACATGCAAGGTCCTCTTCTGGGGCCAGGGATGATCTCATGAATCCATGTTCTCATGGGGGTGATAGCAAGACACAGATGCATAAGTAAGAAAGCACTATTGGCTGGTAGTCATTGCTATGCAGAGAATTAAAAGAAGCCTGAAAGATAGTGTGGTGAGGGCCACTCTAGATGGTATATTTAGAGAAGATTTCTTGGAGAAAATGACATTTACTGTGAGATATGAAGGAAAGGAAGCAGTGAAACAAATGGCAGGGGAAAGATCATTTCTGCAGAGAAACAGCAGGTGCGAAGGCCCTAAGTTGGCAGTAGGCCTGGGGCACTATGGAGAGGAAAGGCTATCAGTGTGGAACAGAGTAGGTGATGGGGAGAGTGGAGGTCAAAGGGAAGATCACACACAGCCGTGCAGACCATAGGAAGGAGTTAGGATTCTATGCTGAGTGTGATGGAAAGCCCTGTAAGCAGGCCAGGACCATGAGCTGGTCCATGGTTTTTCGGTGTAACTCTGTCTACTGTGTAGAAAATGGATTTTAGGGAAGGGATCATTGTCAAAGCAAAAACCAAGCTCATCTCTGTAAAAGCAGAAAGATCAGATGAAGGCAAGGCTACTACAGTTGTCCATGGTAGACATGCTGATGGCTTAAACCTCATGGCAGAGATGGACAGTAGTGAAGAGACTGGGAATATGTTTTACAGGCAGGGTCACCAGAACATGCAGGTGAGTTGGAGGTAAGAAGTGAGGAAAAGAGAGGAATCGAAGATAACACCTTGATTATAGTAACACGGGTACAATAAAATGACAAAACATAAGTAATGAAGAGATGGAAGAAAACAGAGGGAAATGAGATTAGTCAAGCAGAATTTCCAGCTGGCATCAAATAATTTTTGAGTTGCTGGCCATCTTGATGCAGTTTTTGAAAGCTAATTGTTATACTGGATAAAGTATTAGAAAAGAGGAGAAAAGAGGAAGGTTTCTCTTCGCGTTATGAGAAACATAAAGGAGCGCAGGCCAAGGTGGGAAGTAACAGGAGTTCAGTTGTCAGGGTGGGGAATGGGATCTGCTGGATACAGGGAGGGCGGTGAGACATACTGGGGAAAGGCGGCAACACACACACACCAGTAGTTGCTTCAGAGGAAAGGATGCATGAGGTCAACTAATTTGTCAAAAGTTCTGGTAAGGGGTTGTTTGTGGTAAGTGAGCAGGAAACTAAGAGAGACAGATACAGAAGTTATGGAGAAAATTTGACAAGAAACCATTGCCATTTGGCATATATGGTCAGACCCCTTTATAAGCTATGTCCCAATGGATAGGCTAGATAAAGCTTATGAACTTTCTGATGAACTCACACCTGCCAAATGTCACATAGCAGAGGCTCCCAGGCACTTTTCTGGCAAGCAGCACCACGAGAGGAATCCCAAGACAGAGGGATAATATGACATGGAGGCTGACTACACAGGCATGGGCAAGGGAGAAGCAGGCCGTGAGCTCACCAGCAGGCAGGAGAAAGCAGCAGAGAAAGCAAAGATGTGACCTCGGCAGGGTCATTAGGACAGACGCCAGGCTCTGAAAGATAAGAGTCTAAGGGAGAAAAATTAGCAATCATTTCAGATATTTTGTAATACACAAATTAAGTTTTCACTAAATATTGATTGACCGATGGGCCAAACTGAATAATCACTACATCTTCTGAAATGAGAGCATTACTGGTTTTGTGTGTTAGTGACAGCAAGGATAAAACTAAAAGACAAAAGCAAAATACTGTAGCAGGAACAAAAGACTCTAAAAAGTGATCAATCTCGTCACTCATCCATCAGCAACAACCTTGACTATTTATGTCCTTTCCATCTATCTCAGGGCAGACATACTACCTTCTCAAAGGAACTTCAAAATCTAAAAGGCTTTTTTAGTTCTATTTACCCTACTAACAAAATCAGGTACTTAAATTATTCAAATTCAAAGATATTCCTGCTCTCAGGACAAACCTGGTTTTAAAACTTGCTTTGGGGGCTTCCTTGGTGGCACAGTGGTTAAGAATCCGCCTGCCAATACAGGGGACGCGGGTTAGAGCCCTGGTCTGGGAAGATCCCACATGCTGCGGAGCAACTAAGCCTGTGTGCCACAACTACTGAGCCTGCACTCTAGAGCCCACGAGCCACAACTACTGAGCCCATGTGCCACAACTACTGAATCCCGCACGCCTAGAGTCTGTGCTCCACAACAAGAGAAGCCACCACAATGAGAAGCCCGCACACTGCAACGAAGAGTAGCCCCCTCGCGCAACTAGAGAAAGCCCACGTGCAGCAACAAAGACCCAACACAGCCAAATATAAATAAATAAAATAAATACATTAAAAAAAAAACCCAACTTGCTTTGGTAGTTCTGCCAGCTATGTCTGCTGAACACATGGGCTGCATCTTCCATAAGTTTTGATCAAAGAAATGTTTTATAACAGAGCTTCTAGTGTTGTAATAAAAAGCGATACTCATCCACAAGGCAATGACAACAGAAACTTTTTTTAGGACAGCAAGCATGATGGAAATGCAGATCTCATTGGCTGATCCAACAAACAGTTTTGGGCACTTACTCTGTACCAGGCACCGCTTGAGATCTAGAAATACAGTAGTGAACAAGATGTGTGCATGAGGTTCTCATGTTTGCAAAGCTTACACTTCGGCGGGTAAGAGAGAGATGATGAATAAGTAAATAACTACACATACTGATTCCAGAGAAGTGTAGCACCATGATGAAAATGAAACTGGTGAAGAGGCTGGAGGGGAGCCACAGAGAGGGGCAAGCTGGGGGGACAGAGCGATTCTAGGCTGAGTGGTCAGGGAGGACCTCTCTGAGGAAGTGACATTTCAGCAGGGACTTGAATGGAGAAAATAAGCCGTGGCGAGTCACAGAATATTGGGACTAGACGGGATCTTTTACAGATGAGGAAACTGAGGAAGACAGAGGGGAAGGACCTATTTCATCTCCTGGGCTTCACATCCAGGAATCTGCCTCACCTGTGCATTAACTTCAACCCTCAGCAACCAAGAGGCTTTGCCTCCACACTGGCAAGCCTTGGGGACCAGAAGACAGGCACTGAGGCCCATGACAATCACATCAAGTGGGGGACAACTGGCCAATGTTAAACCCAGGGTGTGCTAGGAAGGGTGACACCAAATATTTTTAAGGTCCCTTAGCAGATAAAAGAGGGATTAGAAGCCCTCTGGCTAGCCCAGCTAGTCTCAGTGGTTGGCATGGCATTATAGGGAAGGAGATCGGGACTCAGTAAAATAAGGATTTATCTGATAAAGCCATTAAACTGAAGGGCGCAGGCACAGTTTAAAAAGTAGGAGGTGTTCTGACAGAGGAAGGATGCTGCCTGACTTTCCCCAGGGAGATTCTTAATAGGATTGCAGCAGGGTGGTGTTTACTTAGATGGTTTGTTATCTGAGCTCTCTCTGTACACCGTCAGTAAATGAGCTAGTGTTTATTAAGTGCCTATTGTAAGTTCCCTGGGGACATCAGAGGCGGATAAGGCAGAATCACAGTCCTCCGGTGAAACCAGAGACTTTGATTCTTCTGTACTTTATCTCACTTGAATTATAGCTATTTTTATATTTTTTCTTGTCCCTAAAAAAAAGCTCTTCACAAGGCTTACATAACATGAGTTTACTCAAGAAAGTGCCCCGTAGACAAAGATTACTTTTTTACTCTTTATATCCCCTGCATAGACTTTTTTAGTTCTTGCACAAAATAGGCACTAAATAAATATTTGCTTAATTATACTGTTTTCAAGAAGCTTATAGGAAGAGTAAGGTAATCAGAAATGTCTCCCATCAGAAAAATCCCTAAATGTTCTGAACTGTGCAAGGCAGTTGGGGGTGGTTATTGGCCAAACCCTCAAGGCTGATTGCTAGCTCCAGACCCATTTTCCTTCCTTTCCCAGGCATCTAACCCTCAACGGTATGGAGTGGATCAGGGTTGGCCTCGCCAAGCCAGACTCAGGAGTCAGGCTCGAATCTGAATCTGGGTTCCTTCCTCTGTCGGAACCCCTGCGTACCATTGCCACTGTGGGCAGATGAAGTAAGCGGAACTGCTCTGAGCCTTGGTTTCCATGTTTGTTGTCTGAAATGGCACAGTAGCTCCTGGTGAGGCTGCTGAAGGGCTACCTTGAAATCAGTGCACATTAGTATTACCTCAGCAGCCCGGTCCTGCCAGCTGCTAAACTAGAACCTCAACGTTATCTGATATTTTGATTCCCGTGTCCCATTACCCATCAAGTCCTGACAATCTCCCTGCTGCATCTTCTCTCAAAGTTGCTCTCTCTCCTCTATCCAAACGGCCAACGCCTCAAATTGTCCACTTACTGCATCTCCCCTGACTGTTCTCACACTCGTTTCCTGCATCTTTGCTCAATCGTACCGCACAGCACTGTACTGTCCCCTTTATAAATGGAATCTGTTTCACTCTTCTGCTGAAAAAAAAAAGTCAGAGGCTTCCCATGAAGTACAGAATGAAGGTCATGCATGCGAGGTCTTTCAGGCCCCTCCTCACTCTACAAACTGACTTCCTGCAACTTCCCCGCACTCTGCTCACATTCCCAGCACGCGGAGGAGCTGCCACCTCCTTTGCCAGGATACCACTGCCCCCTCTCTGGTGGCAAAATCCCACTCATTCTTCAAGACTCCAGCATCTACAGCCACAGAGAAATTTAGCTGTGCACCAAATGTTCCACGCTCATACTTCTATTGCAAACCATTTTGGATTCTTTGCGTATTCTCGCGAGAACCCCCCCCCCCCCCCCCCCTCCCGGGCGGCACGGACAACCGC
>NW_006791822.1:1425957-1481507 GCF_000442215.2 Lipotes vexillifer | reverse complement strand
TTTTTTGAAGTATTCCCGAGAACCCCCCCCCCCCAGCCCCGCTCCAGGGTGGCAAGGACACACGCTCTCTACAACAGTGATATTCAGTATAATTTTGGAGGCAATGGGAAACCTTTACCTCAGCTGTTTAAAGAAGTAACCTGTCTCTTTCATTTTAGTTAAAGACATGTTTTTAAATCAAATATTCACTGGTCCTAACGTTGCAAAAATAATCTCAAATGTCCTTTCCAATTCCTTGACATTAAGATTCTGTCTTAAATTCACACCAAAGGAGAATGAAGGTGATTTACATGATTTGTGGGACACAATGCAAGATTTCTTGTTCATAAATTAAGAATTTCAAGATGACAACAGCAGAGTACTCAACTGAGCACAGGGGTTCCTCCTAACTGCAGCCCATGAAGCTGGCCCTGAGTATAACTTATACTAGAGTATTAGAAACTGAGAATCGATTACCAGAGGAAGAGACCGTAGAACAGGTACATACCAAGGGTAGGCTGTCTACAGAAGGAGAGCCTAAGAGAGCCCAAGATATACATCATTCCTCTCTAAAATTCTGTCTAAAACTAGCCTCATTTCAATCTGGCTTTATCTAGCCATTAACATCTTTGGAAGATTTTGGCCAATTGCAGCTTACCCTGTTTCCCATCTTGGGGATATTTTTATATTTATAGGGGACACTGAAAAACAAAATTACTTTAAAAATGAAAAATCATTTTTTTGCAGGTGGTGTTTTAGTACCATGAGAAACCATACTGACATTTGGGACAGGGTCCCAATACCTCTCAGGCCATGTCTCAGGAGACCCATCTGTTGGCTCATCTACTAGTACCTAATCCTGCTACTGCAACTGTTAAGAGTGTTAAATTTGTATCTCCGATTTAAGAGGCAGTTTTATTTTTCCATTAAAAAGTAACATATTTTCATAGCATTTTTTTTAAAGATTTTTTTTTGATGTGGAACATTTTTAAAGTCTTTATTGAATTTGTTACAATGTTGCTTCTGTTTTGTTTTGGTTTTTTGGCTGCGAGACATGTGGGATCTTAGCTCCCCCAACAGGGAACGAACCTGCACCCCCCTGCATTGGAAGGTGAAGTCTTAACCACTGGACCGCCAGGGAAGTCCCTCATAGCAATTTTAGCAAATTTTGAAGGATCAGCCCTAGAACTGAGACTTGGAGAGGCCAAGAGGTAAGTGATTGCGGTCTCTTCTCCGTTTGCCAGGTGTTTTAGCCAGGACTGCTGTTTCTGATCTCTGTCACCACTGTTGGCAACAAATATCTCTTCAATTACAGGATCCAGTTACTTCTGAATCAATCTCTGTTTGAAGCTTTTGATAATATCAGTGAATTTTAGTGAATGCTGTAATTTAATATGAAATTACAACATTTACTCAGTGCTATCAACATATGAACAATATTTAGATTTAAATCATGATAGATATACTAGTATTTATTATTTACCTTTAAATGTATTTTAAACAAGATAACTAAGAAGGATCAAGTACATTTATGTTCGTGTGTGTGTGTGTGTTTGGTATGACTGATAATTTAATCAGAAACACATTTTATTACTGGAATAAAATGCATAATGTTACACTTGGCAAGGCCTATGGGCTTAGAGTACATATGACCTGAACAAAAGAGAGTAATCAAAGCCATCTCCTAGGTTCACATGCATTGCTAGGGTTTACTTTTCAAGGCGATGTGCTATAAATTGTAACCATCTATACTCCAAGAGGCACCTATATTGGAGAAATTAATCCTAAATAAATCAAGCCCTTTTACATTAGATTTTTCCCTTTTAAACATAATATCTCCAAGTAAATACCACAATGTTTATCATTTTGTCAACTGTCTAGATATGGTATTATCTGTCTTTGCATATAAACACTTGTTCATAGTTTCTATAACTTTAAAAATAATCATGGTAATTTCAAAAAGGTGTCACACCTCACAGATCTTTCTAATTATGGGTTCAGTTTTTACTAATTATTTTAGAAAATGATAAGTTTCAGTCTTATATTTTACTTAGATCTGTGCATATAAGGACTTGCCTCAGCAAACAAGATGTACTTATGATAATCTTTTGTTGTTGGTAAAACACCCATTTGAATATAGCCCATATTTTTTGGCTATGTCTTTAGATTGTGGAATATATGCTCTTTGATCACACAGCTGGAAGAAGAGGGCGTTTACCTTGATTTCGTGTTAGGGAGAAGAAACACTAACAGACAAAAAACTTACGTAGTCACCATTTACTTCAGTCAGTCTCCACTACTTGTGCTATTGTGTGAAATCATTCCAACTAGAAAACAGACACGAGTGCATAACTTGATTTTTTTGTTATTTGGTTATTATATATAAAATCTCCACACTGCAGAGGCAGTGTGTAAGAGTTCCACTCAAATGAACTGATTTTCAATCATGTGTAATCATGTTTTTTGTTGTGTTCCTTCCAAACTTTATATAACCCCGTCACTTCTAAAAATGTTTTTTCTTTTCTCATAACTATATAAAAGGCAGCAAATTCTTTAAAAAGAATAATTTAAAGAGATATTTGATAACCATATGCATTCTGCCACATTTTTCTTTTTCAAAGAAAAGATTCATTTCAGAGTTTTTACAAGTGAAACTAAAAATAAATACTTCAGAGAGATATATGAAACATTAAATATATGTCATGTCCAAATTTGCTACAGGAAAAAATTAACAAATGAAAACCAAAAACTATTCACCAACTTACTAAAATAAATCAGTTTCCAAAGGATCCAGAACTTATTGAAGGAGCAATAACATGTAATTTTGGAAGTTTCTATACTTATAAACTTGAGGTCCGCAGACTTTAAAGTTAATTTTAAATCAAATCTAGCTTGATGAGTTCTTTAAAAAATTGACATTGTAACAGGACCCAGTATCCAGCTGTTCTGTGGTCAAATCTGATTCTTCATCCCAAAGGGAAAAGTCTGCAGAAACATATTGCTAGTTTGCTTTTATTCCATACTGATCAAATGCTTCACTCTTACTTTTTAAGATGCAAAGCAAGTAATGCCTTTTTTATTTGGGGTGAATTAAAATTATATATTTCACATGTTCCAAATATTTCAAAAGACTAAAATGTGTGGATTTGTTGGTTTGCAGTTTTTGGTAAAATACCAAAACGAAGGGGCAAGGGGCAGCTATAGCATCTTTGGGTTTAAGAAGCGTGTTTAGGAAATAAGCAGCCACGAAACCACCTGCTTCCTATACTGGTTTGGGCATTGGTGGGATATAGAACAGCAAATCTCAGGTGTCATCTCAGAAGTGGCAATAGATACATAAGTCTGTACGCACAACCAAACACACACAGATTCACACTAAAAGGGTGCTGGTTTTCCCAGCAATATAACTGAATTTATGGTCAATATACCACTGTGTAATTCAATAAAATATTAGCAATTCTGTTTTTCCATGTCATACTATACGGTTCTCTTTTTTTTTCTTTAACCACAATAACAACAGCAGTATTTACTTTTCTTCCTAGGTAGAAATTAACATGTGGAAACATAACTTCGTGTATCCTAGGTGTCAATTTGCATTGTAATACAGTGGGGAAATAAAGCAGAATTTAGCCTAAATTCAGGATTTAAATCGCAAAGTATTTTTAAATGGAGTATTTAAATACTGGAGGACTTTAATTTTAAAATCAGTCTTCAAAGCACAGACTTGGTGTGACTGACTATTCAACTGTAACTTTTAAAGCTATTGCTTCTGCTAAATGATTGTGAACCAATGGGGAAGAATAAATTACATTCTTCAGAATAATCGTTCCAAAATAAATATTTAGCGGTATTCGATATCATTTCAAGGTCAAATGAATAATCTGTATGATTCTTGCAGGTTACGCTTGCCTTTGACCCAGTACAGATCATAGGAAATGCCTTCTTTCTGGTGACTGGCTGATGGCAACTGACCCTGGCAAGTTTCATTCATTACAAGGCTGCTACTATGGATGCGCTGGTGCCCAAAGCATCACCTGACAAGAACACAACGAACAAGTAAGTGTCAGAGAACCCTGCTTGGTTACTAGAATCAACCACATAATCATTGGGAAGACTAAGGAAGAAGGATTAAAATAATTTCAATCAATGCAAATTATGTGGAATCACACTACTCCCATACTATCTGTTAATTCAGGCATAACTGTTCCATTTCCAATATCTACTCATCCATCGTAGCAAAATGCAAAGTAAGTTCTGTCCTAACAATGACAACAAAAGCACAATCGGTTTTAAAATAAAAATTCTGACCTCTAGATAGACTGAATAGAAAAATGAACATAGGAAGATAACAGACAGTTTACGCTTTATTTCTACCTTTCCCCCCTTTATTTCAAATAATTTATTGGAGCTTTACAACACATTTCCCCCACTATCACACAGAGAGCCTGGTCAGTAAATCCAAGTGAGGAAACTCAAATCTGAATCACCAGGCTCATGAAGCCGACTGAAAAAGTTGCTGCATTAAGTTATCTGAAGACTGACCCACTGTGGCTACTTTGAATGCAGCATTCCCTCAGCATGCTATTATTCTTTACTCTTTAACATTCATACTTCACGACACGGATGTTCAATAAACCCAGGACAAATAAACTGAGGGCGGGGGCTTCCCTCATTCTTACAAGGGTATTTTTCAATTATATATTTTGTTACATTTTAAAGAGATAAAAGCTGTATCTGCAAGTGATTAAAAGATGTTTTATATTCATGGTTTCATTTCTGCTGAAATAAATGCGTAATTTAAACCACACATAATTCATACCAATTTGGGCCCATTACAGAGTTCTAGCTTCTTTTTTTATGATAGCTACTAATTAAAACAGAGTGTTACTGTCACGCTGAGCTTGTAACTTCGACATACAGGTTAATGAATAAAACAGCCTGACATAAAAATGAAAACAATAATACAGACAAAGCTGCAAGCTGTTATGTTCCCAGTGTGTGGTAAAGATTAAGTAGATTCACTGAAGTTAAGAACTGTGCAGAGAAAAAAACTTGTAATTCCTTTTTTTCTTTTTTTTAAGGAATTAGTGAAGGATTTTTGAGAGAAATCTGAAATAGTATTAATTTCTCTAACTTCTGGGCCCCTCATTCCCAGCTACCCCTCCAAGAATTTAAACTCATCAGAGTCACTTTTAAAGCATAAATGATGGGATAGTTTAATATAATCCTGAATATAGGTTTAGATTGAAAATGGGAATTGGGACCATAATTAATTATGTTGCCAAGTTTTTTGAACTTTAAGGAGACAGATTGAGGCAAATGAGGACATTTATAAGACTGCAACCTTATAAAAGTTCATGGGTTAAAACTTTGGTAAAACGACAGTATCTTTTTGACATTGATTAATTCCATGTGCAGCATGAGTGTGAGGAATTAATACCCTTTTGGTGTTTTCACTTTCTGAAACCACTGTAATAAGAGACTGACGTAAAATTAAAACCAAATATAAACATAGTCTTCAGCCAGGGTTACGGCCTTATTATCACTCTTAATAAACGATAATGAGTAATAATAAATACTGATCGCCCTCAGTACCCTCTGCTCTGCACGCATATTTGCTCTCGCATCCATCCATCACGTCTTTCAGGATAATAACACAATTCAATCCCATCAAATCCTCAAAACCGCTCCCTCGGGAGGGATGTTTTATCTCTACTTCTGCGAGCCCAGGGAGGATTTTATTTGTTTGAAGGGGGCGGAGAATGGAGCGGGGTCCTATTTATTTCCATTGATAACTCCCCTGGTTCTCACAGGCACTCAGGGATCGGGTGGGAGGAAGAGAGGAGGAGGTGCGGAGATTCCCTCCTTCAGAAAAGAAAAAGGGTTCAGGAAGCGAGGCAGGAGGAGGAGGGGTGCGGGGGGAAGAGAGGGTAGCGTGTTCGGAGCGATAAGCAACGAAATGAATATATACACATATGTATTTTGCGTGATTTAGCGGAATCGAGGCATGAGGAATAAACATTTACAACCCAACTAAGTTGCTAAAAAGAACTTTGTTAAAAACACACAAACAAACCAACCCAGAAACATTTTCTCAGGTTCATTTCCCGCTCAAGGTCTTGGTGGTTTCAGGGAACTACTTTTACAGAGCAGGAGATGGACAGCGCCCCGAAGGGGACCGGGAGAGGAACCGCGACCTGACCCGAAGGATAGCTCAGCGGCAGCGCCGAGGTGCCCGCGGTGAGCTCCAGGGGCCTTGGCGACCCGCGCGGAGCGGGGGCTGGGGGCTGCGGGGAATTCTCCCGCCTCGACCTCTGGGGGCGGGAGAGTGCAGCGAGGAAGGGGTAGGAAGGGCGCACGAGGAAACGAAACAGCACCCCAAATCCAGCAGTTTGCGAAGTGCCCCCAAGAGAACAGCTGGGACCTAAGAGCCAATCGTTCGGATTCCTGAGGGTCGGAGCTGCCCCGCCTGCAGTCCTGAAGGTAGCGCCAGACTCCCTCATAGACGGTGCTACGGCCGGATGCCCCGTCGCTCCAGCTGGGGCGGGAAGGAGCGTCCCCTCGGTGGCCGCTCTGCTTTCCCGGTAAAAGTAGGATCGGGTCCGAGGCCACCCCGCTGAGCTCCAGGAAGTTTCTCTAACGATGCTCGCCTACCACGCAGAGGACAAACGAGGAGCCAGAGCGGTGGGGGGTCCGCCGGGCGAGGCCGGCAGAGATCCCAGCGCCCCCGGGGGCTGCGCGGCTCCGGACCGCCCGCCAGGAACCTGCGCCGCCCCGCCGGCGGGCGAGCCCCGCGCGCTGTCCTGACTTCTCGCTTTGCGCCTCACAAGCAGACGCGCCCTGCAAGACCCCACAAGCCCCGCAGGCTTTTTCCAGCGGCCGGCGGAGGGCATGAACCAGGGGAGGGAGGCAGCAGCCCTCCCGGCGGGCGGGCAAAGAAAGTGTCCAGGCCGAGTCGGGGATAAGGGCTCGGGGGCGGCTCACCGGACTCCGCCGCCCTCTGGGCACCGGACCCCGTGCCCCCGGCCTATGCACTCTATGTGTCTCCTCCCAGCACCGCTGGGGCCGCCCAGCCACGAAGCCAGCCTGGAGAACTGAGGGAGACCTGCTCCACGCCCCTCACGCCCTCGGCTCCTCGGGAGCCGGCGCCCTCGCCCTGCTGTGACCGAGAACCTAGCGGGGCCCCACCAAGTGAGGAGACGCGCGCCTCCACCCCCATCCCAGACGAGCCCTCGGGTTCGAACGCTTCTTGCACCAGGTCTCGGGTGGCGGGCTAAGGCGTCGGACGTCGGGGGTTTGCTTTTCTCTCGCAACTTACCTTACAAAAAATGTTTTCCTGCGGGGAAGAGGAAATATCCCTTCCCGAGGTGTGATGGGGCCACGTCCCCGGCTCCGACCAAGATGCTAAGCACCAGTACTCAGGAACCAAAGGGACTTGGGGGAGGTGGGTGGAGGAGGAAGCGGATAAAGGAGAAAAATGAAATGGGCCGAAGTGTCCCAACTTTGCGGCCGGCGCTGCAAACTTCAAAGGCGGGCGAGGGCTGGCGGCGCGCGGCCGCCGAAGTTGCTGCGAAGTGGCGCGGGGAGAAGCGCAGAACTGGGGGATCCCGGGGCAGAGCGAGGGAGCGGCGGAAGGTCCTTTTAAAAGGCAGGGAGCGTGCGGGGGCCGGGCAGCGGGAGGATGCTGCAGCTGAGAGGGGAGCCGGCGCGGGCTCCGCGGGAGGCCGCTCTGGGCACCGGCTCCAGGCTGGAGCGCCGCGCGGGGAGAGCTGGGCGCACGGGGCGGCGGCTTGTGAGCGGCTCTGTTCGCTCCGCTCTCTCGCGGCTCGGAGCTGGGAGTGTGTGATCTCTCCCGAGTGTCACTGCTGAAGCCCGGAGCCGCTCCCCCTCCCGCCCCCCCGCTGCCCGCCCGCCCCCCCCCTCTCTGCAGCAAAGCACATAAACATGCAAGCGTGCACGTGCGTGCACACACACGCACACACACACCCTCCCCCCCTCCCAAACGGACCCTCGCGGGCGGCGTCGCGGGGGGCGTCCTCCCCTCCGTACCTCCCAGCCAGCCGCGGGGAAGCAGAGGGAGGCCCACCGAGACCCCCTCAAAGCTACGAAACCCAGAGAGACGCATAACGGGACCATCGCCCTGTCTGGGAGACCTGGGTGCACAATAAGGGGGAACTCGGGTTGATTTGAGGGCGGGGTGGGGAGACGAGCTAAATGGAGAGGTTGGAGGCGGAAGCAGAGTGTGCAAACTGTGCATTCCTGTCCCACTTTTCACCCGGCCGCCTGCCTACCACAGCCTTCAGCCGGGGAGCGCTTCCCCCTCTGCGCACTCCGAGCCTCCTCGGGTTTGAAACTCAGCAGCTGTTTTAACAATTGAAAAGCGGCCCTGCAGGACCAGAGAGACTGAGCGGAGTGTGTGAAGCCATTAAGGCTGACTAGGTAATTATGATAAGAAGTTACCTAATTTGCAACCTGGCCTGGGCGCAGGAAAAGGCTGCGGGAGGGCGGGGGCGGGGGGGGCGGGACTAAGTGATTTAGTGACCTCACTTTGGCAACTTCGAGCCTAGTTTTCGGCTAACCTGGTTTGTAGACCCTTGCACTTTAAGTTCTCAGAACATATAGTTTATTAAGATATAGTGTCAGGAATGAAAGCAGGAAAAATACTTGCCCGCTTCTCGTTGCCACAGAAAAATGAAGACAAGATGAAAATCAACCTTACCGAGGTAATATTCGTGTTAAATACCTGGTCACAGACGGCAGCCCAATGCAGCTCCTTAAGTTTTGTGGCTCCTGGATGAGAACACTGCAGTAGGTGGATTTATGAAAACGATTTACTCCACAAAATCGCTTTATGAAAGCCTTAGAATCTTTAAGCGCTAAAAGGGACGTTGAGATCACTGTGCAAACGTTTTTAGCAGATGAGAAAATGAGGTAGAAAAAAGGGATCTCTGGATCTCTGCTCAGAAGTTCTGAAGAGTGGCTTCTGCACTTCTGAGATATGGCCCCAAACAGGTTATTGGAGAACTCATTAGCAAACATTTATTAAGCGCCTGCTGTGTACCATACATGTCTCGGTGCCAAGATTTCAAGGTAAGACATAGTGCTGGGCCTTTAAGAAGATTATAGCTTTGTGGGGAGACAGAGGCATCAGTGAAAATGTGATTAGTGCTATAATATGTGTTTGTACCTGTTCCTGTAGGAGAATGGAAAGAGAAGCAGCTAATTCCCCTTCAGAAGTTACTCTTGGTAGAGATTTTAGTGTAGAGTTCCGAAGCATGAGGAAGAGAATGCCAGGCAAACAAGGATGGGGGAGGAAAGGACTTCCACAAACAGAGAGAAGCAAGTGAAAAGGTTAGAGAAGTGTCAAAGTACACGGTGTGTCCTGGGAACTGGGAGAAGTTAGATGTGGCTGAATTGCCGCTGAAGCAAGCAAGGCCAGGCCACACCACACACTACAGGCCCAGAGAGCCAGAACTTTCTGGAGGTGGTACATGGTTGGGAAACTATTAAGGGTTTTAAGCAAGGACAGGGTTTAAGGTTTTCAAATGTCATCACATACGAGTTTTGGAAAGTTACCTCTGGAATCATGGTGGAAGACAAATAGATAACACTGAAGAGGTTATTTCCAGAGGAAAAAGTAGGCCCTAACTAGGGCAGTGAAAGTACCAGTTGGAAGATCGGGACAGCTCTAGAGATATTTAGGAAATAGTATAGCAGGACCTAGTGGTTGATTGCATATGGAGGGGAATGCAGATGAGGAGTAGTCTAGACTGCCTCCCAGGTTTCTGGCTGGGGCAAGCAGGCAGAGGACGGTGCCATTTGTCAAGCGAAACAATGTATAGAGAGGAGGAATTTTAGGAGGAATGGGATGAGTTCTGTCTTAAACTTGTTGAATAGACACCTGAGTGCAGTACCTTGTAAGCAGCCAGAAACAAAGTTCCTAGGAGACAAGATCCAAGCTGGAGGATCCATCAGGAATTATCAGCATTCAGATGTTTCCTGAAGCCAGGGAGAGGGGGAAGGCAGCCAGGGAGAGAAGACTTAGGAAGGAACATGGCAGAACACCAGTGTTCTAGGGCTGGATGGGGAAGAGGAGCCTTTGAAAGAAACAGATGGAGACCAGAGAGGGAAGAGGAGACCAAGGAGGGAGCGACATTGATGAAGCCGAGGAAGGAAAGGACTGGTGACCAAGGTGGAAGGTGGCAGGGTGAACAATACAACCAGGCTAAAAAGCAACTGCTACTCTTTTCAGAATGTCTCAGTGATCTTGACCTAAGCAATTGTAGTTTCTGTTGTATGTGTGTAATGGATCCAGATAATAGCAGGTAGAGAAGGTGAGATCATGGGGACAGAGAACATAGCTCATTTCCCTGGTACTTTGGCCCTGAAGGGAAGGAGAGAGATAATGAGAAAAGCATTTTTGTAGTTGTACTTTTGTTTGTTTTCCTTATTTGATATACCGGGTCTTAACTGCACAATGCTGAGGGAAAAGCAGGTGGAGAGAGAAAGGCAGAGTAGTCTATGAAGTTCTCTGAGGATCTGTTCCCGCCTCAGTACAGTGGTGGCACCAATATCTCCCTGCTGAATCTCACAGTGTTGATGGGAGTTCAGATAAACCAGGCATTAAGATAGTGATTTAAAATTGCCATTGGGAAGAAACTGAGTCCAAAAGATGTTAAAGTGACTTATTAAATCAGCCAATTAATGACAGACTGAGTAGTCTATGGGGAAAGTTCTATAAAAACTCTGTGAAAGGTAGTTTTTTTTTTTTTCTTTGTGGTACGTGGGCCTCTCACTGTTGTGGCCTCTCCCGTTGCAGAGCACAGGCTCTGGACGCGCAGGCTCCGCGGCCATGACTAACGGGCCTAGCCGCCCCGCGGCATGTGGGATCCTCCCAGACCGGGGCACGAACCCATGTCCCCTGCATCGGCAGGAAGACTCTCAACCACTGCGCCACCAGGGAAGCCCCAAAAGGTATTTTTATGAAAGTTCCCCCAAATATTCCTAATTTTGAACATCAGGATTTGCATATATCAATATACCTGTCTTCTCAAAACATGTGCCATTGGTAAAGCCAATGGCATTGTGTGTATTTATATTTATATATGTACGGATCCTCAGTGTGTTTTGAGAGACTTGGGAGATGCATTATTTAGAACATGCATTATTTAGTCAGACAGACTTGTATTTAATTCTAAACCCTGATAATTATTTGCTGTGTGACAAATAGGTTAATCTCACTGAGCTTCAGTGTTGTTTTTTCCAATACAGAAATGGAACAAATTATAGCTGACTTACAGATGTTTTGTGAGGATTAGGTACTGTACTGTATTCAAGTGTTTGGCAGGTATTTGATTACTTGTATTTCAATTTACTTTTTAAAACATAAATTTATTTATTTCTGGCTGCATTGGGTGTTTGTTGCTGCACGTGGGCTTTCTTTAGTTGCAGCATGCGAGGACTACTCTTCGTTGCCGTGTGCGGGCTTCTCATTGCAGCGGCTTCTCTTGTTGCAGAGCACAGGCTCTAGGCACGCGGGCTCAGTAGTTGTGGCGCACGGGCTTAACTGCTCCACGGCATGTGGGATCTTCCTGGACCAGGGCTCAAACCCATGTCCTCTGCCTTGGCAGGCAGATTCTTAACCACTGTGCCACCATGGAAGCCCTCAATTTACCTTTAAACTATGAAATTCATAAATATTCAGTCAATTGGGAAAAAATTAAAAGTCCAAGACTATTATAAACTTAACAGTGTAATTTAAGTCTATTTAAGAGAAGTCGTAGTTCAAGCCCTTGTCTTAAGGCAGCAGTCCTCAAAGTGTGGTCCCCAGAACCGTGGAGGGATGGGGCATGAGACCCTTTCAGGGAGATCTGTAAGGCCAAGGTACTATCATATTAACTCAAAGATGGTAATTTGCCTTTTTTACAGTGTTGACATTTGCGCTAATATCAATAGTACAAAAGCAATAGCGGGTAAAACTGCTAACATCTTAGCATGAATCAAGGCAGCGGCCCCAAACCGTACTAGTAGTTATTGTCATCTCCACTGCTACAAATGTCAGTTTCTCCTAAGAATGCCTTTGATGCAGTAGAAATTATTCATTTTATTAAATTTTAACCCTTGACTTTGTCTTCTTAATATTCTGTATAGCAAAGTGAGAGACACACATAAAACTTTTCTGCTGCATAGAGTGTTTGTCCTGAATTAAGACCCTTGTGTAATTGAGTTGTGAGCTAAACTAGTTGTTGTTTTTTTTCATGAAACATATTTTTACTTGAAATAACAACTGACAGACAAACTATGGTTATTCACAGTTGATGTTTGGCAGACATTTTTTTTCAAAACTTAAGTGAGCCTGTCACTTCAAGGTAAACAACTAGCAGTATTTATTTTCAATGAAAAATTTGAGCTTTCAAGGAAAAAAACATATAGAAATTAGAAAACTTGTATCTGCTACCATGAGCTTGACAGCTTCCCAAAACATAAACTCTTTTCTAATAGGATTGTGGCCTTTTTAATTAATGTGGTTTTTTGATATTGTACAATGAAATGTCTTGATATTTGGAAGTCTGCTTACGCAGTACACCAGTATTTTCCAAATGACCAATAATGTGTGATGTTCTAAAATCATGCATTAGTTACAGATCCATTCAAAGCCCAAGACAGACCAATGAATTTTAATATAAGAGTATGAAACGTTAACTGATGTGGTTTCACATTCCGTATTGCAATTATAAAGTTTAAGAAACTACCACTTGTTGAGTTTTTGTATAGCACCAGAGAAAAATATCCAGAATTATTTGAAAAAGTTATTAAACTGTTATTTCATTTTCCAACTACATATCTGTGTGAAACTAGATATTCCTCATTTGCTTCAAACAAAACAGCATATTGCAACAGATTGAATACAGAAGTGATAGGAGAATCCAGCTGTCTTCTACTAAGCCAAACATTAAAGAGACTTGCAAAAAATATAAAACAATGCCACTTTTCTTACTAGATTATTTTCTTTGGAAAATATAGTTATTTTCAGAAAAACATGATGCTATTTATGCTAACATAGTAGATATGCTATAGTTATTTTTAAATAAATTAATAAATTTAAAAAATTTTCTGTTTTAATTCCTAATACGTTGAATACTGATAGAAATAATCCACATAAACAAAAACTGTTTGGGATCCCCAACGATTCTAAGATCCTCCGTGATTCTTAGTGGTTCTTGAGAACCACTGCCTTATAGAACAGGCCTAATCATGAAAATAGATTGAAAGATCATCAAAGCCTTATCATAGTATTCTGCCTAATGATTGGCCAACACCTCACATGCATTTATTTGTCCAACATATTTCCTATTTTACACAAATATAAATAGACCCTTCTATACATATACTTAACTCTATAGAGTGTTGTAGTGGACATTTCTACACTGGGGACTGGAACAAAAGAACTGGTGGAAACCATCATACAAATACAAGTTTGGTTAAAACAGTATCACGCCATGCCTGGGCATTCTACTGAATCAGTTCCAGGCATTCTTTTGTTTGTTGGCTCAGTTTTCAATCCCTTCCCTACTCCACCCTTTCCATGGCAGAGGCTGTTACACAATTCTTGACGTAGTACTCTAAATTCCCCTCAAAATTAATGATTACCTCTAATTTGATGACTCTTACACACAGATCCAATGTTAAGTGGAAACCTTAAGCCTGAGTTACCCCTCATTCTTCATGAGGGCATTTATTCACTTAATAAATACTTGTTGAGCACCTACTATATTTCTGGCACTATGTTAGCTGCTGGGAAGAAAAGGATAAGCAGGGCACTTGCTCTCAGGAATCTAGTCTAGTGGAGAATTAGGTAATTACCATGTGATGTAATAAGTGAGTAGTGAGGTGCTGTGCAAATCCATGAGAAATTGGAGTGGAGTGTCAGGGGAAGATTCTTGGGAAAAGTAACATCTTAAAAATAGAGACCCAGAGAATGTGTCAGTCATCTTGGGTTAAAGGATGGCGGAGTGCAGTCAATGAGGGTTTGAAGCAAGAGGGAACAGCATAGTCTATGACATATTCAGAAAGTGTTACCAAGAAACCCACTACTATAGGAAATTACCTTAATTTTAAAGGTATAGATAACATCAACATATTTTTCTTGAGTTTTAGTTTGTGTGAGAACTAGAATGGGATATTTTAAAACCATTATAGTACATTTAAATACATTTCATTTAAATCAGAATTACCATTATCTTACAAAAGAAACACTGGATTAAAAGTAGATTAAAAATTTTATTAGAAACCTCAAACGCAATTTTGCGTGGCTTTCCAAAGATTACCTTAGTGCATCAAAAAAGAATGTTTTTATTGTTAACCTTGTTCAAGGCACTGAACTCAATGCTAAAGAGATTAAAAAAAAAAATCTAAAGCATAGTGTTTGCCCAGGAAATGTCTGTAAGATGAGTTCAGACATATTTTCTTTCCTTCCTTTAGACATTCAATAAATATTTATTGAGTGCCTATTGCCTGACTGATCCTGAGGAGGTATTATTAAAAAGATAGATGTCACCCCTGCCCTCAGAGAGCATATAGCACAATAGCGACAAGTCAGTTGGCTTTCAAATATTGGTCACAACATCAGACACCAAGTGATAGTTCCAAGGGAGTAGTAAAAATTGCAGGATGTAACTTTTTCACCATTGGGAAAAGTTTGAATTAAGGGAGAGGAGACTGAGAGCATCAAAGCCACAGAAATGTCATTGGGAGAGGTTCAGAGGAAAGAAATACCAAGATGCATTAAGAGGCAGAAAATAGACTAGTTTAGCTGGGATGGGTTTGATAATGGAATTAATGGAATTAATATAGAAAAAGAAATTGGATACGTAGGTTGGGTAGATTGGAGTGACCATGTTATAAGATGAGGTTTGGGCTTCATTCCTCTTGGCAAGGAGTATAACCTAAACAAATAAAACATTAAAGCAAGCATTGTTTGCCACACTTAAGAAGGATACTCCTGGTTTGTAAAAGAGGCATTCTTTTTATTATAATAAATAGGTTCCTCTTAAATAAAATCCCCTATTGTTTCACTTCAAAGTACAGTCTTCCTTGGTATCCTTGGGGGATTGGTTCCAGGACCCGCTGTGGATATTGAAATCCTCTGATGCTCAGGTCCCATAGTCGGCCTTTCATATCTGTGATTCCTCATCCGTTGATTCAACCAACCTAGGTTCATGTGGCGCTGTAGTATTTATTAAAAAAAATCCACAATCCACGTATAAGTGGACCTGCACAGTTCAAACTCATGTTGTTCAAGGGTCCACTGTATATATCTGCTCATTCATTGCATTTCCTGTGAACAATTTTGCTAGTTGATATATTACACTTTATCAGTTATGTGATAGAAAAACTAAAGTATTTTTCAATGTCAGTGCAGAAAAACATTTCCTGAGTGCATCCTATGTTCTAGAAGAAGGAATCCACTGGTGACATTGAATCTCAGCCTGTGGCATTCCACCACTGTACTTTGATTCAGGCTGGTTGACCAAATCGACATGGATTGCCATTTTCAGTAGCCTGCACTGTGTCAATTATGTAGAGAGCAGACCATGCAAGACAAACTAGCAGCACTGTAGTGAGGGTACTGAAGATATGTGCACACCCACAAAAAGAGACGCGAAAACACTGGGCCAGTCTGGAGCAGAAAAAGGGCTGAAAGGAATAGGGGTGGGGAGGTGTTCTTAGATATAACAGTGAGTCCAGGATTATGTGATTAATATGTTCCTATAATTTGGGATAATTTAAAAATTGCTTTATTTTCTACCTCGCATGGCTTGTTTAGACACAGTTAAAAAGAAAATTCTTTCATGTAGGAAGATTAGCCCAAGCGCCTGATAGCTACATGCCAGTGATGTCATACTACCTTAACACCACTCAGACACAAAGCCCGGTTATTTTATTTTATTTTTTTGATTTATCAATTATATTTATATCAAAGAATCAACTTTTATTTTCTTTGATTTTTCTCCAGAGCCCTCTATTTTCTTCTTTTTTTTTTTTTAACATCTTTATTGGAGTATAATTGGTTTACAATGTTGTGTTAGTTTCTGCTGTATAACAAAATGAATCAGCTATATGTATACATATATCCCCATATCCCCTCCCTCTTGTATCTCCCTCCCACTCCTCTAGGTGGTCACAAAGCCCAGTTATTTTTTAAATGTTTTGAAGCTGAATGGCCTCGATAGAGTGGAAGGAACACAGGCTTCTGAATCAGAGGTCTTGTGTACAGTTTCCTACATTACCCCTTAATGACTTGGAGACTGTGTGACTTGGAAAGTTGTTTAATCTCTCTCAAGCTCTGTTTTATCATCTGTAAAATGGGAATAATAAAATTTCCCTGAGAGGAATTTTATTGTCAGAATTAAACAGTTTTGAATATGTAAAGTGCCAGATATATAAATAGGCACTAAATAACTGCCCATTCTTATTCCCTGGCTTCAACTTGCCTGAAAACGCATAAAACATTTGCCCCTGCCTAGTCAGAAGACCATTTGTAAGTGAAAAAAAATGAAATGAATGGAATCATCGAGAACCTGGGCATTAGGATGACCAAAATGAACAATTTCAGGTTTATAAAATGTGCTATATCGAATACTCCTCCCTTTACAAATTTTTATCTAGTTTATTCCTTAAAACAAAGACTGAAAAACATTATTTTCCACATTTCACTGATGAAGAAACCGAGGTTTAGGGACACAAGTGACCTGGACCTCATTCTGTCTGACCCCAAATCCTCTGCTCTTAACCAGCTCCCCAGGCTGTCCAGGTATATTACTTGGAACCTCTCTATCAACTGTTTTCACATATTCATTTCTCTTTTTGGTTCTTTCATGTTAATAGACAATAATGAGAAAAAGATTTTACCACAGAATTTGAGTTGGTGGCTCCTTGGCACTCTATAAGAGCAAATTTAATCACACACACTGTTTTCACAAAGTGTACGAATTCATCAATTCTAGCCACAGACTTCTCAGGTCACAAGTATGGAAGATTAAACCAGAGGGAAGTGGAATAGTCCAACCTGATTTAGCTGCCTGAGCCTTTTACTTGAAAACCATTTAAACTCCATCCAGTTGACACAGTATGGGTACTTCCCTAATGGTACTTGACAAACTGGCTTGTCCATGAAAAACAGTGTGGCTAGGAGGGCTAACATAATTTTTAAAAATCTTCACATGTGCAGCTCATAAAAAGGAGACATGAGCATATATACCTTTGATTCAACCAGTTTCCAATACAAGGAACTTGTTAACCCTAGACATCAATTACTGGGGAAAAAAAAAAGAAAAAGACATCCCCGCATTAACCTTTTGTCCATCTAATCCCTGTTGTTAGGTGGTTTCTACACACCTCTACTGTTACTGCTCACTAGTCCCCACAAGAGCCAGCATTAGTAGGTATTGTTATGATGCCCATTTTAGAGATGAGGCTACTGAGGCTGTCAGAACTTGTCCTGTTTCTTGCCAAGAAGAAATTTGAACCCAGGCAGTGCTTTTGGCTATGACACCCTCTTGGCCCCCTTTTGGAATCGATTCAAGGTAGTCCCTTACAAATGTGAGGAATGAACTAAAGAATTCAAGAACAAGCCAAGTCCAGTCACATCAACATCCATTTTAACTATTTCTTAGTAGTGTGGCATATTAAAAAGTTCCCTTTGAGAAAATAAAACTTTTATTGGATAGAATAACATAATGTTAAAAAATCTGTTAAGTTTCTCAGTGTGCATTAACAGACTCAAACATATTAAATTCCTTATTGGATTAGACCAGTTAACACTGGATTTTGTCATATTTCTACTTTTAAATGCCATATCTAGGAAACAAATGTATTTTTTTAAAACATCTTTATTGGAGTATAATTGCTTTACAATGGTGTGTTACTTTCTGCTTTATAACAAAGTGAATCAGCTATACATATACATATATCCCCATATCTCCTCCACCCCTCTAGGTGGTCATAGAGCACCGAGCTGATCTCCCTGTGCTATGCGGCTGCTTCCCACTAGCTATCTATTTTACATTTGGTAGTATATATATGTCCATGCCACTCTCACTTCTTCCCAGCTTACCCTTCCCCCTCCCTATGTCCTCAAGTCCATACTCTACGTCTGAGTCTTTATGCCTGTCCTGCCCCTACGTTCTTCAGAACCTTTTTTTTTTTTAGATTCCATATATATGTGTTAGCATACGGTATTTGTTTTTCTCTTTCTGACTTACTTCACTCTGTAGGACAGACTCTAGGTCCATCTACCTCACTACAACTAACTCAATTTCATTTCTTTTTATGGCTGAGTAATATTCCATTGTATATATGTGCCACATGTTCTTTGTCCATTCACCTGTCGATGGACACTTAGGTTGCTTCCATGTCCTGGCTATTGTAAATAGAGCTGCAGTGAACACTGTGGTACATGACTTTTTTTGAATTATGGTTTTCTCAGGGTATATGCCCCGTAGTGGGATTGCTGGGTCATATGGTAGTTCTATTTTTAGTTGTTTTTTTTTTTTATAAATTTATTTATTTATTTTTGGCTGTGTTGCGTCTTCATTTCTGTGCAAGGGCTTTCTCTAGTTGCGGCGAGCAGGGACCACTCTTCATCGCGGTGCGCGGGCCTCTCACTGTCGCGGCCTCTCTTGTTGCGGAGCACAGGCTCCAGACGCGCAGGCTCAGTAGTTGTGGCTCACGGGCCCAGTTGCTCCGCGGCATGTGGGATCTTCCCAGACCAGGGCTCTAACCTGTGTCCCCTGCATTGGCAGGCAGATTCTCAACCACTGCGCCACCAGGGAAGCCCCTATTTTTAGTTTTTTAAGGAACCTCCATACTGTTCTCCATAGTGGCTGTATCAATTTACATTCCCACCAACAGTGCAAGAGGGTTCCCTTTTCTCCATACCCTCTCCAGCATTTATGAAACAAATGTATTAATATTTAATCTATTGTGCCAAATCAGATTCTATTATAAAACTAGATCAAATATGAATCACTACCCTGTAAAATTCAAAATCTGTATGTGCAAGGTAATAAGCAACATAGGTGGTTCTTGTTCCCTGAGAATAACTTCTCAACAATCTTATGCTCTGTTGAAGGAAAATATTGCATTATTTTGAGTCATTTAAAAGGAATAAAGCCATTTTTCTAGATAATAAATTGTAAATGAACCACTGAAATTATTTTGGGAAAACAGCTTTCATTCTGATAGGGTCTGATGTGAATCTGAAAACTCTTGGTGTTACAAAGGAAAATTTTGATTTTTGTTCATTTAAACTTAGATTATCTAGTCTAAACCTGCTTCATTTCTTCAGATCGATCCTTATATGACATATTCTCTCCATAAATATTACCTATTTAGAACCTTGAATTTCTCTCTTTTGTCTTCCTAGCGTTTTATCAGTAACTGTCTATATTTCTAAGTCTATAAATTTCTATGAATGTGCTAATCATACTGATATCATATCACTTCCAATCCCCAAACCTTAGACTACTCAGTCAAAATCTGAGGGAATTCCTATGGTGAAGAAACAAAACTTAGGGGCTGGACATTTTTCTGCAATTAAAAGAGAATAACATCATGAAAATTCAAATAGGTTGGAAACTCAGTGGTCATTTGAAACACTAAACTCCAAAGAACTCATTTGTACATCTGTCAAAACATAGAAAAATCATTCTGAGTTTGAAAGAGCTTTTCAAAGACCTTATCTGTGTGTGAAATTGCACACCAACCTATGAGGAATATGTAATTTGTGTTAAACACAAAGTCTCATTCAAGAACTAAAGATAATCTTATATCCGATCAATTCTAGACCAGAAATTTTGTAATTTATTTCTAGTGAGAATGTTCTTAAGGGAATAGGTGATACAAATCAAGCAGGATCCAAGTGCAGAAAGAACTTCAGAAGTGCAAAAATGTTTGATTCTCTTCATCTTTACATGAGCAAATACATTTACAAATGGGTAGGGACTTGCTCTTCCTCTGTATTTCAAGGCAAGTCTAGCAAAACACATGTAGGGGGAGAAACACAATAAAATGAAGAATAAAGGTGATGGGAAGTAGGGATAAAAAGGAGAGAAAAAAGTGAAGAGAAGACAAAATAGTAGTTAAGAACTTAAAATAGAGAGTGATGAGAAAATAAAGACACGTAATAAAGTGATTAGGGTTAAGGATAGTCAGTAGTGGGCATGGGGGCCGGAAAATACAGAGTGCATCAGAGGAGTCGAGAAGCCCAAGAAAAAAGGAATGGTATGTGACTTAGCACCAAATCTGGAGGTAACATCACAGAGTCAGTACTTATATAATGAGAAAACAAAAAACGTACACCTACATTTACTGGGAGGCAGAGTAACATATTTCAAGAATTTGCATCTCACTATCAGAGAAGCTTCAAAGAGCTGCTTTGTTTTCATGGGCAATTTGAGTGAAAAGAAGGAAGATAGAAAACTGAAGTGGGGAGGATTTTGAAGTTAGGGGGTCCTACTGGTAAAAGGAGAGAAACTAAACTGGACTGTGTATTTTCACTGAGTGGGATTTGAGCCAATATGCCTTACAGTAGAATTCCCCAAAAGTTTTCCATATTTAAACACAGACTTCACTATTACTTACTTGATCTGTTTAAGCTGTAGACCTTCTTTTTACTAAATAGCTTATTTAAAAAGGAAATTAACAACCTAAACAGTAATATCTGTTTCACATGCTAGTTATGTTTTTTTCTCATACACATTAAAATAAATAAAATATTTGCTATGGAACCACTTAAAATAATATCTCATGCTGTTGCTGCTTTGCATGCATGGAAAGTGAGATAGTCCTAGGCTATGAGGAAGGCAGGAAGGACTCTTGTCTCATCCACAGCAGTGGGAAGCTCTTGAAAGACCCTAAAGAGGTAGGAAATACAGGAGAGCAATGGGCAGTGAGCCCCCGAGGCCTGCAAGAAAGGGGGAGAGATGAGGAAATAGCCCCTTGAGATCTGGCATGGAGGTCACACAATGTTACTTCTGCCTCATTCTATTGATGAAAGAAACTCACAGAGCCAGCCCAGATTCAAGAGGTGAGGAAGTAGACTCCACTTCTTCTTTTTTTTTTTTTTTAATATTTATTTATTTGGCTGCGCTGGGTCTTAGTTGTGGCACATGGGATCTTCGTTGCTATGTGCAGGATCTTGGTTGCAGCATGTGGAATCTCTTAGTTGCGGCATGTGGGCTCCCAGTTGAGGCATGCATGAGGGATCTAGCTCCCCAACCAGGGACCGAACCCGGGCCCCCTGCATTGGGAGCATGTCGTCTTAATCACTGGACCACCAGGGAGGTCCCTAGACTCCACTTCTTGATGGAAGAATCTGTAAAGAATTTGTGGCCTTTTCTTTTTTTTTTTATTTTAAGCGGTACGCAGGCCTCTCACTGTTGTGGCCTGTCCCGTTGCGGAGCACAGGCTCCGGACGCGCAGGCCCAGCGGCCATGGCTCACGGGCCCAGCCGCTCCGCGGCATGTGGGATCTTCCCGGACCGGGGCACGAACCCGTGTTCCCTGCATCGGCAGGCGGACTCTCAACCACTGCGCCACCAGGGAAGCCCAAGAATTTGTGGCCATTTTTAATCTACCTCAACTCACAGGCTCAAAAACTCAAGAGAGGGTCATCAATGTAATTCAAAAGAGGTGATATTAATTTGAAATGTCACTTTTGTGTTCTTTTGAAGCTATAATATGTTTGGGGCTAAGTTTAACAGAATTAGGTCAGTAGAAGAAGAGTATAGCAGCAGTTTTATTCTCTCACTTTTATTTTGGGATGACAGTTCTTACAGATCGTACACACACTCACAGAAACACACACACATCTCCAGGTCTATTATAGGTTTCTTGTACTATCTTTGTTCGAGAGAACTAGAAAATCAGTTTTATAATACGAATGGGAAGAACCAAATTAAAGGCCAACTTAATTGATTTTAACCTAAAGTAAACACAAAATGTCTTGTATTTAAATGGCATCTCTCAAGTGGGTGAAACACCTAATTCAGGCATCTCAGGAGACAGATATTCACTTGAGGTAGAGGAATAGTTCTGCTTCAGAGTGGAGATGGAGAGATGATTTACATTCCACTTAATTCTTAACTGAGAGTAATATTATGGTGTTTTATCAAAATCTTCTAATATATTTGTTATCTCAAAAGCATAGAAGAGAATAACTTATAAATTCTACTGGCCAATGTTTGAGAAGCTGTGGACAGTTCACAGGTCTTCCTAAAACAATGATGGACTTTTCATTTTTCACCTCTCGGGTTTGGGAATGATTCTCTTTTCAAAGGTTCCCCTTTGAATACATAACATTTTTGCGCCTGGTATTAAGCTCTTTTCACTCCGTTTTGTACCTCCCTCCTTCTCCCTCCCCGCTTTGTTGTGTTGAGGATCTGGCAAAACAGGTTTCTGCTTTGCCAGCTGCTCTGGAATGGGCTCTGCCGATGGATGATGGGGTGAGAGTGCAGGGTTGGAGGACGGAGAAGGGGCACTGCCTTCCTCAGTGCTTCCTGTGCCCTCAGACTTCACCCAGTGGGGCTTCTCCACTTGGCCATGGTGGTATTTTGCAGTAGCAGCAAGGGATGCCCGTTTGCAGTTTTCCCGGCCTGTAGAGTCAGCCTCATCACATCCCGTCAGAAACACCAGCATCCTGTCCTTAGAGGTCCAGGTCACAGGTCGCAGGTCAGACACAGCAGCATGAGTTTAACTGTGTCTCATCCTCAGAGATCTGAGTTTCAGCTCCACCAAACTCCTTCATGCTTCTAATTCCAGGCTTGTAGGTTTGAACAGTTCCACCTCTCCTCTTTGTGCTCAGGGGAACCCTCTGCTTTCTCACTTGCTACCTCTGGGAGACCTCCAAGTTCCCTTTTTGCCCTTGGTGTGCCCTTTTCGGTTCTCCAACACCTGGTTATATTACATTCTCTCTCTTTAAAGAACAGACAGGGTTTCTGTCTTTTGATTGGACCCTGACTGAATAAGTGACTAAAGACTAACACAGATGATCACTTAAAACATTAATCTTGATCATTTTAAGTGTGATCTTCAAAATTCAGGATGTACCTACCGGAAGACTTCAAAGAATACAATCTTTAAGTTTCAGGGTTTACGACGCTCATTTAAAGTAGTTTAATATTAGAGACGCTCTCTAATATTTAAAGCCACATACTTAAGCTAATGTAGACTTTTCACCTAAAGATTTGGAAGAGCTTGGTACAATGACAATCTGAGCTATAATCTGGTGGATGTGATAGGATGTAAATATCGCACAAAAGTCAGCCAAAGATTAAGATGGTTTCAAGTAGTATACAAACAACTATTTCAAGCAAATATAAGGGGAAATCCAAATAAATCGTTTCATGTATATCAAAGCTGAGCAAGGCAAGTGGAAGAAAAAAAGTAAAACAACCGATTTTCAGTGGATTTGTGGCTTCAGTTGGAATGTGTGAGAATAGGGACCATTTAGTTATTATGGTTCTGAGCCGAAGATGTAGCATCTCTGGGCTTCACTGGGCCCTCTGCTCCCTGGGGGGGGATTGTGTGCTGAGAATGATGGCTTTTTCAGACTTAGGACAGAATCTTTCTCAGTGACTGAGTACCTCTTAATAGTAAGTACAGTTAACAGTGCAAGGTGGTCAACTGTTAAGTGTCAGCCCTGGGTGTTGCTGGCTTTAAAAGTGTGAAGTGGAACCTTAGGCTGGAGGAAGGTGTAGGGGGCTGTTGGAGATTTTTATAAAAAGCTACATAATACATTGCATATAAATATATTAGAAAGATAAACAAAAAATGACAACATCCGTTGCCCCTAGTGAGGGGAGCTGCATGGCTGGGGGACAGGAGTGGGAGAAAGACTTGCCTTTCACTGTCTACCCATTTATATTTTTTAAATTGTGTACAAAGTTTATATAATACCTACTGAAACATTTTAAAGAGCCAAATAAATGTTTAATTCCTATTGGCATTTCCCTTCACAGTTTCCAAATGGCTCTCACTTCCGTAATTCTCTCTGCTCCACGCTAAAAGCCTGTGAGGCAAACATGGCAGGGTTCTTCTTGTCTTATGCATGAAAACCTGAGGGTGTAAATGTCTGACTTCCTCAGTATCATACAAACAAAGTTTAGGTTAAAAAAAAAAAAGGCTTAGGTTAAAAACAAGGTTTTCTTGCCCTTGAGTAGTTCTTTCCGTTATATTACACTGCCTTATGTGTGCTCAGGACTACAGAACAGATTGTGTAGAAGGAAGATCGGCCTTTACAAGACAGAGTTTACAGACCAACCTCTGGCCTATGTATCTACACATGTAAGGTTTCTACACCTGGTGGAAAGACTGTTACTGCAGCCCCAGTAACCTGCAGACCAAAGCTCCATGCTGTGTGAATTAATTCATGTCTTCAATAGTGACAGACTTCCTTGACTAGCCCAGGGCTGAGGACCTTATATGCATTGTTTGCAATCTTAACCAAAGGTTTACAAATAGGTCTTCTCCCCACTTTGCAGATGGGGAAATTGAGATGAAGAAAGGTTACCGAACCAATATATTTGGTTAAAAAAATTGTAAGGCAAGGATTTGTATTCAATTCATCTTTCCCATAGCCTGTCCTTTTTTTAAAAGGCATTGGGCTGGTTGCTCCAATGGATATATAGGTAAGTAAGAAAGCTAGTGTCTCAAAAATAGAAGTGTGCATTGTGGGATGTGGAGAGGAGTGGGTGGTGGGGCAGAGAGGAGACAAGTACTGTGAAAACTCTAAAACTCATAAATCCAAGTATTATAAAAGAAGTCTGAGCAAATGCCATAAGGGTTTAGAGGAGGAAGCAATCTTAGTCTCCTGCAGGTGAGTTAGACATGGCTTTATACAAGAGAGAGCGAGGGTGAAATAGGCATTGAAGAATTACTAGCAACTGAAATATGGAGTAGACTTGGAGTTAGGAATGGGAAGAAAGCAAAACAGGGCAGATGGAACGTGCAAATGTTTTAACGACTGGCCAGTGTCTGCAACATAAACTATGTTAATAAAAAAATTTGTTGCCTCCCCTAGGACAGGTATCTAAGATGCAGGAGCATTAACTGAGATGCTGGTGACCAAAGCCCCTCTGGGGAAAATAGTACCAGAAATAAATACATAAACAGTTTTAAAATTGTTGAATGAATGCATGTAAGATGACAAGGGAAGAAAGCATGAGGACTCCTTCCCCCCAATTTTCTATCACTTTGGCTGAGCTCTGAGTTACACTATTATCTTATTGTAGTAATTATTCAGTGCTTGATTACGGTAAAAAAAAAAAATCAACCCTATTAAAACACATAAGGATGCTAAAGTAATGATTTGCTGTGTCAACCAGCTCTCTCCAAGTCCAAGGAGAATGGCGGAACCCAGAACTCCGGCTGCCAAATATCCAGTTCGCTCAGTTTAGAGTAGCTTCCCAACTCCCCTCCCTAGCTATTTTGTACCTTCGAAAGGGCTTCAGGGGTTCCACAAACAACGAAGATTTAAATTGCCTGAAAAACTCATTCATAGATTTTATCTGTTTTTTATATTGTGATTCCAGATAAGATTTCATTAAAAAAAAATTTTTTTTTTTACAACCTTAGCCAGAAAACATACGTCATTGAAATACCTCCTCAAAGTTGCAAGACTTGGAAATTCTGAGCCAGGCTGAGGGTGTTTACACAAGCTGCAAATGAAAGGACATGAGGGTGGTCAGGGACCACACATTGTAATGGAAAGAGGACTGGGTAGGAAGGTGTGCCAAATCGGTTCTACTCTGATCCCACTAACAAGATGGGAGATTTGGCTCTATATGCTGGGTGACCTGAACAATGAAACCCGACCTCTCCGGACTCCTTTTTCCTCATCTATAGAGGAGGGAATTGAAAAAGATGACCCTTGCTTGTCCAGCTATTGACAATTAGGTACTGAACACTCTCTAGGATTTAAGCACACTGCTATTTATTTCCTCTATGCAGTTAGCCATTTTGGACAGTTAAAAATGTCATTGGGTTGGCCAAAAGTTTCATTCGTTTTTTTCCATAAGATGGCTCTAGTAGCACTTAGTTGTCTTTAACTTTATTTGAAACAATTTTGTTAGATTGTATTGTGACAGCTGTCATATCAGTGTGCATTAAAAAAAAACAACATCAAAATTGGTGAATTTTTGTGTAGACATTTTAATACTGAGGATGGAAGAAAAAAGCAACATTTTTGGCATATTATGCTTTACTCTTTTGAGAAAGGTAAAAATGCAACTGAACTGCAAAAAAAGATTTATGCAGTGTATGGAGAAGGTGTTGTGACTGATTAAACGTGTCAAAAGTGGTTTGCGACATTTTGTGCTGGAGATTTCTCGCTGGACGATGCTCCACAGTCGGGTAGAACAGTTGAAGTTGATAGCGATCAAATCAAGACTAATTGAGAACAATCAACGTTATACCACGGGGGAGATAGCCAACATACTCAAGATATCCAAATCAAGCGTTGAAAATCATTTGCACCCGCTTGGTTATGTTAATCACTTTGGTGTTTGGGTTCCACATAAGTTAAGCGAAAAAAACCTTAACTGTATTTCCGCATGCAATTCTCTACTTAAACGTAATGAAAATGTTCCGTTTTTAAAAGAAACTGTAACGGGCAATGAAAAGTGGGTGCTGTACAATAATGTGGAACGGAAGAGATCATGGGACAAGTGAAATGAACAACCACCAACCACACCAAAGACTGGTCTTCATCCAAAGAAGGTGATGTTGTGTATATGGTGGGATTGGAAGGGAATCCTTTATTATGAGCTCCTTTTGGAAAACAAAACAATTAATTCCAACAAGTACTGCTCCCAGTTAGACCAACTGAAAGCAGCACTCCACGAGGTAGTCAACAGAAAACGCATAACCTTCCATCAGGATAAACGCAAGACCACATGTTTCTTTGATGACCAGGCAAAAACTGTTACAGTTTGGCTGGGAAGTTCTGATTCATCCGCCATATTCACCTTCAGACATTGCACCTTCAGATTTCCATTTATTTAGGTCTTTACAAAATTCTCTTAATGGAAAAATCTCAATTTCCTGGAAGACTGTAAAAGGCACTTGGAACAGTTCTTTGATCCAAAAGATAAAAGTTTTGGGAAGATGGAATTATGAGGTTGCCCGAAAAATGGCAGAAGTTAGTGGAACAAAAGGGTGAATTTTTGAATTGAACATTGTTCAATAAAGTTCTTGGTGAAAATGAAAAATGTGTCTTTTATTTTTACTTAAAAACTGAAGGCACTTTTTGGCTAACTCAATACATTTGGTGTAGATCTATAAACTGAACTGAAGAATTTATTTCAATTTGTGAATGACTAGAATTGTCCAGCCCAAAGAAAAGTGATTTCTCCAATAGTTCAGTATAATCTATGATAAATTACTTCTTCAATATAAATATTATAATGTGTGAACACATACACAGGCTGGGTTTAAAGTCATGAATGTACAGACTTTCCCCTAGCCAGTTCACTTATTTGGATCCTCTTAAAGGTCAGTGCTGATTACCACAGGATGACCCAAGTGTTAGGATATGGCAATCTGTGTAGACTTGTCCATCTATGTACATACAAAAATATAATTTGATAGAATTGCCCTACTATTTCATGATATGGCTTATGTATATGACCATGTATTGACTTGCTTAGATGAAACAATTGTTATCTTACAGTCACATGGCGAAAAACAAAAGAAAACTATCTAACCAAGCCCAGAAGCCCTTTTCTCCCCACTGTGGTAAGTTTGATTACTTTTTAAAATCCATCACATACTATATACATTTTTGAGCATCTATGATCTCTTTAATACATATCAGTCACTGCTATGTACCAGGCATTGTATTAGGCATGTATTAGCCATTAGGTTATGGCTGTGTACATAATAGACAGTCCCAATTCATAAGCATATAGGCAGGTAAACAGGCAAGAACAATTAAGTTCGATGTACAAAGTGTAAGATGCCACTGCAGGTACGTAGGACAAATACCTGACCCAGAGGCAGTAAGTTAGTAGAGATTTTCTGGAGGAAGAGACGTAAGCTGAGAGGCTTGGTAGATGAGATGGAGTTAGCCTTGCCAAGGCATTGAGAGGTGGGAATAAGGGTGATCTAGACATAGGGAACAGTGCGTGTATAGCGCCCAAGGTGAGAGAGCGCAGTATGTTGAGAGAACTTGGAGAGCTGGAATGTTGAGTTTCAAGGGGTGTGACCATAGATGAGGCCAGAGAAGTGAGTAGCAATCAGGTTACACACACTATTGTAAACTATCTTATTGTAAACTCTCTTGGACTTTCTCCTACAAATCATTAGCATGATTGATGTGTTTGACCAGGGGGATGACTTGTATTTGTCAAGTTTACTCAACCTTCAGTGTGGAAAATCCATTGCCAGAAACCAAGACTGAAAGCAAAGTGATGAGTTAGAAAGCACAGCAGAAATCCAGATTAAAAATTATGGTGGCTTAACCAGGGTAATATGAAAGAGATGGGAGAAAAGAGACCATATTCCAAAGCTTTGAAGTTAGAATCAGCAGGGTTCAGTATTTTTTTTGAATATATAGAATAAAAGAAAAGGACAATTCAGGAAAGATACTCTGGTTTCTGACTTGGGAAACTTGATTTATGGTACTACCTTTCAATGTGATGAGGAACAAAAAAAGCCAACAGATTTGGGTGAAGGGAGAAAATGTGATGAGTTTGTCTTGGGACATGTTGTACTTTGGGTGCCTATGGACCATCCAAACAGAAAAGTCTAGAAGGCTTTATGTATGTATAAAGTTAGAAGAGACATCTAGGCTGGAAATAAAACAAAGCTACAAAAGTCACCAGTCTAATGGCATCTGAAACTGTGGCTTAGAAGACCATTCGGGGAAAGTGTGTAGACGTAGAACAGAGGAAAGCCAAGGACAGAACAATGACCAAAGCCCACATTATAAGAGATGGTTGAGACTCAGGAGGAAATCCAGGAACATAAAATATCACAGAAATTCAAGGGAAGAGGACACTTGAACGAGGAAAGAATGGTCCATAGTGTTAGGTGACGTAGAGAGCACCCCCCCCCAAAAAAAACAGTTTTAAGAAGTACCCATTGGATTTAGCAACCAGAAGGTCATTGGTGTCCCTTGTGATAACAGCTTCATTTGAGTGATGGGGATGGAAACCAGATCACACAGGGTTCAGAAGTGAGTGGGAGCTGTGGACATGGTGACAGTGAGTGTAGAAAATGCTTTCAAGAAGTTTGACTGTTAAGGCAGAAGAGAGATAGTGTGCTAGTTGAAAGGGTGTATCAGGTTGAAAAGAAGGTTTTAAGAGAGACTTAAGCATGTTTATATGCTGATAGGAAAAATCCAATAAAGAAGGAAAAGAGAATAGCCAGTGGCGGGAGATCCTTAAGGAGGTGGGAAGGAGGGTATGAGATACAGTGCATTGGTGGAAGCATTACCCTTTACCAGGAAGAGGCAATCCCTCCAAGTATCAGGAGGATGGAGTGATGATGGTCCAGATGGTCCCAGGTTGGGTAATGAGAGTGTGTTAAGAGCTTTCAAGATGCCAAGATGAATATGCCAGGATCCCAGTCCTCTCTCAGTTTGGAAGAGGGAGATAAAACATATGCTAATAATTCTGTTATTAAGTAGAAAGTGATAGATGACATGAGAGAGTTAGAAATAGAAGGCAAAGAATGGCAGCTTACTGAATGGAAAAGTTGTTTCTGATTTGGGTTGGAGTAGAATCTCATAAAGGAGGTAAAGTCTGAGATAGTTCTTAAAGTATGTGAGGGACTCAGAAGTGTAGGCCATTACATTGCAAGAGAATAAGCAGAGGGAATTGAAGGTGATATTTAGGGAATGGTGACTAGATAAGATTTGAGTGAAATGTCAAATAGGCGGAATAATAGGTGATGAAGCTCAAAAGTTGGAGCTTCATTGAGGAAAGGCACCATGTCAGACCAAGGAGTTTGGAGCTGGACTTATTTTCAGTAGGCAGTGGGAAGTTATAGAATTTTTTATGTTTAAAAAGTAGAACATTTGAGAATAAAATTAGAAAGGCATGACAGCATATTAGAAATAAAGATGTAGAAAACACTGAATACTAAAAAGGGTATATTAGGAATTTGATAAATATTGATTAATGAATCAAGGGATGGATGAACAAAGACCAATTTGTATTTGTACAAATAATACAACATTAAATTAAAGCCTAATGTATGATATCCCTGGGGTATAAGGATGGTTCAACATACACAAATTGATACATCATATTAATAAGATGAAAGATAAGAATCATACGATCATTTCAATATATGCAGAAAAAGCATTTGGCAAAATAAAACATCCATTCTTGATAAAAACTCTAAACAAATTAGACATATCTCAACATAATAAAGGCCATATATCACAAGCCCAAAGATAACATCATATTAATGTTGAAAGGTTGAAAGATTTTCCTCTAAGATCAGGAACAAGAAAAGGGTGCCCACTCTCACCCCTCCTATTCAATGTAGTACTGGAAGTCCTAGCTAGAGCAATCAGGCCAGAAAAAGAAATAAAATGTATCAGAATTAGAAAGGAAGAAGTTAAGTTGTCTCTATTTGCAGATGACATGATTTTATATATAGAAAATCCTAAAGACTCAATCAAAATACTGTTAGATCTAATCAACTAATTTAGTAAAGTTGGAGAATACAAAATTAACATGAAAATTCAGTGGTGTTTCTAAACACTAGCAATGTACTTTCAGAAAAAAATCCCATTTATAATAGCATCAAAAACTACCAAATATTTAGGAATAAATTTTCCAAGAAAGCTGAAAGATATATTCTGAAAACTATAAGAAATTGATGAAAGAAATTAAAAGAAGACACAGAGAAGTGGAAAGATATCTTGTTCACGGATTGGAAGAATTGGTATTGTTAAAATGTCAATACTACCAAAAGTCAGCTATACATTCAGTGCGATCCCTAACAAGATTCCAGTGGCAATTTTTACAGAAGCAGAAAAAAACCTCCTAAAATTTATATGACATCACAAAAGACCCTGAATAAACAAAGAAATTGTGAGAAAGAAGAACAAAGCAGGAGGCATCATACTTTCTGATTTCAAGCTATTCTATAAAGCTATAGTCATCAAATAAGTATAGTACTGGCATAAAAACAGACAGATAGATTAATGGAACAAAATCAAGGGCCCAGAAATAAATCCAAGCATATATGGCTGATATTTGACAAGGGAGCCAAGAATACTCAATGGAGAAAAGACAGGTCTGTTTAATAGATGGTGCTGGGATAATTGGATATTCACATGTAAAAGAATGAAACTGGATCCATATCTTACCCTCACAAAAATTAACCCAAAATGGATGAGGACTTAAATGTAAGACCTGAAACCATAAAACTCCTACAATAAGACCCTTGACATGGGTCTTGGTAATGATTTTCTGGATATGACACCTAAAGCACAAGCAACAAAATAAAAAAAATAAACAAGTGGGACTACATCAAACTAAAAAGCTTCTTCACAGCAAAAGAAACCATCAACAAAGTGAAAAAACAACATACAGAACAGGAAAAAGTATTTGCAAACCATATATCTGTTAAGGGGTTACTATTCAACATACACAGAGAACTCCTATAACTCAATGGCAAAAAAACAAATAGTGCAATTAAAAATGGGCAAAGCACCCGAATAGACATTTCTTCAAAGAAGATATATGAAACACCAACAGAATCTGAAAAGATGCTCAAGATCACTAGTCATTAGAGAAATGCAGATGAAAACCACAATAAGATATTACCTCTTGCCTATTAGAATGGCCATCATCAAAAGACAAGAGATAACAAATGCTCGTGTGGATGTGGAGAAAAGGGAATGCTTGGGCATTCTTGCTGGGAATGCAAATAGGTACAGCCACTATAGAAAAGAATATGGAGGATCCTTGAAAAATTAAAACTGGAACTACCATATGATCCAAAAATTCCACTTCTGGGAATACATCCAGAGGGAACAAAAACACTAACTTGAAAGCATATTTGCACCCTGATGCTCATAGCCACATTATTTACAATAGCCATGACATGGAAGCAACCTAAGTGTTCATTGATGGATGAATGGATAAAGTAGTTGTGGTATATATAGAATATTCCATTATGTATATAATATATATGTATATATTGAATATATATATATAATATGCAATATTATTCACCCATAAAAAACAAGGAAGTCCTATCATTTGTAACAACATAGATGGACTTTGTAGGCATTATGCTAAGTGATCATACAAATACTGTATGATCTCACTTATCTGTGGAATATGTTCTTTAAAAAACTCATAGAAAAAGAGATCAGACTTCTGGTTACCAGAGGAGGAGGGTGGGGGGGAGAGGGAATTGGAGGAAGGGAATCAAAAGGTATAAGCCTCCAGTTATAAGATAATTAAATAGGGATGTAACTATCCCTACTAGGGATGTAATGTATAACACGATAACTATAACTAACACTAAAGTATGATATATAGGAAAGTTGCTAAGAGAATAAATCCTACGAGTTTTCATCACGAGGAGAAATTTTTTTCTTTCTTCTTTTCTGTTTATTGTATCTATATGAGAAAATGGATGTTAACTGAACCTATAGTGGTCATCATTTCACCATATATGTAAATCAAACCATAATGCTGTATGCCTTAAAGTTATATAGTGATCTATGTAAATTATTTCTCAATAAATTGGAAAAAACCCAATATTTGAAATTTTATTTTGACAAATGATTTAAAGAAAGACTATAAAATTGCTATTAGTTTCTGAGAACTTTAATTTATTTGCTAAATTTTACCGTTAAGTAAATTATGTAAGGAAGAACACTTACATTCAAAGCTTTAAAAAATATTTTTTAGTTGTGAGATCTTTGAAGAAAACTTTAAGAAAGTATTATAACTATTTCAACTTAATTAAAAGAAGTCCCTGGGACTTCCCTGGTGGTGCAGTGGTTAAGAATCCACCTGCCAATGCAGGGGACACGGGTTTGAGCCCTGGTCTGGGAAGATCCCACATGCTGCAGAGCAACTAAGCCCATGTGCCACAACTACTGAAGCCCGTGTACCTAGAGCCCATGCTCTGCAACAAGAGAAGCCACTGCAATGAGAAGCCCGCGCACCACAATGAAGGTAGCCCGCACCTGCCACAACTAGAGAAAGCCCGTGTGCCACAGCGAAGACCCAGCGCAGCCTAAATCAATCAATCAATCAATCAATCAATCAATCAGAAGTCCCCTTAAGATCAACTGTATGGTGATGGGTGGTAGCTCGACTTGTGGTGGTGATCCCTTTGTAGCATATACAGATGTTGAATTATGATGCTATACACCTGAAACTTACATAATAATGACAAAAAAATTCCCCTCAGACTTTATAGAGAAAAAAAAGAATCATGGAATTTTCAATGACATCATGGTGACTCAGACTTGCTGTATGAAATATGTACTCTTTGATGTCTCCAGTCACTACCACAAAGAGTTTGTCAAGGAGCTGATAAATTTCTCTTTATCATTTGTTGAAAGTATACACTTGTGGGATAACACGTAGAGGAAGCTTATCATTAGGTTGAAGTTTTGAAGCCTCAAACTAAAATGCTTTTATATTGCATCATAACTTGGTTTCCTTAAAATTGCACTTCGTAAAGGTAATAAGTTAATAACTCCAAAGCCATATTTAATTATAAAACATAATATGCCATAAGACATTAAGTAAATACTTTAAAAATATTGGTGATAAACGTTATAGTAAGAAAATGTAAAAACTGCTTTAGAAACTTAAGCATACTAAACCAAGGGTAAATCACGACAAATTTCAGTTAATAAAGAGAATTTTTATATTCATGTCAGCAAATGCAAACAGGAAAGTAACTTGCAACATTACCATGTCATTTGCATTAGCAAATAGTAAGCTATGCAGTTTAAATACAGTTGTGTAAACTGGGCAAGAATGTGTGAATACACAGTGATATTGTTTCTTTGAGAACTTGAGAAACATACCTAATAGACACTCACATTTAATCTTTGTGTAGGTGTTTCCACACTTGAAGTTTTATTATCTTTTTGTTCAGGACCTTAGTTTTAGGGTTTTTATTTAAACCTCTATGAATTGTATTTTTAAATTTCTGACTCATTAAGCAAGTTCCCTCCATTTTTAAGGCACATTTTACAACTAAGATATTTTCATTTGTTGTCATTAAACCCTTGAAGTATACAGGGAAAAAAAGTTTTAAAAGGAGAACTCTGCATTGAGACAGATTAAAAGTCTTAGAGATGCAACAGGTCTTCAGAATATAAGCCTTCAAATAGCATGTGCTTTAAATGGTAATGTTACTTACAAAAAAAAGAAGGAGTTAGTTAGAAAAAAGAAAGAAAAGGTATTACCTATCAGCAGTTTTTATGAGGTAACGTTCAGTGGGAAATCTTTAGAAATGGGTCCTTTCTAAGGCATCACCCTCTTCTTTTGAAACAATAGTTCCATCTAGTGGACATTTACTTAGAAACAAACCTGTGATTCCAAAAGTTAGAGAAAGGTTTTTTTCTTTAATGAAATGAGCATTAGAGGAAAATAACAAGGATAATAGGAGAAATAACTTGTTTAAAATATTAAATTCACAAGTAACAAGGTAGAAACCAAATAATTATGCTGGAAAACAAACAAAAATATCTACCTGTAAATAAAACACTTTCCTATGTTTAAGAACACACTAGAAATGTGGTAAAAAATATTTGATAATTTAATCAATGTGGAGAGCCAAACTAGGTAACACTGGAATGACTGTGACAAGAAACAAACTACAATTTGATTAAAAACAAAAATCTGGTACACATTTCCCAAAATGCAGAGTAATAGAAATCATTCATTTATTCATTTCAGCAACAATATTTATTGGCTTTCAGCATCAAATATATGCCCGTCACTTCCTAGCTTCTATGAAACTGACAATTGCTTTAGTCCTATAGTGCAAGAGGGGCTTCCTATCAATATCAGTGGCCATCTAAAGTGAGCTATTGGAAATACAAAAACTTGACCTCTGATAGTGGCTCTAATTTGCAACACAATAGCAAGATGGCCAATCTATTCAGATGTTTCATTCAAATATTAATCATATGGATGATTCCAAAATATTAACATGGCTGGATTTTTTTTTTTTTTTTTACTGATTTGGCAGTGTTACTTCTAATCACATTATGTCTAAAAGCAGATTGGCAGCCTACAGAGTAAACCTCTAAACATTTGAAATAAAGTAAGCCAGAAGTTCTTGTTATTGTTATCCTGATTTCATGAACTTGAAACCTAAATCTATGGATCTCTTTTATTTTAAAAGACCAAAATGGTTGATTGGATCAACCATTGATAATTGATTGGATCATTATTTATTTTTAGTTCGGTTCAAAATTAAAATGATTAAGCTCTGGATAAATCTAGAATGTGCAGACTGGATTTCCAGGTGCAAGGGTCTTTGGATTGAGGACGTTTCTGGCTGTCTTTTATCCCTTACATTCCTTGACTATGAGTGGCTCAACCCAGAGCAGACAAACTGCCTACTGGGGCAGTTTTGATTTAAGTAGGATCTCTGTACCTCTTTTGCACACACTGGGACTAATTTCAGGGGTTCCCAATGCTTTTCCTGGATTTAGGCATATGAGCTAGGATCCTCCCAGGGATCTACATGTATTTGCAGGGCGATTTAATGCCACTTTTCAATTAAAAAACAGCAGTTAAGTGATATGGTCCATGAATGTCTTCTATCTAGGCCTTAAAGGTCAATCATCCTTTGCCCTTTCACTGGGATGGAAGAAGTTTTTGATGCCACATAAACACTTTTTTAATAGATGGGCCTCAGAGTAATTCATACATGAATGATCTTGAATTCCTAAAAAATATATTCTCCTATGATCTTTCTCCAAGTTATAAACTAGAACAGAAGGTAAACTTGATAAAATAGACTTTTTGATATAAAATATTAAACAGGTTAGAAAACTGGGGAGTGGTATTGTGACCTATGCAAGTGATTGAAATAAAACTCTTAACAGCAACTAGAAGAAAAAGTGGGAATAAAGGCCAGACGGGTGACAAGGGGATGAAGAAAGCAGTTTAGTTAGATTAAAAGTGTAGGGGCTGGATTATGTGGCCATTTGGAAATAATGCTAATGGTTTCCAGTTACTATTTTCGTACTAGTTGCCAAATATTAGACTAGGTGCTTTATATATGCTGTCTTATTTATCCTCACTACAACCTGTACAACAGAAATTATTACATCAATCCATGTAAGAGATGAAGAAATTAAGACCCTGAGGAGTTAAATTACTTACCCAAGTTCACAGAGAAGACAGAAGGCAGAAATGGCACCTCGTCTGACTCCAAAGCTTTAGTTTGTTCTACTTTACCAGTAAAACTATTATTTTTAACCCTCAAATGGAGTGTTGATATATAAAGCAAATGAAACTCCATGGAAAGCAATTTGAAACTACTGCATTACTCTATACGGTAAAAGCTTTATTGTTTTCAGTAGCATTATTCACAATAGCCGAAAGGTTGAAATAATCCAAGTGTCCATTAACATGTGCGTGGATAAACAAATGTGGTGTGTACGTACAATGGAATATTATTCAGCCTTTAAAAGGAGTGGAGTTTTGACGCATGCTACAGCAGGGATGAGCCTTGAAAACATTAAGCGATGTAAGCTAAGGAAAATAAGCCAGACACAAAAAGACAATATTTTATGATTTCTTGCTAGATCAGCATCTTAAGGGTCCAGCAATGTTCATTCCCTGATCCTGTTTCCATATAGACCTAGAAATAGAAACAAATGCCACCCTAGACACAAGTTGCTTAAATACTTTAATAAACAAATTTTATTATTAACTAAAAGTAAGCAAAACAACTGAACAAGAGGAAGTAGCATATATTTCAGGCACAATAAGGAAAGATCTTTCTGAGCACGAGTTTGTGAATCGATTGGAATTTTTTTTTTTTTTTTTTTTTTTTTTGCGGTACGTGGGCCTCTCACTGTTGTGGCCTCTCCAGCTGCGGAGCACAGGCTCTGGACGCGCAGGTTCAGTGGCCATGGCTCACGGGCCCAGCCACTCCGCATCATGTGGGATCTTCCCGGACCGGGGCACGAACCCGTGTCCCCCCTGCATCGGCAGGCGGACTCCCAACCACTGCGCCACCAGGGAAGCCCAATTGGAATTTTATACAAAGAAAACTTCCAGCCCTGGGTCCTCTTGGGAGTACCAATTCCCAGCCTGGTGACTACTGTATCTTTGCCTGTTTGTTTGTTTGCATCATCCTCTGTTGCTTCCTTCTATGGGAATTGAGTTCCTATTGCAGACAAAGCACCGTGTTGAGGGGTACAAAAGTGAAGTTCAGTAAACACAGTTTCTACCCTCTTCTCCTGAAGGAGCGCCGGTTTGAGTCACGGAGAGAGCCAAGTTGTCCAATTTATTTCCCGCAGTGCGTTAAATCTCATTGCACAGTGCAGCGATACAGACTCAGGTGAGACACAAGAGGGGCCATAGCCTGATGAGATGGAGGCTGGAGGAGGCTCCGGGGAATGATGCTTGAGCTTAATTTTGATGGAGAAATTAATTTCCTCATTCAACCAACAAACATTTACTAAATACCTGTTACGTGTCAGATAGTTTTCTAGTGTTTCCAAATTTTAGTGTGCACCAGAATCATCTGGAGGGCTTGTTTAAACACAGATTGCTGTTTGCGGAGGCAGGAGGTCTGCAGCAGGGTTTGAGAGTTTGTGTTTCTAACATGTTTCTAGGTGATGGTAATATTGATCTAAGGACTGTACTTTGAGAACCACTGATTTAGACAGAGCAGTACGAAATGGGGGAAAAGCAAGCAGTGCCACAGGTCGGGTTGTGCAGTTTTAGCATGAAACAAAGGCACCAGCATGGGCTGTGAGGCGGCAACGGGCCTTGAAATCCAGCCCTTATTGCACTTGCTAGGCCCTGAGGGCAATGTAAGCATTTGGGAAGGGCCGCTGGTCTTTATTTTGTCCACCCAAAAGGGCCCCTTTGTTAAATGTCTGCCATGTGGGTGTCTCCTCAGAGGGACCACTTTTTTGGAACTTGCACAAAGGCATGGGGTAAACCAAAGGCTGGAAGCAGCATGCAAAGCAGGGCAAGTGAGATGGAACTGCAGGTGGCTTAGCGTGCCCAGAACAAAACAAGTGATGATGAAGCTCTGGCTCCGTGCTGGTCAACCTGACTTCCAACTGTGGTCTGTTTCCCTCAACAACTTCCATCCTTTTCCACACACAGATAGATTCTATGTTAAAATGTTTCACCCACAAGGAGACTGTCTGATCCTCATCCTGTCTTGGACCCATCCTGTCACTGTGGACAGCCCCTCAGCTTACCTACATCCAGACCAGGTGACGCTATCAGATATTAAATAGATCCCAGAAAAAGGCAAAGATAAGGGACTCTAAGGACCAACTGAAGGAAACTAATAAAATAATGGCTTGGGTAGAAGATGGTGAATGAATGGAGAAGACCACACAGCTCTGAAAAGCCTGGTGAAGATTACTGGAGAACACGAGGGCTCAAGATATGAACTTGGTGACTAATGGGAAAAGATGAAAGGAAATTACTGGCATGTCAAGAAACCACAACAGAGAAGACTATCAGAGTGGCTGTATTTGGAGTTGACCTGAGAGAATTAAGCAAATGTTGCTTGAGAAAGCCTATTAGGAGAAGGGTAGAGTCCTTGGACAAAATAACGTCCTAAATAAGAGATTCTGCTTAGTAAGGAAGAAAGGGAATAGCCTATAGATGGAGATTCTCATTTTGTAAATATTTAAAAGAAGCACAGCCTGCCACTTATGTTGTGGGAACCATGCTTGCTGTACATATCTAGGATGTTTCCACTGCCTAGAATTATTCACCCCCTTCTTTTCAGCAGGGCTTTCGGTTTCAGGGAATAAGATTCATGTGATAAAATGGATTGGGTGAGAACAAGAAAATATTGAAATTTCAACCTTTCTGTAGCAAAGGCAAAAGGCTTCAAAAAAGATTATTTAAGGTCTGCTATAGAGTGCAGTGTTCAGACTTTCCTCAGCACAAGAGAGACTGTTCTCTGTGTTACCCAATTAATGTGCAGGTAAAAATCTGCTGTCTGCAAAGTATCTCACACGTGAAGGCTCAGCAGGCATCAAGGCCCTGGGAGAGATTGTTAAAACACCCTCTGGAGCGTCTGATTCAACTTCTTGTGTATAACCTGAGAATTTGCATTTCTAACAAGTTCCCAGCTGTTGCTGATGCAGCTGGTCTGGGGACCACACTTTGAGAACCACCATTTGTAAACATTAATAATGTCATTTCTTACAATGAAGAAATCAGTGTCTAAATGCCCAAAGTCACAGCTGTTTGGACAGTTCATAAAGCAGTGTGACACAGCTACTGAGTTAAGACAACACCCCAGGAAATATGGGCACCTCTCACTCTGCCACAAAGAGAGATTGCCAGTTTTCCCCAGTCTGCTTACCAAGGATCTCATACCCAAAGTGACAGGTGCAATATAGCAGTGTTTCATAAATTTGACCTCAGTGGGTGAGAGTTGATTATAATAGGCAAGGCTGATTGGGTCATACCAAGTAAATGGAGGATGTGGAAACTGTAGACAAGTTTGTCGTGAATTTTCTATTAAATGATTAAAAGATTCCCTAAAGGTAAATGTGAGGGCATATATTTGCTCCAGTCATCTGCCAGAGCAAAATTTATGCTACATATATCTTTGAACGTGCCACTCTGTATTTGAAGAATACCATCAGCTGGAAACAACCACAAAGAGAATACCATGGAATAGACTTCCTGGTGATGTCCACAGGCAGGTCTGGGAGCCCATAAGCATCTTAAATCAAGAGAGCCACCACTGAGATTCAGCTGCAACTCACGCATGCGTTATTTAAACGCGCGTAGATTGAATGGCTTATCTGGCCCCAAATACATCACTGAAATAATTGGAAGCAGAAGGAGCTTTTGTACACTGTCCTTCTTTCTTTGATCACTGGACTCATCTCTTCAATGAACAGGTTTCACCCAAAAAACTGATACGTGGTTTGGAACTACTGTGGAATAAGCTCAGATTGGTGAACCCACAACACTGTTGGTTCCGAAAATAAAATTGTGCAGAGGCACTGAATAAGTATCACAGGAAAACATTGCCAAGTCTTATTAGGAATACTGTTGGAAGTAGCTGTGATGGGAGGGTGGAGCCCAGTTCCTTTAAGAGGAAGGTTGGGACTATTGAGTTCGCTCTTAGCTCCTCTCATTAAAAGGGACTTAAATGAAGACTCCTGACTGTGAAGGGGAGGCCAGCCAGGCTGGGTGAAGGAGGAGGCTTCTGCTAACAAGCCTGGTATGGGGCCTTACACAGAAAATCAGAACAATTGACATCTTTTGTTGTTTCTATGCGGACTGATGTGTGGGAGAGAAGGCCCTGTTGGGTTAGTTAGGGATATCCTTTTTGAGGGCGCCCTGGAAAAGGAGCCAGATGGTGAAATAAAGACTAGCTGAGATCAATGTGACAGAGCCTTTGCAGCACCTTTAGTTATGGCTCTGTTATACTGGGAAAAAACAGTTGTTCCCCTTCTAGTTACATGCTTTGCTTGTGTGGTGTGAGTGTCTTGAATGTGCCTCTATAAATGCAAGACACCAAGACCAATATAGAGTGTTGTTTTAAACTGTACACACAAAGGCTCCTCAATTAGACCTCTTCCCATGGTGTAAGTATTTTGATGGTTGCCATTTTGCACTCTGCCCATGGGGTAGAGCCAGGTAACCGTAAATCCCAGATGGGCTGATCAGCAAAGACTCACTCTAACGCACTTCGGTCAAGCAGCTCATGTTCTTTTAAGCACTTCGTCTTTTTTTTAATACAGAAGTATTTTTTAATTTAATTATGTGAAACACAAAATGCTGACTTGACATATATTCTCATGTAACTCCTTCTCTCACGTTTACAGCTCAACAGATTGGTGAATCCAGAGGAACTGCTATAAACACTATATATTGTATCAGTATTTCAAAAGTTTACTCCAACCCATTTCTTCTTTTATACTCTAAAACATCTTCATTATGCTGTTGGATGAGATAGATCCACAAGCAAATGGAGGTGCCCAACCTTCAGCCAGTCAGGTCTGCCAAGTGGCGATTCCCGAACGTAGAACTTTGACCACGCTGAAAAGCCGCTCGGGAGCCTGGCCGGGGCCAGCAGCTTGCACAAAGGGTGCAACAAGGCGGACGGCGCCGTCTTGTCGGGCTGGGCTCCGCCTCCTCCAGCCCCACCGTTCCGGGGGGGGCTCACCAGCCCGAGAGGCTTTTTTTCCCCCCCCGCCGGGGGGGGGGGGGGGGGGGGGGGGTCGGCGTCCGGCCGAGCGCCCCCTAGCGGGTGGAGGTGCGGACCTGCGGGCGCTAACCCCCTCTTTGAAGCACTTCTGACACGCTCAGCACCCTTATGTCCTCAGCGCTTGTGAGTATTTGGGCTTTCCCAGCAAGGAGGATGACCTGGTCCCTACAGTTTATTCCCTACTGCTTGGCCTTCAGACAGTGTGCTCACCGTAAATGAATTCAAGGAAAATATCGGATTCAAGATCAGATTCAAAGTTAAGTGGAATTTGATTTGATAAGGAAATATATTTACCTCTTAGATTCATATGCATTAGAGCAAATTAAAATTAACTTTAATATTACTAATATTAATAATAATGTTCAACACTACCATGTTTAATGCCATGGTGGTAATGTAGTTACTGAGGCTTTGCTGAAACATGACAACTGCTAATAACTGCTGCTTTTTGAATGCCTACTATGTGCCAGGGGATTTATGTACATTATTAGTCTTCCAAAAACTCTGTCAGATGTGTAAACCTTGTAATTAAGATATAGGGACTCTGGCAAAAAAAAAAAAAGAAAAAAATAGCCCACTTACTACTTGCTTAAGATTGCCCAAGTAGTAAGTGGGAGAGATGGGCTCAAACTTAGGTCTGTCTGACTCCAAATCCCATGAGTTTCCACAACAAGGTGTTATTATATTGGTTTTTTTCTCTAAGAAGAAGGAAAATTATTTTAATATATTTGGAAACAATATTATCTTTTTATTTTAAGATTTTGCAAGGCAGAATAGGAACATAATCTATCATAAAAGTGCGTTTGGTATCGCAAACTCCAGGAAAATAATGGACGCCTTTCTAAAGGATGCAGCAATTCTCCCCCACTGATTTCGCATAGCATTCATCTACAGAATTTAACGTTTTCTAGATTCCTGGAGGAAAAATTCCTCCTTACATGATAAAATTTAAGGCATATTCATAACCAAAAATTCCTCTAAGCAGAATTGAATTTTAAAACTTCCAGCAAAAAGAGACTGACAATCAGAAGAAAGTAAATAAAGATACTTTCTGCATCTTCTACATTAATTGACACTCATTTTAAAATATACTAATTAGTTGATGGACAGTGAACTAAGGAATTTTCACCTTCTAGTAAATTATGTGAAATAGTGGCACCTACAGACAATGTACGATATTGCAGTCCAGCATCATTAGAAACAAATTCTAAAGACTTTAATGTAGGAAGAAACTGCTTTATCAGGTTTTAATTTGTATTTATTTATTTTAAAATTTATTTATTTTTAATTTTTTAAAATTTTTGGCTGCGTTGGGTCTTTGTTGCTGTGTGCGGGCTTTCTCTGGTTGCAGCGAGGGGGGCTACTCTTCATTGTGGTGTGCAGCTTTCTCATTGCAGTGGCTTCTCTTGTGGCGGAGCATGGGCTCTAGGCACGCAGGCTTCAGTAGTTGTGGCATGCGGGCTCAGTTGTTGTGGCACGCAAGCTCTAGAGCACAGGCTCAGTAGTTGCGGCAGACAGCCTTACTTACTCTGTGGCATGTGCGATCTTCCTCAGCTAGGACTTGAACCCATGTCCCCTGCATTGGCAGGCGGATTCTTAACCACTGTGCCACCAGGGAAGCCCCTGTTTTGTCAGGTTTTTAAAATTACGGAATGCATCTTCCTGGAAGAATACACTATGTCTGGAGTATAAGTAGTTACAGAATATGCATGGCACATCTTTCTGACATCTCAATTTTATTCGACATTTATATACGAAAATAAATGTTTATTGTGACTTAGATGGCACCATTAGCCTGAATTTTTTTTTTTATCTATGATGGAAATCTTCCAAAAGTGTCTCTGTTTCAAACACATTCATTTTCGTCTTTCTATTAGAGGTTCTTCAGTGGAAAACTTTTAGAAATATTGGATCTAGCTCATTCCCTTTGTTTGAAAGATGAGAAAAGTCATGTTCCAGCTTGTGTCTAGGCTCAGAGAAAAGTTCAGGGAAGACAGACTTACAGACTCTTATTCTTCATTCTTTCCATCTGAATTTATCACAGGTCCCCATTTGTATGGTAGATACTCAATCAAAATAGAAAAAAGTGTTCAATTTGGGTAATCACAAACACGTGGTCAGAAGAATTTGGGGAACGTGAGAAGTTCTATAACCTCGGAATCACTGAAAATTGGTAGCAATGCTACAATAAAAATCTCCCATGGGAGAAATTCTGCAAGTTCTCAAAGGACTGTGAGTGACGTCTAGCAATTCCAACAGCAAGCATGTCTTCTCTTTTTGCTGGAAGTTTTAAAATCCAATTTTGCTTAGAGGAATTTTTGGTTATGAATATGCCTTTAATTTTGTCATGTAAGACAGCAATTAAATCACCAGCATTAGCTTTATAGCACAGTTAACATTCTGAAACACATCTATTCCATATAATGAAAGATACTCAAATTTAGGCCAAATTTTTAAGTTCAAAGAATAGCTTTAAAATAAGACTGCCAATGAGTCTGTTTATTGTTTGATTTGCGGCTAGTTAGTTATCCAGATTTTTGGGGCCATACATGTCTTTGTGTTCTACTTTGCTTCATCAGAAAGCAAAAGGACTTAGATGTGGCCTAACAGTAGACAGATAACTTCAAAATTTCCAAATGATTCTTCAAAATGAAATCATAGACTGAGGTTGGCAAAAATAAGAACTGAAAATATGTAAGGATCATTACTACAGCAAATAGCCAAGCCAGGCTCAAATGGGTGCAAATTAGCTGTTACCATGTTGCTGAAGAGGCACGCATTTGGCTTTTAGTCAAAGCGACGTGGTCAACGTGGAAACATTATTGTTGCACATAACAAGTGTTTCAGATGTAGGGAGCCTCCAGGGTTTGTTAATTCAGCAACTTAAGAAAGCCGTTAAATACCCAGAATTATTCTTTTTCTTCTATCAGCCTTGCCATCTGGGATAAGCCCTTTCATGCTCGCAAAATGATTCTATCTGCAAACTTTACATCCTCACACATCAATGTCCAGAGGAAAAACAAACTCAAGAGCCCTCTCTCACATGTCTTTCTTAAGAGCTTAGAATCTTTCTCCAGGAGTTATTCCAACAGATTTCCATTCATGCCTTATTAGATTTGGATCAGGTATCTCTTTCCAGCTCAATCTCAAAATGGAAAGGGAAATTGAACTACTGTGTTATGATCGGTTGAAGGCAATCAGGATTCTTGGGGCTGTGACTGGGGCAGGACTAATCTTTCCTGAGCCCTAATACCTGCATCAAATATGGGTTCTACAGAAGGAAAAAGGGCTCTTGGCAAAAAACCAAGTGTCTCCTACACGGTACATCATAAAGCAACAGAAATTAACATCCCCAAGGATCGATGGGGAGAAACTTTTAGCATGGAAGGTACCTTGATATAAAAGAGAATGTATAGGGACTTTCCTGGTGGCTCAGTGGTTAAGAATCTGCCTGCCAATGCAGGAGACATGGGTTCGAGCCCTGGTCTGGGAATATCCCATATGCCATGGAACAACTAAGCCCGTGTGCCACAACTACTGAGCCTGTGCTCTAGAGCCCATGAGCCACAACTACTGAGCCCGCGTGCTGCAACTACTGAAGCCCCTGCACCTAGAGCCCGAGCTCCACAACAAGAGAAGCCACCGCAGTGAGAAGCCCACACACTGCAAGGAAGAGTAGCAGTGGCAACTAGGGAAAGCCCGTGCAACAGCAACGAAGACCCAACGCAGCCAAAAAATAAATTAATTAAAAAAAATAGAATGTATAAGTGAAAGATATGCTTAGAGGACTTAAAGAAAGGAAAACACATTAGGTCAGTGTTTCCATCTATCCCTTCTGCTATCTGGGAATTTTATCTCTGACTCCTAATCACCAAAGGCAAAGGCAGACTAACATCTTAAGGCTACTTTTCTCAGCTAGTATGTATACAAAGTACAAGAAGGATAATGACTTGTCTTGCAAAATACTGGGACAGCAAAAGGGTTTTGGTCCAGCTGCCTCTTTCCCCAGCACAACTCCATGGGTTCTTTGTGCTTAACACACACACACACAAATTCATAGAGGCTGTTTCTAGCATTGCTGTGTGCCTGATCTTGGGTTGTGGCATCCTGTGGGAGAAGGGGCACAGGAGATGAAAAGGAAGGTGTTTGTTCTCAGGAAGAATTGTGAGCTCTTTGGGTTCTATGAATTCAATGTAAGGGTCCTGTCAAACAATGTAGATTATGTAGATAATATAATGGAAGTTTATGTTGATAATTTCATTTACAGTACATATTCTTATCATGTTCTACATTATGGTTACAAGGTAGATTATAGGATTTTTTTCCTCAAACAAGATTGAAAAGGTCAAAGCGATGTTATTTTAGTAGATCTCTAAGCCAGAATCACGTAACAGTATTATTTGAAGAAGAATTCTTAACCTTCTCTGTGGAAACTTGAAAAACATTAAAGAAAGGCAAACCTCAAGACTTTCTACTAAAAAAAACTGGTTATAAACATTTTTTAGCATAAAAGAAAATTGTACTTGGATATCCTATCTAATAGTGATTAATGTCCTAAAATTATATTTAGCTAAACCATATTTAGCTGTACTAAAGAAAGCTCAGGCTCCTTTCAGATCTAATATGATTCCAAGAATTCTCAGATTTTATGTATTACTTAACGTTGTTGATCTTTTTGTTACTGAGTATTTAAAAACTATACAGATTCATTAATTTAACAACTATTTATTCAGTAACTCATACACGCCAGGCACTGTTCTGAGTGCTTGGGATACATTTGTGAACAAAAGTAGACAAAAGATTGAAGCCCTTTTGAGCTAATATTCTAGTGAGGAAAAAAGAGACCATGAATGATAAACATAACAGATTAATAGATATACTATGATAGAAGGTAATAAGTGCAATGGGGGAATACAGAGCAGGGTGAGAAAATCTAGAGCATAAGAGACGTTGCCTCTTTTTTTATGTTTTTTTAAAAATTAATCTTTATTGGAGTATAGTTGCTTTACAATGTTGCGTTAACTTCTACTGCACAGCAGACGTTGCCTTTTTAAATGAGGTGGATAGGGTAGACCTCATGGTGAAAGATGTATGTATATCTTATAAAGTTGTATGTGTATATATAATATAATATATATTTACATGAGTACATAAATACAAGCTACATTAAAATTAAATATTAACTCTATGTATGTCTCTACACTGAAAGTCTATTAATATATTTCCCACTAATTTAAAATTTGCGATTAATTCAAACACTACGTTGGTTAAAAATTTATCTTCGTGTTTTCCATGAAGAGCTTCTAATAGCATAAAATGACTTCAAAGAATGTTTTTATAATATTTTTTGTTTTTCTTGATTCTAAAAGCTTGCTTATTTTAGGAAATTCAGAATATTAAAAAGAAAGAAAATAAAAATCACCCATAATCCCACTGCTCATAGATAACTACTAGTATTTTAGAAAAATTCCTCCCTTTCTTCATACCTGCCCTTCTTCCTCTTTCCTCCCTCCCTCTCCCCTTCCTCCGTCACTTCCTTCTTTCCAATCTTCCTTTTATCCACCTAGATAGAATTAAAAATAATTATATAAATGGATAGGTTTTTTTTTTTTTTTTTTTTAATTGAGGCTATACATAGGTCTTCAAGCTCTTATCTGAAAACTCTGGAACTAAAATGTGCTTGAGAATTGAGAAATGATTGGGTATAAAAAGGTAATTTTATATAAACTGTATATTACGTAATATCCCTAGTGTGGTCTGGGGCTGGACCCTGCAATCAAGTACATTAATAGTGAAATGTTTGTTCATAATACATGAGATTAATAAAGACTATAAACAGCCTCATATGAGTTACGGTCATATTTTGCTATTAATTGACTCACAGTTCATCACAAATAGTCTCTTGTTTTTCTGAGCTTATTAGATTTTAGAATTGCAGATAATGAATTGTGAACCTAAGCACATTTTTTTAAATGGTGTCATTTCTTAAAGTTATATTTTAGAAGAAATTTAAAAAATTAAAAGAAAAAGAATTTTTTTAAAAGTTATGTTAACATTCTATCATGTTAAGGTTTTGTGAACGATTTTGATAGTGACAAAATAGCTTACATATTAAAAATTTATTAAATATATTTTAAGCATGTTAGCCAATTGTTCACCATATTTGATGTGTATGTTTTTCAGTTTATGTTTACCTATTTATGTTGTTTTTAAAAATATTTACAGATATTACATGTATCAATAAATACCACATATGATATTTGTGGTGTCATCATACTCATGGCTGCATGGCTGCAGACCAAATCTGTAGATTCTTTTTTGTTTGTTTCACTTTAATGAAGTGAATAGTGTTGCACATTCTATGGGTCTGGACAAAAGTATGATGACATATATCAATCATAATGTCAAAGTATTTTCACTGCTCATAAAAACTTCTGTAATCTCTATTCCTCTCCCCTCTGCCCCCAAACTACTGACAACCACTGATCTTTTTATTGTTTCCACAGTTTTACCTTTTCCAGAATGGCATATAGAATCTATTTTTCTTTTTTTCCTCCTTGAAAAGAGAGCTTCAAAGCCTTTATGTCTATAAGACCACACATGGCCCACCCATGTGTGGACTGGACAGGCTCTAGGTGGCAAACTCCCCCACTAAATACTGTAGCTTTTCTTCCAATATTGAGCCCTGTCCCACTGGTCCTGCCCAGCAGCCACGTGGAGGACGTGTGTTGGGTATTTGTTGGGTATTTTGTGCCCCTTGTCACAATGAGCCCAGATTCCTGTCAAGTGTGTTGTAAACAGACGAGCCATTTCTTCACGCTCCCTACTCTGAGCACATCCCTATAAGATGTTTTCAGTTATGTCTTTCTTTTAAGATTTTATATTTTCCTTTTTACATCTCAATCCATCTAGAATAAACTCTTCAGCTACAATGTAACTTCTAAACAAAACCATTTAAAAGATACATTATAGCTATATAGATATTATAGATATATAGTTATTGTAGATATATAAACATGAGCATTTGCACATGGTATAAGATTTTGGCAGGTACTTTCTGAGGATCCTCTCTGACTTTTGGGAGCCATCTGGCTCAGAGAGCTGCTCTCAACCACGTGGAAGGTTTAGGATTAGAGCCCTGACCCTGTCAGTAAGGACCACGTGGTCCAACACTGCAGGTGCTGGGTCAGTATGAGGAAGGTTCTTAGTCAAGAATTATCTTCAAAAAATCAAAGACAGTGATTTCCAAGTGGATGAAAAAGTGAAGAAAGAAGAGCAGCTTTTTTCTTAAGAAAGTTAGTGAAGAGTGGAAAAAGAAAACCCAGTGATTTCAGTGAATGCCAGTATAGCAGAAGAGAGGCAGCCCCTTTCTGTGCGAGCTAACAGGATGCTAGTCAAGAACACTGAGAAATGTCTTAGACCATGAACTGCGTGCGAAGATTCAGAAACTCCAAAAAAGAACTTGATGATTCTTATTCCATAAAGAGCCATAACAGATGGCCTTTCTCAGAAAAGTCTTCTCTGCTGGCCTGGTTGATAATCGTAATGTAGTTTTGTAGTGGCTGCTAATTTACCAAAGATGACCTCAATGCTTTAGACATTGACACTTACGTATAAAGGAACTTCTGGCTGTTATGTTCCTGTGGTTCCCAGTGAAGCGAAGCTGATTGGTTTTGCTCCTGGAGTGTCAGATGATGGATGTTCTTTGATTTCATCCTTTCTCCATTACACTAATAAACCCTCAGCCTTTCCTCTTTCTGTCAACTGCCTCCGTCCCCTTGCAAAAGCTTAGCAATATCAGAAGATTGTGATGAGGTCAATTTAGATGAGAATGGGAGAATAATTTTTTAAAGCTTACCACACTCTGAGTTCTGCTTCTTATTCTAGCAATCTTCAATCCAAGAACATGTAAATGCCACACTGGCATGACCGTTGCTAACTTTTACAAGCTTCAATGTAACATCCTTAGCAATCAATTTGGACTTCCCTTATGAAGAATTTGAAATGCACTCAGGTGGTAAAAAAACTTTCAGAAAGTTATCAGAAGAAAAAAATTTTTATCAGAAGTTTAGTTTTTCTTTTATTGTTAATTTTTTCTTGGATTATTGTCCATCAGAATATTTAATTCTGTATTATATATATAAATATATATATATAAGATTTAACATATATATCATATATAAATTGTTTTTACATATTATCTATAAAGGGAAAACATCTGGCATATACGTTTCTTGCCATTAATTTCCTTTTTAACCTAAACAAATAGCTTCAGGAGTATCTTTGGAGTATCTGTACTTCCAGTTTTTGAAATAATCTAATTAGGAGCTAGGAGGCATATTCTATTGAAACTAATCGACAATGTGATTGTCTTTTGGGAATTGGAGTTGTCTTGCAGACATGAACATCAAGAGTGTGCCTGAAGCTGGAATATTGCCGGATCTCCAAAATGGCTCTACATAAAGTGACATATGTAAGTTCAGCTCACAAACTAGGCTATAACATAAAAAGTCCTTATTCTGCAAATTACTAACCCCATATCCACACCTGCGATTTAGCTTCTCCTTGAGTGATATGATTTGTTTTTCTAAAGAAGGTAAATGTGAAAACTGGAATCTGAGTTTAACTTGAAATTCCTCAGAACTCAAGATAGAATAAAAATTATGAAAAGAATTTTGTGTAATAGCCAAAATGAAAAATGCTCTTAGGTTTTAAAAGTAAACACTTCTGGGCTTCCCTGGTGGCGCAGTGGTTGAGAGTCTGCCTGCCAATGCAGACGACGCGGGTTCGAGCCCTGGTCTGGGAAGATCCCGCATGCCATGGAGCGACTGGGCCCGTGAGCCACAATTACTGAGCCTGCGCGTCTGGAGCCTGTGCTCCGCAACAACAGAGGCCGCGATAGTGAGAGGCCTGCGCACCGCGATGAAGAGTGACCCCCACTTGCCACAACTAGAGAAAAGCCCATGCACAGAAATGAAGACCCAACACAGCCATAAATAAATAAATAAATAAATACATTGTGGGAAAAAAAAAAAAAAAAAAAAAAAAAAAGTAAACACTTCTGGCTCATGTAGCCCTTGGCTTTGAACTGTGGCCTATATATAATGAAACTAATAACTTTCAGATTTTTAAACAGAAAGATAAACTCTCAGGGAGGCGGGCTCTTTGCATGGTACCATTGCTACATTCTAACTAACCCTAGATATGGGAGCACTTTAATGTACTTTTTAAAATGCAAATATATACTACTAAGAAATAAGGTATTTATAATCACTTTACCATAAATTAAGACATTATAAAGCCATTTATATAAAATGTAATATAATTTAATTTTTGCATATTACTTATACAAGGATACCCCTGAAAGATGACTGAAAAGATAAATGAAAAATGAAAGTATAATGCAAAAAAAATGACAAGTGTTGCTCCATTATCTCCTTGTATGTCAAGTTGTCCAGCATTGGTTGGTATTCCCTCTACAGTTCCTTTGTAGACCAACTGATTTTTTTAGTTTAGAAACTTGTATGAGAATTTTTTAAAGTTTATGACTATTATTTTTGTAATACAAATAGTTTTTTCAGAGTGTGTGTGTATAATCTTTATTTTAGTTCATTCTGTCTGGATCAAGATGAGCTCTTTTAATTTGCATGCTTTGATCCATTTTCAGTTGCTTTCAAATTGAACATCGTTATCACTCCTTGTTGGGTGTTCCTGGAGCTTACATCTTGATTGGTCTGCCCCTCTGTCTATCACCATAGACTTGGAACATTCCACCCATTCTTCCCATCATCTGCAGCTGTGTCTTCCTCCACTGGGTCTATACCACCCACCCTATGGGTGTGCTGTGCTTCCTTTCCTGTACTTCTAGCCTGTCCCAGCCACTGAAGCTAACCCTATGTCTTTGAGTGGTATGTGATAGGATAACCCTTTCTGTGTTTGAGCCACTCTTTTAATAAGCATAATACATCTAAACTTAACAGAGAATAATCACTTTTTATGCTTTTGTCTTGCAGAGATAATCTTTGGATGGCATCTGATTTTTGTGTTAATTCTATTTATGGTATCTTTATCAACATGACTTAAATTCTCCACAAGTTGGGACAGTTCACAGAGTGAGTTTCGTAACTTGCAATTTCACATGAAAAGATCTGAGAACTCCTACAGTAAAAGCTGGGTTGGACAAAGCATTTCTTACATTTATGAGGAAATCCTTTCCTGCACAGCTCCTATTTTTCCTCCTATCAAGCACATTTTGGGAAATGTTACCCAAGAGAAATTTCTTTAACCGTCACAGTAAGCAAAGGGAGCTAACATATGGTGAAAACCACCCAACTGCCAAACATCACATATTTGATATCATTTAACTTTTTACAAAAATCTGAGATTGTTTTCTTGTCATTTTTCAGTTATGAGAACTGAGGTTTATTAATATCAGGCACACTTGCTCACATTCATACCTGTGCAATCTGGGCCAGAATCTGTACCTGACTCCAAATCCCGTGCTCTTTCTACAAAATTTTCTACAAAACTTACTCATTCATTACATTCTCTTAAATTATCTCAACTATTCCTATTGGGAAAAAAACTATTTTTACCTGATGATTTTTTTCATTTTACTGGAAAGCAATCAGTGGAGGGTGAAGGCAATAGATGCTAAATAATTTGGTAATGAAGCAAGAATTAATGTCTAAAGGTAAATTAAAAGTTTGCTAAACACTGTTAGTGGTAATTTCTTTTGAAAAACATATGACAAACTGGAAAAAAATAAATTTATGAATATAAATATAAATTTATGTCAGAAACATTGGCCTACCACTTCCTTATATTTAAAAAATTCATTTTAACTTTGTTTGTAAAGTTTCTTAGTGACTCATCTATGTCCTGGGATTAACTTTAATGTTTTATGGGAAAGATAGATTTCTGCCATACTTGAACTAGGAGTAATAATAAATTAAAGAAAAAATAAATTAAAGGCTAGTTATTCTTTTGGGGAAAATGGATCTACATTTTGCTAATTAATGAAATAATACATTTTGATAAAAAAACTTACAAAGTTTTGCTAGAATATTTGAATATTATAATAGTTCGCTCACTTTAAATTGCCAAATTTTGACTGATTGCCTCCTGTGATTTATAGAAGGAAGATAATACTTCTACAGACATTGAAAGACCGAGGAATAGGTTGGAAGTTGAAAGGAGATTCAATCTCCCCTGGCTTCAATGCATTCTCCCCACAGCTGCTAGAATACTTTTCCTTAGACATTAGAAAGAACAGGAACTGCCTCTCTTTGGTATCACCCACGCATCATGCCACACAAGGTACAGTTTTATGCAAATAAAAGAAATTTCCAATAAAATGACAATGACAAATAATAATCCAAAATAGATAACTGATCAAGATGAGAGTTAGGACATACGTAGAATTGGCCAAATGTGCAAAAAATGTATTGGTTTACAAGAAATTTTTAAGCCATCAGGAATTTTACCTTAACTTCTTATTGAGGAGCTGCTCTGTATTTGAATTCACATTTTGCTGCAGAATAATCTGAAGTTTATAATGCTAGAGTTTAACTTTGCTGGAAAGTAACACCACCATCTCACTGATTTTTAAAGCAGAACTCATTTGGTATAGTTCTTTCACAAAGGAATTCTATTACCTATGATTTATTTATTAACAATGTATTAAAATGTAGATCATCAGTTATATGCAAGTAGGCACTTCATTGAAAGAAATAAGGAAATTAGACATGGGCTTTGGTGGTTTTATTTCACTGGAACTTTTCCCAAAGTTGCTTCATGAAAATATTTTCTTAAGGAGCTTTGTCAGGTTTTGGAGGAAATTCAAATGAATAATTGTATTTTATTTTTATTATGAAGTTTTCCACTTTAAAATATATTTGAGTTTACTGTGCAGTGATCCAAGGTAATATTTTGTCAGACTTGCAAGGATAGCATTTGAATTGTTTAACTCATCTGATTATATTGGATCTGATTATATTATTATAAAGCTACCGCCAGTCCTACTTTCCATTTTCAGAGATATAATAAAGAAAAATATATGTATATTGTATGTGTACATATATTCTTCACAAGACCCTTGACCTAAACTCTGAGCTTTAACTCCCGCATTTGTGATTAAGATTCATTTGTTTCAAACTAGAGAAACTAACTCTGACTGACTTAAACAACTGATTGGAGAGATACTGGGTTACTCACATGAGTAAGAGGGAAGTTGTAGAACATCGTCAATCTTAAGGGGCCAAGGTAGCAACCACTGTCCCCTCAAGGCACTCTGTTGCCTTGAAGTTCAAATTCCAGCAAGGGAAAGTCCAACCGGCCTGGTTTGGATCACATGGTTGTCCCTTGCCTAGGAGAGGACAGGACACTTTAGATCAAACTAGGTCCAGTGGGGAAAAAGATAATTTTCCTAAAGGATATTAAGGTGCTATTCCGAAAAGAAGATGGAATGGATGTTTGGAAATCAAGAAAACAACAGTCTCTCAAATGCGTTTAATAAAGTATTATGCTAGAGTAAATTTCCTCAGAGAACCAGGAAATCTTATGTGTATTTTTTACCATTCTTTTGAGTATGCATGTGCAAAGATATATAAGGAATAATATTGCCTAGTAATTGACCTTAAAGCATATAATTGAGAAGAGGTATTGAGCTATGTCTAAGACTGAGTTAATTGGAAGTATCCCATTTTATAAATGAGGTAGTTACCATATATGTAACCCAAGTTTTAACTCCGAGCTCGTATAGATAGAGAAATTCGTTACAGCATTTAGAAAACTGGTGATTTTATTCACATATATCTGTTGGGAGAGAATCCTCCTTGGGAATATCCCATTTCTTTACATCTCGCAAGCAGAGACACTGATTGCCTTAGTTCTGGATTATCTTTTCAAAAATATTTTTCAGGGGCTTCCCTGGTGGCTCAGTGGTTAAGAATCCTCTTGCCAATGCAGGGAACACGGGTTTGAGCCCTGGTCCAGGAAGATCCCACGTGCTGCGGAGCAACTAAGCCTGTGTGCCACAGCTACTGAGCCTGCACTCTAGAGCCCACGAGCCACAACTACTGAGCTCGTGTGCCACAACTACTGAAGCCCACGCACCTAGAGCGCCGTGCTCTGCAACAAGAGAAGCCACCGCAATGAGAAGCCCGTGCACCGCAATGAAGAGTAGCCCCAGCTCGCGGCAACTAGAGAAAGCCCGCACGCGGCAACAAAGACCCAACACAGCCAAAAATTTTTTTTAAATAAATAAATTAAAATAAGAAAAAAAAAGATCAGTAGGCAAGAATAAAATCTTGATCTTTATCTTGTGACAAAGACCACACCAAAAAAAAAAAAAAAAAAAAAAAAATATATATATATATATATATTTTTTTTTTTTCAGAAGATAGAGGAAGTATCTCCTTCTGGAGTAGGTGGCAGACAGGTTTGCTGCCCAATATAATAAAGATAATGTCTCTTTCCAAAGCAACAGTCGGGCAGGATTACTGCCCATCATAAAAGGCTTGGGTTCTCTAAATTTAGGGTTCCTTTCCTTTAGTGTGGCCACTGCATGTGTAGGTGTCAGCTGGCCCTCTTCACTTTGCCCTGTGGGAATCAGGCTCAGATAATGGGCACAAGGAAATGCTGATACTGTGGCTACTGCTATTGCTGGGAGTAATGAAGTCTTCTGTCTCTGATCCAGGAATCTTGTGTCTTCTGCTAGCATTCCTGACACTATGGCAGCTGACTTATTTCAGACTTTTACAGTTCTTGACAATAGCAGCCTTTATCAACATTGACATTTTTCTTTATAGATATTGAAACCAAGGAATTTATTGAGTCCCTACCATGTACCAGCCACTGTGTTAACCTCTTCATATACATAATTTAATCCTTAAATAATCCCATAAATTGATAACTATTTTCTTCATTTTGTGCCTTAGCACTTAGAGAATTAATTAGAATTCATTTCAGAGACAGCCTTGCCACTTGTCTGTCTGTTTGTTTTGGTGACACAATACATTAATACTCTTGAGTAGAGGGTAATACCTCAAGGACACATTTGAAAAATAAATGACTGTCATTATATTTATGACAAAGGGGTAAATGTTTGTTGCTACTGAAAGA
>NW_006791822.1:1346687-1425947 GCF_000442215.2 Lipotes vexillifer | reverse complement strand
AAAGAGTTGGAAGTTAGAGAAAATGTCAGAGACTGAATACTAAGTGGAAAAAAGGCAGAAGAGAAAGTAAAAATAAAAATAACAAGGCAATAAAGCTGTGGTAGAGGGCAAGGCAGGGTACACAAATACTAGATAGGAGGCTGTAGTGGGATGCTATGAATGCAATCCCCATGATCCCACAAATATTTAGGACGGACTGTACAAACCATGAGAAACTCATTTCAGGGATTAGATTACTTGCGGATCCTCTGGAAGGTTCCGAATTTCATATCCAGGTTTACATCCAGGGTGACATGAGGTTTGGAGGTCATGGTGAGTTGGTAAAACAGAGATGGCAAAACAGAGATGGCAAACCAGAAGTTCCTGAAGCCCCCAAATACTATGTGGGATACTTATTCAAGGAAAACCTGATGCTCATAGAGGTTGAGTATTTTGGTCAAACTCGCAGAGTTATTGTGCTGCGTGGCAGAGGTTTTAAAAACCGAATATTTTCATTATGTTTAAGTAGAGAATCGCAGAAATACAGTCAAGAAGGTTTTTTTCGCTTAACTTATGTGGAACCCAAATATCAAAGCAATTAACATAACCAAGCTGGTGCAAATGATTTTCAATGCTTGATTTGGATATTTTGAGTATGTCGGCTATCTCCCGCGTGGTATAACAATGATTGTTCTCAATTAATGTCTTGATTTGATCGCTATCAACCTCAACTGTTCTACCCGACTGTGGAGCATCGTCCAGCTAGAAATCTCCAGCACGAAACGTCGCAAACCACTTTAGACATGTTTGATCAGTCACAGCACCTTCTCCATACACTGCACAAATCTTTTTTTGTGTTTCGGTTGCATTTTTACCTTTCTCGAAATAGTAAAGCATAATATGCCGAAAATGTTGCTTTGCTACTGTTTCAAAGGTCTCTGGTTTATGGGACTAGATGAATGACAATTCTGTAGATGAAAATAGGAAATAGAGTGGGTTTAGAAGGGACGATGGCATCCATCACAGTTTGGGATGCACTGAGCTCTTTATTAGGAATCGGGAGAGGGGTCTGGATTAAGTAATAGGAATCTGGAGACCTCCGTGTAAGTTACCACATCTGAGAGAACTTGAGATCATACTGCTTACATTCATGCTAGCATCCATCTTGCCTTTTAGAAACTTCCGTTACTTAAAAGGAACACGAGAAAAGTCTGAATAAAGGAAACAGAAGGGAAAGACATGTTTTTGGTAGGCATTCAGGAGTGGTCAGGAAGCAGGAAGACATTAGGGTCTCCACCCAGGAACAGAGAGAAAGAACCTATGGAAGTTAAACAGAATCAAAGGAGGAGAGAAGGCTTAAGTCTCATTCTTTACATATGCTAAATCCTGCTCAATGCTGTAACCCCTCTTGAGAAATGCGGAGTATCATCTCAGCCTAGGCCGGACCCTGTGATCTCACACATGTGTTCCCTCAGCACCCACTTCCCAGGGCGGATGGAAATGGCCCGAGTGTGGCAAATGCACGTGAAGCGACACACAGCAGCTTCCCCAGCGCAAAGCCAGCCTCTCGGCCTGCAGAGGCGTCTCCAAGTGGAGGGGGCCTCGTGCTTGCCAGATGCCTCTGTGTCTGTGTTGGCTGATGTGGGTCGTCATCTGACGGCTGCAGAGGGGGAGAGGAAGAAGGGAGCTGTGAGGTTCCCCCGCAGATGTGCAAATGCTCCCCCCAGTCAAGCGCAGACTCAGGGAAATCAGCTCATACGATGATTCTCCCAACAAACTAATTCTCGGGAATAGGTTAAGAGCATTGGGAAGCCCTGGGGTTGGGTTTAGTTTACCAAAGCAGTACTCCGTGAGCCTCATATATTGTGCTCCCCCTTCTGCTGCTGGAGTGGAATAAGGTGGAAGAAGAGCAGAGAGAAATTAGCTAAGCTTCTGGGCGCAGGACACAAACTGGTGAAACTCACGCATTTCCACAAACGTTAAATTCCCCTCCTATTACTCAGCAATTATTGGCAAGTTAATTGGTTCTAGATCTCAACATTATCACTTCCTGTAGGAGGCTTAAGATAGAGTTTGTCAATATTCTTGGCAATATATTACACACACACCAGCATTTGAGGCAAAACGGAAAGACATAACTTTATTATGCAAAATTTTCAATTTGAATATATCTACCCAGCCGCAAATGGAGAAACTAGAGTCCCACAGTGCTGCCTGGAAGGCTGGGGAGGCAGAGGTGGGGCGTGTGTGTGTGGTGTGTGTGTGTGTGTGTGTAGGTGCCTGGTGTGTGTGCGTGTGTGTATAGCATGTGTGTGCTGGTAAAACTTCCCTTTTCTATGGAATCACAAAGTCTGGAGGTATAACTGTTTCCCCTTAACACCTTTTTCCCTTGGAGCAAAGACTGATGAAAGTGAAGAGGTAGTTATATAAGATGGAAACTAGGCAAGAGAAACTATTTCTAAAATTATTGAAAAGTAAGGATTAGAGCAAAGATTTTCTTTTCTTTTGAGCTTGTACTTGGAGCTTAAGCAATTTTAAGCCAGCAAAAGGATCATAGTGTGGCTGCAACAGCAGTGCAACTGATTTTATATCTGCCTAGGATTTAACATCCTGCAGGTGCCCAGGATGATTAGAAGAAAGTGACAGAAATGAAATGGGGCAAAGGGACCCTCAAGTTGGGGAGAATAATGGCTGCTAAATGACTCTGTCCTCCCCTCCAAATATGGACTCCACCAAAATTAGTGCATAGACAAAGAATCAGTGTGAGATGCTTTGAGCTGCCTGGACATTTTCGAAAATAAGTGAGTGTTTAAAGAATAATTGTTAAATTGAATCACTGAATTGGGAGATATATGTCTTTTAGATTCAATTCGACCAGTGTCTGAGCTACGTGAAAAAGTATCAATACATGAAAGCAACCAATCAGGCCCATAGTTCTACCTTTAATGCATTTTAACGTTAAATGTACATTTTCCTTTTTCTATGTAGGAGCTTAAATGAGATACTTCCCTTAACCCAGGGGGTAACATAAATTCTATAAAATATGTAGTATTTTTTGTCAAAATACTTTCTCCTAGAAGTATGCTCTTATAACTGCGAATTGATGAAGACCCAAAGAACCATAAAACAAGTGGAACTTGCTGGAATAATTTAGGAAGCAGAATTATAGCGTGCATAGAACTGGGCGGCCAGCCCTGGGTTAGTTTTGAATCCTGGCTCTGCCATTTTCTTGCCATGAGACTTGGATTAATCACCTGTAACAATGGGATATTTATACCTCTCTTGCTGGGTGATAGAGCTCAATAAATAAACTAAGAAAAACCATCTGAAGTTAGTCCATGCTTAATAATATTAGAAATTTAGCCTTAAATATTATTTTTGTTGATAAGGAAAATGGGGTTAAAAAAAAATCTATGCTAGTGAGTGTTACAGGCTGGCCTCAATCCCAGACCTAACTAGACTCCAAGGAAGGTTTTCTTCTGACATCACATCACAACCATGAGAAAGTGAATACATCTTTCTCTTCATGTGATACCTTCAAGTCAAAGATTGAATTCTCCATGACCTTTGAAAACTTAAAATATGCCTGGTCTTACATTTTCAAAGTAATAGAGACCACTGTGTGGTATGATTTCCTCTCTTTTCAAAGGGATAGAGCTATTCCTCACACAGTTTCCACAGACCGTGTGTGATAATGAAGCAAGTGCCACAGCACAGGGGTATGACCTTTATAATGAGCTGAGACAGAGACGTCCCCAAATGATTCTGGGAGAGGGTCACAAGAGGGACTGGCTGACTCGCAGGCCGGGGATGTGGAAACCTGTCTTCTTGGAACTACAGTAGTACTCTGAACAAGGGGTCCTCTTTGCACATTTGCAGTCACCCACCGGGAGTTGAAATGAAATTAGGTCTCACCCAAACTGGATTTTCTCCCAATACATTAGCATTTGTACAATCTTGCCAATGTTTGGCAGTTTGCTAATTAGTAATAGGATGACTTCAGTAATAGTAATGGCACGATTAAATCATGTTTTACTGCTGTTGAATTGACCTGTAACAAGGCTACCAAGGGGTACTTCTTATATATACGTTCAATTTTTATTCTGGTGAGCACACCTCAGTTGGCAAACTTAATCCACTACTAGAAGTTGGATTACAATGACTTTTTCACTAATTCAAGGAAATGGAAATTTTCAAAAGTACACCAAAATGTTATGATGTAACTATTGTTTTTCGGATTCACTTATACTGAAGTATTGGCCAAGAATGATTTGTCTCTTTAATCAGTTGTAGAAAAAACAAAGCTTTAGTGAATTAACGAATTTAATTTAATTAAAGAATTAAATAGCCAAAGACTGAGGTTGAAAGTATTTAACTGCTTAGTAAGGCTCTTTCATCTTCCTATTACACAAAGCTTCAAGTATTTCCAGAAATTGAAAAAACAAAAACGATTGAGCTGGAATTAAGCAGAATAACTTTTGGAAGTTGGAGCTAGATAGTCTCAGCCCTTATCCCTGGATTGTTTATTGGACTGCAGCTTCAGCTGACGCTCCTGGTTTTCTTTAGTTACTTCTAGAAGTACAGACATCTGTGAATCTCACACTCCTGCTTTATACGTCCTCGCAAAGATGATCTCCAGTTGGTCCTCTAGTAGAATCCTTATTAAATGGATGAATACTTTTAAACCTGCTTAATCTTTAGACATCTGTCACATCACTGTATAATTTAATTGCAATAAAATCTGGATACATTCGTTTTCCGTTTTAATTGGTTTGAGAAGACTGAGTTACGTTTTTTGTTAATAATTACGCTGATGCACAGGAAGAAAAACACAGATTTAACTGCAGATCGATGTGTCTCTGAACTACTTGTCTAGGTATATATGTGCGCAGCAAAGCCATCACCATCACATTAGGATTTTCTCATTTCGAGGAAGCTGGAAGTTGTGATAGGTTGTATAATTTTGGCCCCTAGGACTTGATCAGGATCTCAGCTGTCACAGCCTTGTTCTCCATCCGTGCCAAAGGGAAACATTACCAGGTATGAATAGTGGAGGAGGTGATGTGCAGGTGTGGCAGACACAAGCCACAGTAAAAAGAGGAACGAGGGCCCTCAGCCGAGCTCTCCCTCGGCCTGTGTGCTCCTCCAACAGCGTGTGCTTCTATGCATTGGCTTTCTTTTCTGAGGAGAAACCTATGAAAAACGGCAGGAAAATGTTTCAGATTGAAAATTAAAAATTCATTTCTCTTTTTCTGGCTTAGGGCTAACATAAACTTCGAGGCTGGCGAGAAAAGAAGTATTTTATTCATGGGCACCCACAAGTTTACACTGAGAAATCAAGAGGCAGCAAATGGAAGGTTATTATCTTCAGGACTGACATATGCTTACGTGAAATCACTTGTGGCCTCGTCTTAATCATGCCTGACACAGACGACTTCTCATTCTTGCCGGCATTTTGGTGGCTCTGGCATTTGCTTATGCAAGTGAGTCATATGTGTTACTATTTGGTTCAGTACTCATCCCACAGAGAGATAACTGCCAAATAAAGTACTTTAAAAATACGATATTGGGTGCGTTCTTGCCGAAGCCATAGAAAAGATCACAGTTCTTACGATGTGACGGAATATTTTAGTAAGACCAGGATAAAATGCCACAAATAAGTGCCATAGGGAAAGCAAAATCAAAGAAGTCTACTCATGGCAACAGAAAAAAAATTGCATAAATGCCAAGAAATAAGGTGTTTTCCTGATTCATGATAATGTTTTAGTATATGTTAAATGTTTTATACTTGCTGCCCTGCATTTGGTATTTCAAAGATATGCTAAACTAACATTTTAGTAACAGGAAGATAAAAGTTTACTTTTTCAGGTTGAAAAAATATTCTTCTGAGAACTGCGGCCATTACATAGAAAGGTATCTACTGGAAACAAAATGAAAAGACAAGCTACTGAATGGGAGTAAATACTTGCAAATGATGTGACTGATAAGGGGTTAATATCTAACATATATAAATAGCTCATACAACTCAATATCAAAACAAACAAACAAACAACCCAATTAAAAATGGGCATATGACCTGAACAGACATTCTTCCAAAGAAGACAGTCATTTGACCAATAGGCACATGAAAAGATGCTCAACATCACTGATCATCAAAGAAATGAAAATCAAAACCACAATGAGATATTAGCTCACACCTGCCAGAATGGCTATCAAGAAAAGGACCATAAATAACAAATATTGGCAAGGATGTGGAGAAATGGTAACCCTTGGACATTGTTGGTGGGAGTGTAAATTGGTGTTGCCACTGTGGAAAACAGTATGGAGGTTCATCAAAAAAACTAAAAATAGAACTACCGTATGATCCAGCAATTCCACTCCTGGATATGTATCCGAAGAAAACAAAAGCACTAATTCAAAAAGAGATATGTACTCCAATGTTCATAGCAGCATTGTTTACAATAGCCAAGATACGGAAGCAACCTCAGTGTTCATCAACAGATGAATGTATAAAGAAGATGTGGGATATATATATATATATATATATATATATATATATATAATATATTATATGTATTATATATATCCATTACATGTATAATGGATATATATAATATATATAATACATAATACATATATAATGGAATATTACTCAGCCATAAAAGAGAATGAAATTTTGCAACTTGCAACAACATAGATGGACTTGGAGGGTATTATGTGAGATAAGTCAGACAGAGAAAGATAAATACTGTATGATATCACTTATATGTAGAATCTAAAAAATACAACAAACTAGGGAATATAATAAAACAGAAACAGACTCCCAGATATAGAGAACAAACCAGTGGTTACCAGTGGGGAGAGGGAATGGAGAGGGACAAGAAAGTGCCAGGGGATTAAGAGGTACAAAGTACCATGCATAAAATAAATAAGCTACAAGGCTTTATTGTACAGCACAGGAAATATAGCCAATATTTTATAACGAATGGATGAATATGTTCTAATGAACTATGAGGAGAGTATAACCTTCAAAAATTGTGAATCACTATGTTATACATCTGAAACTCATATAATATTGTAAATCAACTATACCTCAATAAAAAAAGAAAAAAAATATTTAATGCCTTTTTGGAAAGTTATATTAAACCTAATACGTATCTTACTTTCTCAGAAATGTTAGCTACAGTTTCTACAGGAACTTAGCCGCATAACGTTCTTAAGATATTTGCAGTGTACGTTTTTGAAATTACATGCAATTTATGGCACCGAATTACAATTTATGGCAAAGAATTCATTTACAATATATACCTGAACTTTTGGTGTATTTTAAAGACAGACTAGACATGATTATGCACTAAACTGAGAAAATATAAAAATATAGGTAAAAACGTGTTTAGATGGGAATATAACTTTATAATAATTTTTTAAAGTCTGGAAGCATTCCTTAATTTGATTAAAAAGCTTTTGCATTTCCAAAAAGAAAAGATATCTAATATGGTGAGAACATAAATTTGGATCCAGAAGCATGATCTACTGGTCTAACCAACCCTAAAGTTTAATTAATGATTAATGATACCTACCTCTAGGTATCTTAAAACATTAAGAAAAATTAGTTCCTGTGTAGTTTTTATAGCACTCTTGTGAAATAGGTATAGAGGCAAGGGCTACTACCCCTAAGTTTTAGATGGAGAGCAGCTATGGCCCATGAGATAATCCATGGCAGAATGCAAATCTGAAAAAAGGCAAATACAGGTCTTGAGTTCCTAGAATGGAAGGCAGAGTGTCCTTATATAGTGAAGTTGGTTAGAGACTTCTGTTGTGAGACTTGGCTCTGCAGTTATGGGGGCAGGACAAGAGAAACACCACAAGGGAATGTGGGTCCTCACCTGCTAGGAAGAGTTGGCTTTGCCTTATTGCTTGGTGAAGGACTCTACCCACTAATTGGGTAAGTAACTATCTATTAATGGTGTTGGTTACACTGTAGGTTTCCATGTTCACAGGAGCACAGGTTAAGTAGCCTGATGCCAAAGTGATCTGAATAGATGCCAGAGATCTTGGTGGCAGAAACCATGTCTCAACTCTACATCAAGTTTTAGCTGAATCTAAAGTACAGTGGTTAAGAGTGGAGGGGGTATCAGCGCCACAGAGGGTTTTAAAAGGATTGAGGGGACTCTGCTCTCTACATGCCCACTAACCTCTTAGAATGTGAACTGTTAGGCATGAACAGTAAGGAAATCTAGGTAAGTAGACTTTCTTCCCAGTTGGGATGCAGAAAAATAAAATATATACCTTGCTTTCCTTCCCTATGGATTTTTATCTTCCATTTAAGAGAATTACTACAATTTTATTTACCTGGTGGAATTGCGACTAGTCTAGACTTATTGTGTGCATTTTTCTCATCTAGGATTGATCTATCTATCATCTATCTATCTTCTATATCTATTCATACAAAATGTTAAATAGAATGTTTAGTATTTGCTTATAAAATCAATGTTTGACTAGGAATATATTTACCATCTGTATTTTCATATGTTCCTGTACATGTAAATATAATTTTGCACTTTATTATTCTTTTAGCAAAATCATTTAGTTTACTGATAAGCTGACCTTTAGAGCATTAAAGGTGAGGTGGCATTTCTCCTGTAATTCTTTTCAAACAATCTAGAAACAGGCATAAAATTATCTGCCTCTAAGTTTCTATTAATTTCCTTTATTAAGAAAGTAATGTATTTGATAAAAAAATATTGTAATATTTTATCCATCTGTATTGAAAATTATACAAAGTATGGTCTTTAAGTTTCTTCTGTTTCTTACATTTCTTAAGTACTTTTTACTATTTACACTGGTTCCTTTATCTCTTCATACTATTAGGAAATGGAAAAAATCCAACTAATCCAAGCCATTTACCAATGTAAAATCACCTGTAATGTTTAAATAAAGACAGTTATAAAAAGACACACCCCGGAGGCTTCCCTGGTGGCGCAGTGGTTGGGAATCCGCCCGCCAATGTTGGGGACACGGGTTTGTGCCCCGGTCTGGGAAGATCCCACATGCCGCGGAGCGGCTGGGCCCGTGAGCCATGGCCGCTGAGCCTGCGCGTCCGGAGCCTGTGCTCTGTGACGGGAGAGGCCACAGCAGTGAGAGGCCCGCGTACCGCAAAAAAAAAAAAAAAAAAAAAAAAAGCCACTCCCTGAGAATAAAGATTCTGGTTTTCAGGACAGGACCATTAGAATTTATTTAAATAGAATAAATGCAGAGTATGACACTATTACATTTTACTTAATGCAGAGCATGGGGTGGTCCATATTGCTTAGTGGTTACATTGTGGGCTTTGGAGCTACACTGTGTGGGCTTGTCTGTGTCCCAGCCAATAACCAGCCATGTCCAACCATGTGGGGCTGGACAAGTTACATGATCTCTCTGCTTCTCAGTTTTCACATTTACAAAACAGGGACAACGGCAGTCCTCGTTTCACATGGTTGCTGTAAGGTTTTGACGAGATAATAAATATAAGGCCCCTAAAACAATTTCTGGCATATAGTTAGTGTTATTGGGTGAACCGTGTCCCCCCAAAAGATATGTTTAAGTGCTTGCCCCTGGTACCTGTGAACGTGTCCTTATTTGGGAATAGGGGCTTTGCAGACATAATCAGGTTAATATGAGGTTACACTGGATTAGCCTAATCCAATATGACTGGTGTCCTTATAAGAAGAGGAAAATTTAGACACAGACACAGAGGGAAGATAGCCACGTGAAGAGAGAGGCAGAGATTGGCCTTATGCTGCCGCAGCCAAGGAACATCTGGAACTACTAGAGGCTGAAAGAAGCAAGGAAGGACCCTCCCCTACAGGCTCTGAAGGCAGCACGACCGTACCAACACCTTGATTTCAGACTTCCAGCCTCCAGAGCTGTGAGAGCATAGATTTTTGCTGTTTTAAGCCACCTAGTTTGTGGTACTTGGTCATGGTAGCCCTAGGAAACGAATTCAGGCCGTATTCAATTAATTCTTTATTATTAGACATCGGTAAAGGCCAATTATAATGGTTGGGCTTTGATCTTCTATATTGTAAAGAAATAATGATGTTTGCTCACAACACAATCTTGCATGCCTACATTTCATGCCATTCCAAATATGTAAGAATTGAGCTCCAGCTTATTAGACAAAGTTCAGCTCTATACCATATGAAAATTTTGGAAGGTACAGAAGTGATTGGCATACAATAGAGTCAGAAAACATAGCCTTTTGACATTTCAAAAAGGAGGAAACAAACAACCTTTCAATGCTTTCAAGGTTATACTAACTCTGCTGTGCCATAATTGTTCTGGAAACATGGAAGTCATTTTGCATCTCATTCTGATAACAGATAAAATGAGATTAAAAGTTCTTTGTAAAATCACATGTTTAAACAGAAACTGTAACCCGTTGACATCTGGGGACATCATGTAGATGTTGCATTTTCTACATCATGTAGAAAAATGCATTATTTAATGCTATGCAGAGAGAAAGCTAGGAAAGTCTCAAAGCCTTGAAAACCTTTATTTAAATCTTGAGGTTCTGAAAGAACGTTTGATTTTCAGTGTGTCCCCAAAGCACTCTAAAATAACCACAGACAGTAGCTGAGAGCAAGGCTGGAAATCAGTTGACCTGAAGACTGTTCCATGTTGTACTCAGTACCAACTGACCTTAATCCTCGGCCAGGGAGCCCTTCACTGGGTCCCCACTCTTCAGAGGACCCTGCTCTGGCCCTGCTCCAGCCAGACTCCCTCTCAACATGTGGGCCTACTTTCCTTTAGAACAAGCTCCTGGCACCCACAAGCAGACCCCCAGATTCTTTGCTAGGTGACCCCGGGTCTGCTTCCAGGCCCCATGTGGTTTTCTTCCCCAGGCCCGAAGCCAAGGGGTGCTGTTTGTAGGGTAGTGAGGGGTATTTGAAGTTGGGATGTGCCTGCTGGCTGTCCTCAAATTCACGCTCAAGACTCCTCCCAGTGGGTAGGTGGGAGGGAAGGGGGTGGGTCATGGCTCAGGTCTTCCTGTGCCACTGCGTTCTGGCACAGAACTGGTTGGAATCTGAGTGTTCTAAATTTGACGCTGGCCTTCCAGTTATATTTATCAATAGGAGGATAGACTATACTTTAATAGCTTCTAAGCCTGATCCATAATGTTTAAATATTTACAAATAAAGTATGCAGCTTTCCTTGTGTTCTTGTCGCAGACCCTGGGAATGTCAGAGGAGGCTCTAGCAGTAGCACAGACGTTTAGTCACCCATTTTGTACCCACTGTCCCTTTTAAAAATCACAAGGCTGCCACTCTATGTGTAGACATTGGAGCCACTATTTCAGGTTAAATTATAAGAGGAATAATTATAAAGGAAGATACTAAGATAAAAATACCCTACATATATTGGGGTCAGAAAAATAAATTTGTCAGGAGTAATAGGAAATTAATAAAAACCGAGAACTAGGACAATCTAGGAAGCATATGTACTAATTAACATTAATTTAAATACCCACATTTTAAAAAGGATCCTTTTTATTTAAATATAAATAAAATATTTTAGGTATTTATTACATGAATAAAACGTATAGCAGTTTTCAGAAATAGTTTGTTTATAGATTATCAGAAACAGAGTCTAATTTTTCCACTCATTTTTCTTTCCATTGCTTGCATTTTGGTATTTCTAGTCCAAAACACAGGCTATATTGACTAGCAGTATATTCTTGAATAGTGGAGAATAAATGTATTGGTCATATGATGAGACAATAAAAATATCTTTATAATAAAAGCTCTTTAAACCCATATTTTTTTAAACAATCAATACTACACAATTATTTTTAAGAACTCTGAGCAATTGTGTTGGATCGACAAAGCAAAAGGAGCTTTCCAATTAAATAAAACAAAAAATCACAAGAATCACTACTGCAGTTAAATAATGGCACGTGAGATGTTTGCAACAAGGGTGATTTCAGAGCTTCTGGCTTGAGCTTTGAAACAGCATCAGTTTTGGAAGCTAGAAGAGGGGCAACAGGAATTCCAAGCAGGTAGATTTTAAAGTAAGGAGGTTTCTTTCTATAATAGTCCCCTAGTCATGACCAGCCCTCTTCCCTGCTCTAGACAAGACACAGTCAGCTGCAGAGCAGTGCTGGTACAGAGGACAGGTTTCAAATGGTAATATAACCCTTCAGTTTCCACCAGGACTGCCCAAGCAAGATTTACCTCGTAACACATTTATTATGCACTTATTCTTACATAGTACTGTGTCTTTTACCTGTGATATTCTAAGTGTCGAATGAGAAGCACAGATAATATATGCTATGAGTTCTTAGGAAGAAGAGATTATTGAGGGTTAGATACTAGACCTATAATTAGCCAAGTTAAGACCCCCATTGTCATTTTTATATCTACCATTTTAGAGAATTTTAATATAGTAAGAGAGGTAGCTTTTCAAGGGCACTACAGGATATGATTCAAGCACAGGTTTTGAAGTGTTATATACCTGGAATCTAATCCCAGGGTTAAATCTTCCTAACTCTGTGATTTAGGCATGCTACTTAAATTCTCCCAGCCTCAGTTTCCTCATCTGTAAAATGGTATAATAATAAAACTTACTTTATATCTGTAGACCCTGTCACACAACATGTTTATATATCACAGAGCTCTTATATTTCTTCCCAAGTAGACAAAAATCAGTAGGTTTCACACACTGACTATAAGATTATATTTTTGCATGTTATTTAGTTTCTGAAGATCATCACAATTCATTCCTATTTTATATAATCATTAGTTTCTATTACTTTGGTCCAGGACGAATACAATAGTGATATATAAATGGCTTTATGATATTATTGAATTCTCAACTGCATAATTGTATTTTCTAGTGATTAAATTCCAACTCAGGAGAAAATATCTTTAATATTCATTCCAGACCATTATAATATAAAACGGGAAACTATAATTGGATGGCAACTCAGCTAATGTATTTCAGAATTGCACAGACATTATGCAACACTCATTATGGTTAATAGTATGCCTTTCTATTAAAAGCTCTCCTTTATGACTGGAACCCAAGAACTTCATTAAAACGAATGGTTATATTAGTAGTAGAAAGAAAAGAAAAAAGAAAGTCCTACAGTTTTCTGATAAATACCTAGACATTTTATTATAGAGTTCTCACTTTTTATCTTTCTTCTCCATAATGCTACTGTGAGCTACGGCCTTTGCCACTCTCAGTGCTGCTGTGTACAGCTGTCCAGGTTGTGTGCCGCACAACTGTAGGAGGCTCCATTTATGCAGACTACCATGAAAAGCCCTTGGACTTGTGAAGTTCCCAACTGGAAAATTACATATGGTATCCCCGGCTCTCTACTTCCACTCCATAACGGATTCCTTGTACTAAAAACTAGAATTCTGTGACCTCAGATCTGAACTAAATGAGATAACATTCCAAGTACGGCCTGAAATTGGAATATGGCTCCTCTTCAGCTTTTGTAGATAGATTCCAATCTCTGGAAATTAACAACTTAGAGTCACAGGTATGTGTCATGTGGAATTTTAAACATGCAGCAGACATCGCTGACTTTTGATTATATGTGATGAAAACAAGAGGGATTATAATTATAGCCCAGTTTATTCAGCCCACTCCTGGGTGGCCTCATGAGACCAGAGAAACAAGCAGTAGAAAGTATAGCAGATTCTGGAAAGAAAGAAGAGAATGGTAAACCAAAGAAAAATAAGGTAAAAGAGTACTCTTAGTTGTGAGTACTTGGTAGATGACTTTTTCATTTTTCTCAGCATACTTAGAAGTGGGCATTGTGGGCAACTCTGGCCTAAACTTGGAGCCTGACACTTAGTCATTAGGGAACACAGCTCTGAGCCTTTGGTTTCCTCTGTCTGTCTGCCAGTGACATTTAAAACATCTGTCTAGCAAACTCAACCTGGAATAGTGGATGTGCGTCTGTCTTTTGCAGTAGAATCACAGAACTTTGTTGTTGTTGTTATAATGCAGCTCTGCTGGAAGTTCTCATTTCTAACCCCGGATGGAATACTGACTCTGAGATGGAATAGGAACAGAAGCCAGAACTGAGATCTATGCATTTCTGCATTCGAACATTTTCTTTTTCTAAAGGAGTTCAATTTAACCCCAGGTGCATCACATTAGAGGTGTGTACGCAACTCAACTTTATAGTGGGTCCTTCCCGAGTATGAGTGAATATATGTCGAGTAAACATCCCCAAAAGAGCCCATTAAAATGTAAACATGAAAGAATGCTCAATACAGCTGCGGTCTTACCATTCGCCTTGTCCTGCACATCTGGCGGAAACAGGTCGGGAGCATACCACTGATAGTCTGGCTGTGTGGAACAATAAAACATTATTATAGCAGCATGGGCTTCAAACCAAACATAGTGGCGTGTTAAAAATATAACTACCCTATGTGGCTTTTGTTATGCAGGCAACACAAAGGGGCCAACCTTGCTCACCCCTCTTATCTCCCTCATCACTATTACCATCTCCCTACCCCCCTCCTAAATCCACTCTGTGTTCAGCCAGAATGTCTACTACTTTGCGATTGTGGTTTTATTTATTTATTTATTTTAAACCAGATGTGTTTCGGATATGTGCCGAAGTATAAAGACTTTTGTAAAACTTACTACAGCCTGTAAATAAAACAAAAGAATTTATCATCAACAATACTCCTTATAAAACCCTCGCACAGGAGGCAACAGGAAGACCAAGACAACAATGTACAAGTTTAATGTTTTCTGGTGGCTCAAGGAAGAAATCTAAGCCATTACATGAGGACATGGCTTATAGTGGCTCAGGATGGTAAAGGAGCGAAAATCTTTCCCTTTGTACTTGTTCCTCTGCAGAAACTATTCTAAATTGCGTAGTTTAGATTAGAAAGTCAGTGAGAAGAGAGGCTAGACTTGGATTTTTCTCTTGGGATTTTTTTCCTAGATTTACACCAATTAAGAACAGCTAGACATTGAACATCAGGAAACCTGTTAAACAAATTGCATTGAAATAAATCATAAACTATAGACCTGAATTTCAAAATACAGTTCCAAGGCCAGAATCTTTGTATTTAGCCACTTAGAACAGAGGAATCTCAGCTTTCCCTGCCAAGGAGGTTGGTCTGTCTTCCTGCTCCAGATGCTTGTTCCTGCTTCCTCTACCTCCTCCCCAAGACCCAGAGAAGACAGGCCCTTTGTTCTATTATCCAATTACCACCTGAAAATAACTCAGGAGAATTTTCTCTAACAACGAGCCAATAGGGGGCATTTTACAGGGCTGCCAGACCACTGAAAGTAGCCTAAGAGTTCAATTATCTAAGACGCTAAGAAATGCTGCATTTGGTACTGCCTGACCCCACTTTACCCTCACTCAGACACCTAGGCTCCTGGCTCTTTTTGGTCCACAAAAAGCTAAAAGAGGAAATGAGATCACCTCTGTTTTTCATCTCCTCGTTTATTTTTAGATGTCTCAAATAACACATAGGATAAGTGACGTGAGCCTCAGTTTTATATTCCAGGACAGTTGCCAAAAGAAGGTGAATATACCATAATTTTACAAACTATTGCATGTGCTTTAATTCAGGCTTAGAAATAAGCATGAAACATGAAATAGTCTTTTAAAATGAACTCTGGGAGTTTCTGTAATTTCTCTCCTTATACTGAGATTTTGTTTAAGTGAATACTGATTGAAAATGTAGTTGTTACATGGCTTGGAATCTTGTTTCAAATACAGACGTTTATTTTGTGATAATATTTTTTTAAATTTGATGATAATTTAAAGTGATCTGGACTGACTTATCTCTTGTAATTGATAGAAAAGGTTTGAGGAGCTTTTATAGTAGGTGAACTTCTGCCTTCTTTCCACAAACGAAGATTTGAAGAAAATAGTCATTTTTACGTGTAGGCAAACTTGAATGAGTCCTTGGATTTACAGTTAACCTTCCACGAGAGTATTTCCCCCAATTCCCTAACCTGCAGCCAATTAAACTCCTTAGTAAATTTCTATCTCTTTGTTTCCCACAATATTAATTTCCTTCTACATTCTGAAAGAAATACAGAATGATAGCTGTGTTTGGACATTCCCAGAAATGTTTCTAGTGAAAAGTAAAAGGTAAGCAAATGGGTAAAGAAAAAAGAAAATGGAGGAGGGAGAGCAGACAGAAGAAGCAACCAACAACACAAAAAGAACCAAATTCTCAGCTGTATGCTGTGTCGCACCAGGGTCAACTAAGAGATGCTCATTAAATTCTGACATCCTTCCTTCCACCACCCAAAGAGTCATTATCTCTTCCCTTGGGAAAAGGGCTTCAGAGTCACACTCAAATACAAAAGTGTGAGAAGTTTCAGGCAACTAAGGGAACTATGTACTCCTTAAATGTCCTGCTAGGAAAATCCTGCTAGGATTTAAAATCTCAGATTCTTTGCCTAATTAGAAACACAGTTAATAATAACTAAGGGGGAGGAGGTTGTCTGAGCCAATCCAAAATGCAGAAAAATGCATGATTTATTTCCTGTATAAAGATTCTGTCTATGTAGGCAAAAATAGAGAGTAGAGACAAACTTCCAGACCATGGGGGATGGTGGGTGGAACACTGTTATTGAGAAGGAAAGAGAGGGTGCTCTGGGTCTGACTTATTCTGGTTGACTGTCCAAATCAATTTCACTCACAACTAATGGCTCCACTGTTCACTTCATTTTGCTTGGGTAGCCACCGCCATAGAGAGCAACTTAAGTGGGTCACTTTTTCTTGGATCCTTTAAGAAGATCCTTTCAACTGGAAAATGTCAAAAACTATTTTGCACAGGTGTAGCAATATTCATAGTAGTTGAATATAAGTCTACAACTGAAAAAGGTATCTCCCAGACTGTTTTGCTATATTCACTTTGCTTTTCTTTATACACAGAAATGTCTTTTTGGTAGAGTCAGGTATGTCATTAAAAATGACCCATATAAAGTGTTACATGTTTGTTCCTGGAATTTTAGCTCAATTCGATACCTTTCAGTTAATGTATTCCTATCTATATGTCCTATGGATACAGTGTCCCAAAGATAATTATAATGTACATAGACCACTGTAACTCTGCAAATTAGAGGCTGAGATAAATAGAGGCTCTTTATGTAGACAGTATTATGTGCCAAAATTCCTGAGACAGACATCATTTCTACCAAAAGAGAATATTAGCACTTATTAGAGATATAAGCACTTATTTGTTGCAATGGGAGCTCTTACTTACTGGGTACTTCTGTCGATCCTGCACAGCCCCAGGGTCTGTCGGTAGGCATGGATCCCGTAGGTGGAAATTCCAGCCGTAGTTACTGGTTGGGAAATACATCTGAGGAGAACAATGCTGTTGGTCATGGGAAGTGGGTGAAATTGGGGAATCACACTGATACTTGTTTTATACAACCACAAAGTTTGGTTGAAATCTTAAGGTTTAGCCTAAATCTGGCATAATAACAAATTCAAGATAGGAGGCCTGTCAATGCAGACTCTGGACTGATACAGATGAAGCTCACAGGTCAAATTTTGCTTAAGGTGACGCTGTAGCTACTTTTCCATGTTGAAGAAATTAGAAACACTTGAAAATGTATGTAGAGTTAACTTTGTGTCTCTGAGTTATCTTCACAGAGTCCTTGCTTAAGAAGAACCAGCCTTTAAGCCATAAAATAAATTTTCTTAAACTGAAGCCAGAGACACTGATGACATAACTAAAGTCCAGAGAGGAAATTAGGAATTAAGAGAAACAATATTCATTCCTTAAGGCTACTAGCGAACCAATGGACTAGAATGCTCCAATACCCAAGAAGACACTCTACTTTCTCAAAAGAAGCCACAAGTCTTTGACGTAGTTTTCCACTGTTGTGTAAGCAACTGCAAGAAATACCAAGAAAATATATTTCCCAGGTGTTTGTGAGTCTATGAAGAAATCTGTTTGCATGAACACACACTAAAGCTTGTGCTACTGTAAAAACGTGTTCTGTAACATGTGCTTTTCATGAGTGTTAGGGTTGAGAGGCCTTGGTGGTACCTAAGCATTAACTCTCCACTGACATTTTAGTTGACAATGAAAAGCATGAGTTGTCCTAGGCCATCTGTACCAGAGTTTGAAAATGCCTTCAGTTGGGACCATGAGGAACTGCTGTACTTGGGAATAAATGTGTAAAACTTAAAGTTGGCACTTCAAACATGACAAGAGGTTGGGCTTCTCTGGTGGCGCAGTGGTTGAGAGTCCACCTGCCAATGCAGGGGACACGGGTTCGTGCCCCGGTCCGGGAAGATCCCACATGCCGCGGAGTGGCTGGGCCCGTGAGCCATGGCCGCTGAGCTGCGCGTCCGGAGCCTGTGCTCCGCAACGGGAGAGGCCACAACAGTGAGAGGCCCGCGTACCGCAAAAAAAAAACCAAAAAAAAACACGACAAGAGGGCTGGTGAATTTAAGTAAGGATCAACATACCTGTTTTAATTGCCTTTCTAGTTTTTCTTTCTCCATCTGACAAGCTTTTATCTGTGGACAAAACAAAGGCATTTGTGTATCAGAAAGAGCTCAAATGTTCTAAAGCTACTCTTGGCCCAGAGGGCAGTGATATACTCAGAAATCAAGGGGCTGAAGCACCGATAACAGTCATGCCAACGAAAATAGCTGAGTTTTGGATTTTTCAGACAGGCACTGGTTCTATCTTGAAATTCCCAAATGAAGTTTGGAAAGTTGGATAGTTTAAAATTGTTATTCCAATTTGTTGAGGCCATTATAATTCTCAGTTTTAGGTTGATGTATTTAGCTCTAGATAGAAATATAGATATAGACATAGATATGGATATAGAAACAGCTTCTACTGCTTATTGAATGTAATTGGAATTAGTCAATTGTACAGTCAAAGGCTTCCACAATAAATTTTAAAAGTTGCATATGCACTTAATACATGCCAGACAGTGATCTAAGTGCTTTACACTTAATAACTCACATTCAATCTTCCCAATACCCCTATGTGATACTTAACATTATTATTCCTGTTTCACAGACCAGGTCACTAAGGCATGAGATGCTGAGTAACTTGTTCAAAGGCACACTGCTACACTTCATGCTTCTCACTATTTGAGGCCCAACCTCATCCAGCAGAGTCACCTGTGCTGGGTTCCCCCAACATCTGACACATCTAGGGAAAGCTGGTTTTCTTTGGACTCTTTAGTAATGCTATTGTCATCCCTATATCCCTATAAAGCAAGGTCAAATGTCCCCTACTGTATGATACCTTTCCAAGTCCTACCTATCAGAATTATTCTCTCCTTTGGTCCTCCCATATAGATAGCATTTTACATTTACTATATGACTTTTTATAGTCTAATGTGTACTATGTGCAGTCAGTTCTCATGATTCATGGTAGTTATGCTCTATAAAGTCACTGTGAACACTGAAGTAGCAATTCTCCCAGGGAAATGCAGGCTTAGGCTCCTACCAGCTTCTGGCATGCCATTTTTGTAAATCAATCAATACATAATTTTGTTTTATGTGTGTTCTGTTAAAGACACCTCATTTAATAAATATTATAGACCCATTAACATGGAACTCATGGCCAATAGCGCTATATTCATCCCTGAATGAAGCTTATCTGACACATGCCTTTTCTCCATTAGGCACATCACAGCCTTCCTGTGCTCAGGAACACTGGACAGCACTTCAGCACTATGCTTGGGGGCCATTTTAAAAAAATGAAATCACCAGGGGCTTCCCTGGTGGTGCAGTGGTTAAGAATCCACCTGCCAATGCAGGAGACACGGGTTAGAGCCCTGGTCCGGGAAGATCCCACATGCTGCCGAGCAACTAAGCCCGTGGGCCACAACTACTGAGCCTGCGCTCTAGAGCACATGCTCCGCAACAAGAGAAGCCACCACAATGAGAAGCCCGCGCACCACACCGAAGAGTAGCCCCCGCTCGCCACAACTAGAGAAAGCCCGCATGTAGCAACGAAGACCCAACGCAGCCAAAAATAAAACAGAATAAATTTATTAAAAAAAAGTAAAATCACCACGAAAACCCACAAATATGTGAAAAATGTGGCACTATATAGACCATGAAAAGGACACTTTTTACAGAGGTCTGAAAGAAGAAGACAGCATCACCTGTTGGACCTCCACTGGGAACAAGTGTGTCAGGAAGCTCAAGTATTTTGCTGCTCTGCACAAGTTCACAAATGACCTTAAAGGTGGCACAAGAATTGATTTTGGGGTGACAAATATATTTTAGTGAGTAGGCAAATTCACAAAAATGGAATCTGCAAAAATGATGAGGACAGACTATATATGTCCCCCTCATTATCTTGTGAGTCTTTTAATAGAATGGATCATTTTTTAGTTCCCTCACAGCATGTAGCAGAATGCCTTGCAGAAAGAAAGCATCAAAATTAGATTACGAGGCACTGAATGTGGCAGGCTAATTATACAACTAAATGAAACTATTAAAAATTCTCCCTTCCAACAGATTATTTATGAAATACCTGTGAGCCATTACTTGAACTAGATGTTTCTGCATAGATTTTTTTCACTTAACCCTGAGAACAACTTTGTGAAGTCATGAGGTAGGTATCATTATCTATATTTTACAGGTGAGAATGCTAAGAGAGCTTAAGCAACTTATTTTTAGAGACAGAGGTTTTAGAGTTATAAGAAACATTTTAGAGATCATCTACTCCAACTCTGTCATTTTACAGATGAAGAAAAGAAAGCACAGAAAGGTTGAATATTTGTTCAAGGTCCTCACTGATTGTCAAAGCAGGCATGAACATTGGGCTTTTATCCTTAAATAATCTCCTAAGTATCTTTCACTTCACCACACTGTTTTACCAGTCATTGCTTTAAAATGTCCTTCGTGATAGGAAGAATAAACTCTGGTATGTAAGCAACTAGTGGCAGATCGATTTGACCTAAAAATTCCTTTGGTCAAGTGGTCCGTTTTGACCACTGGTAATATGCTAATCAAATAAGGTAATGCCTATTCTATCATGGCATTTAATCTGCTGTTAATACATTTAACATAGATTGTTAAACCATCTATTACCTCTGGTGAATTCTGTCTTCCTTTCACCTGAGTAAATGAGACTTTTGAAGAATAAATGCTTGGATTATCATTATAAAGAAAATTTTGATAGTTTTAGCATATCACTAGGATCCTCCCCTAGTTCATAAGCAGTTATACTGTACTGTAATTAGACAATACATTTTTTTTTGATATCAATCAAAATTGACAGATGACACGGGAATGAAAATTACTGTGAATTATAGTCTATAATGTAAGTATCTGGTTGTGTGTTTCTGGCTGTACTACAGCTTTTATAAAGGCAAGAACATTGCCCGTCTAGACAAATATTTATCATCAATCTGCATTTAATGTAGTAGAATGAATAAAATTAAAATACGGCAGGAAGTAAAATGATTTGTGCAGTGACAACTTCAAAAAAATTAAGGCAGCTTTGCATGTAAGGCATACAAATTGAGACAGTGATTTTCTCACCAAGAATGATCAGAACATTTTCTCACCCACTGTTGTATAAGTATGCTGCATGAATTATTTTCAGAAAAAGCATTGTATTATATTTTTACCGTTATTTCATTCCTTCCAGTTTCTTAGAAAGGAAATGGTTCTGCCAAATAATTCTCCATGTAAAACTAAGAATTTAAAGTTAATCCTTAAAAAAGATGTCAAAGAAGAAACTAAATTTAACTCACAATCTACTTTGTATTAGGAAGAAGGCGATGACAAAGAGTTTAAAATCTCTTCTAAGACTAAGAATCTTGAAGCTACAGAGCTGTCACAGCCTGTCCCACAACAAGTCCTTATTTATTGAAAAACACTGCATAATTTTGCAAATTAAAAATTTCATGGTTCATTGTTTTTTCTTAAGCCAAATTTGTGTTAGCTACATTTCCCTCATTAACATCAATATTTACCCATCATGGCCACTTCCCGAGTCTATGTTTAATAAATTCTGTTGCACCTAATTTTAATATACTTACATTTAATATTCTATTTTAATAAAGTGGCTAACATTATCTGGCTTCCTTGAGTTACTTTACTTCCAGTTACTTTAAATCTGGGAACCCACTGAACAAAATTCTTGCTTTCACTAGGTATATAAATGACATTTAGTATGTATGTTTTTAGAAGACAGGAACATTCCAACATAGCCCTTCAAAGAAAATGATAAGAATTTAGAAACAACTTCACTGTACTAGAGTGTTTTGGCTTTGAATTTGAGTGCTAGGTAGTTCCAACTCCCATTCTACCAAGATAAATATTATGAGAAAAAGATCAAAAGAATTGGATTTTATAAAAGACTTTGGAATCCAATTTCTTGGAAAACTCCTTAATATACTTAAGATGAAAGAAATCTCTAGTCATTTTCATCTCTTTACAAGATTGTTTAAGAATGATTTCATCCCAGGTGCTAATCTCTCAAAAAAAAAAAAAAATCCAATGGCAATTAACAGAAGCCAAAATGTCTAGATTCTTAAATGAGAAAATAAAAATAAAATACATAAGTGCTGGCAAAGATTATTGGACTTATACCTGAGAATTCAGCCTGTTCAACTGGGTTTGAGAAGTTTGATTGATTTGCTGTAGCTCCTCTTTTTCTCGATTAAGTCTTTCTCGGTCTGATCGCTCCTTTTTGAAGTCTTCTTCGTATATTTGCACCTAGGAAATATTAACTTACTGTTACTGATAGCTTCCTTTTCTCTTAAGCCATTTAAATGAGTTCCGGAGAGGTGCTATCTGGGTTTGTCCAATCTGAGACATTCCCGTCCTCTTTTCATGAATATTTCTTTATGGTGGGGCTCTATTTGATACATATGACTATAATTTTACCTTTCACTTTGTTTATGATGGCAGTTCTCAACTTTTTTCTCCTTGAGCACATATCAGAAATTCATAAGTAATAACATGGATATTTTGAAAATAATTCCCCTCCCCGATTTTTTATTGCATATTCCATTGTTGTGATGAAGCCTTGCTCCTCCCACCCCATCAATGTTAAGTTTCACTGTTTTGGAGCAAATCATCCATCTCTAAAACAAGGCTTTGATGTATAAATATTGCTTGAAGTTCCGAAAGACAGTTTACTGACAACAGGTGCTAAGTGAAGCCACTAAATACTGACATGCCAAAGTTTCTAAATATAAATTATAAGTTTAGCACAAGATAGAAATGAAAGGTTCATGTATGTGGGAGATCAAAGCATGTTTATTGAAAGATATTCACCAGAGTTGGCCTTTATAAGTAATTGTGGGAGTATATAATAAAAAAGAGCAACATTCTAGTGGAATGCCTCTCAAGAGGTACTCCAAATATTCCAGAAAAGTAATCAAAACAAACCCCCCCAAAACAGATTTAATTATTGTTGTTTTAATTGGCGTAGTGTTGGCTGATGGCTTGGAGGCTAGAATGTGGAGTTATGAAAACAAATGAAGCTTAAGAAATGAAGCAAAGGATTTCCTCTAAAACCAGATTTAAACTACAACTTACATGGGAACCTAGTAGCTAGATTTTGTCTATTAAAGTTAATGCACATTGCACCACCATCAGCAACAGTGCAACAAATTTCAACTAAAGGATTATCAATTTTAAGTCAATAATAATAGAACAAAATGTAATAGGCAAGCCAGGGAGGGGGAATTAAACATTTTACATGGATCTAGATGCAGATATACATATTTAATTTCAAGGCTTTATTCACCAGAAGGTTGCAAGGGAACTATACCCAGCCAAGCTGATATTTTGTTTTGGGGTGTTTTTTTTTTTTTTTGGTTGAGAGCTGAGGTTCAAATCCAGACACAGTTAAACCAATGCTCTGTAAATAATTACCAGAGGCATCTGAAGTGGGAGAAGTCCATCTGATTAGAACAGATGGACACTCTTTATCAAACACAACACTGATAGCGATTTCATCACTTAGATGGCCAAGATTCGAGCTCAGTTTCTTTGTGAATTTAAGTCCTTTAGGGTTTCACGCAACACTTGGTGATGTAATGATTGTGGGTACCCAGTTAGAAATGTGCACAGTTAAAATGTGAATGCCGAAAGCTAGCAAAAGGGCCATACAGAAACGAAGGAGATGGATTCTAGTCTACTCTTGGGGTTTATGAGAAGAATACCTGCCATTGTCTGTATCAAATACGAATTAAACCTTTACTGTAAACACGTGTAAGAGCAGCTCTCTCACATGTGGTGTACATTGTATGGGAGCACTGAAGATGACTCAGGTGTCTGAACGTAAGCAGTACCTTTTTCAGAGGAATCCTGGCTAGCGCCAGTGGTACTTTAGGGGCTGAGAATTTGGCAGTTTTAACACTCTGATTATACGCTTATTCTTTCCATGGGTCTATTTTCAAGCTCTATATTTGATCCTGAATGTAATGAAGCAGATTATTTCAAACTGAGTTGATAGAAGAGAAAATCCAACTTTATGTCAAATGCTCTGAATTTTTTAGATTTCTAGATACGTTACTTCCTATGAAGCAATAACAATAAAGTAAACAACAACAACAATATCACAATTGCTCTATTCTTCCCTGTATTGCATCAGGAATCCTTGTAATTGGCACTTGCTCAGAGCAAAACAGCCAACAAGTCATACCCAGGGGCATCAGAAAATAATACTTCCCGGCTCTTTGTTCTATGTCACCCTATCCCCTGCCCCTGCCATTGCTAACATATTACTGACAATGTGTGCTTCTGGGATTAGAATTCCTATATTTCCTGTACTTATCAATATCACTTTGAACTGTTCCAGCCCTTTGCTTATATTAGTTTATTTAACCTCTTACAGGAAAAGAGATGTGATATGCATGGGTGGCTCCTCAGCTAAGCCAGCTCCAGCTGGCTGAACTAAAATTAGACTCAAGTAGTTTAGGCAGTGCTATATCCCCACAGCCCCGTGTTGCTGGTGCATGCAGAAGCTTAGAGAGAGCATCCTTTACTCTTGCTGTGCACTTGGAAACAGTGAGTGAAGTTGGGTGAGTTAGGAGGAGGAAACCATTGTACATCAGTAAATTCCTAGGTGGTGCCATCTGTATGCAGGGATAGATAACAGACCCGGCTCTTCAGTGACTATGACCAGTGCACAGTATTCCCTTTAAATCTGCCCTCATTGTTCAAAAACCCAGAGGCCTGCAGCTACAGAATAATAGCCCGGCTACTACCATTTTCTGAAAAGGTCCAGAGTTTGGGTTAATAGTGTCTTCAAAATAAATCATGTCTACATGAAACCCTCTAAACCCAGTGCTAATAGAATTTCACTAAAAGGTTAATTAGCATGCCCCCTTTTTAAGTGTATAATCTTGGGCGAGCCACTTAATCCATCTGAAACTCAATTTTCTCTTTTTTTTTTTCTCTTTTTTTCTCTAGAGTTGGACTAGCTGATCTATATTTTCCCATAAAGCTTTAAAATTAGGTAATTCTAATTAAAATACATGCAAAAACCTTTGACATGTTTTGAATAGGAGGACTCCCAGAGATGGCTAAAGCAGCATGAACAATGGGCCCTAAGTTCTCCACATGACCGCTCCACTTTCAACTTCTCACCTGCTGTTTGAGAACTTCCATTTCTGTTCTCATCTCCTCATGGCTGCACTCCATTTCAGACTTCCTCAAACAATCCTCAGGAGATGAAGAACACTCCATTTTCAAGGCATCCTGAAGAGCCTGTGTTATAAGATAAGCACACTGTTGACCTGAGAGTTGCCACATCACATGAATTTCTCTACAATACTTACAGTCATCTCAAATGCACTCATAAGGTAGAATTTCATTTTTAATGCTACTTTCATCACTGAGTAACTTTCTTCATATATGCTTTTTTTTTCAGAATCTCCGTCTTTTCTCCATGATGGTGCTTATGTTATTCAACTCTCATTGTTACTTGAGAAGGCTTTGGTGTTAGAGCTCCTTCCACCTAGCCAACCATGAGTGGAAAACAGATACATAGCCTTTCTCTAGAGTCTGCTTCAGTCAAATATATGCTCCATCAATAAGGCTCAAACTTCAGGGAGCATCAGAATCACCTGGAGAGGTAGCAAACATGCCCATGCCTGGGCATTGCCTCCAAGGATCCTGAATCATTATATCTGGAAGCAGGGCCTGAGAATCTGCATTCCTCAAAAGCTGCCGTTTCTGCTCTCAGATGACATTTTTTAAAGAAATATCTTCATTGAAGCATAACTGCTTTACAATGGTGTGTTAGTTTCTGCTTATAACAAAGTGAATCAGCTATACATATACATATATCCCCATCAGATGACATTGTGAATAATATATTTCTGCTGTATAACCATGTCCCTTCCAGGAGAGAGGGAAACTCACATAAATGGGAACCCAGGCAGATTCATTATTCATTGTTCTACAGTTCTGCTCTGTACTCCTTCAGCATAACATGCCTTGGCCTAGACACAGTCAAATTTAGTCTCCAGTAAAACACCCATTAACCCACTAGAGGGTGGAGAGAGTGCTCTGCTTTCTTGACATGCAGTACAACTTGGTGTTTTCACCGTGGGGTGAGGAGGTGAAGCAAATAAGAGACACTGAGATTTGCCAACCAGATCATCATCCTTACTCATAATTCCACGGCACTCTTACATATACTATACTTTTTCAGATTATATGAAAGACATTGTCTCTATTCTGAAGACTTTGGGCTCATGATGAGTTAAATAAAACGGCCACCAAAAATTGTGACAGAACATACCTCATCCTGTTGTGGTCTCAGAGCCCACACACAATATGACTACTTGCTCATTATCAAATGAGTCCTCTGTACAAACAGAAAAGGTTCAATTCCAAAGCTCCAAGACTTTACTGCCTCTGTATTTCTTTAGTAGCTTCGATGGTGTTCATTTGATGATTCTATTAGTAACTCACCTCCCTGCATTACTATACAATATGGTCATAAGGATAGAAAAGAAAAGCAAATTTAAGGTCTTAAATATGCATAGTTAAGATTAGAAATTTCCTAATAGAATGTCTTATAGTCTAGCCTGATGTAAATATCATTTTTCAGGAAGTTGTAAGAAAAACAAGAACTTTTTTCTTCCTCCAAGAATTATTAGACAACAGAAGTTGCTTAATAATTTATGTTTTGTTAGAATTTATTGCTAAGCTACATAGTTCTAGGAATTATCATAATAGTTATATTTTTAAAACATGTGTCACTAGTAATAGAATCTAGGGTGGGGTGAGCCAAGTGAGTCAAGATAATCAAATATGCTGGTTCTATATCCTACAGCTATGAATAGACTACTTTTGTAGGTCTTGTAATATTTGAATTTTCTGATCTACCTTTCATGCTATTCAGACTTCTAGAAATTTTGCAAATGAGTCATAAACGAAAGGCGAGTCTAGTAGACATTTATTCCATCTTGGGGTTTTCCAACTTCCTTGAACAAACACCTGTAAACACCTACTCTAGAGCAGCAGTTTACCATAAGCACAGATATACTAAACAGATCTACCCATCTCACAATGGCAAGATGTCAGACACATCAATATTGCCCATGGGTGGCCCTGGTTGACTAGCCTCAGGTAATTTCTCTCACTTTGATCAAACATCTGGATTCTCTGTCAAGAACCTGATGAAAACAATGCCCTTAGGTATCTCCCTCAAAGCAAGTAAGTAAAATTCAGTACACATAGTTGTGTGGACTTCTGAAAACCACACGTTAATTGCTAAGTGACATGCTACCAATTTCTGCTGAGACCGGGTCAGCAGGCAGTGGGTTTGTGCAAGCAGGGTAGACCCCAAATTTCCATGCTGTAATGAATGGTGCACACAATTAGCTACCCAAATCATCATTCTGAGTAACTTCTATTTATTACAGTGGTAAAAGAGAACAGAAGAAAAATCTATACTGTAAAATAATAATTTCTTACATTTCATTAGACACTAATACTAAATGAGAAAAAACCTAAATGAGAAAAAAATCTCTCTGCACTAAATGAGAAAAAATGAGAAAAAGAAATCTCTTTATAGCTTATCACTTTCTATCTATGTTTTTAAAGTGACAGTTGAAGGTATAGATGTGTGAGATGAAATCTTTTCTGGCTTGAAGTACCTTTTATTTCTTCTTACTACTCATAAGTAATGTGTTACGCCTATTAAAACATGAATCTCAGGGCCAAAATTGGCTACTGAACATATTATGTACTAGCAAATTACATTAATTAGTTAATTCAACCATTCATCTAGTCAACAAATATTTAAGAACATACTATGAGCAAGGCCCTATTCTAGGCACGTGGAATGTAGCAGTGAACAAAATAGAGAAACTCAGGGCCCCATTATGACTGTTGTCTTTGTGAGTCCCTTCCTCCAAATAAATACGTAGTGAAATTATATATTATAATTGCATTCTTACAAAGATGAATATGTTAATATTAATATGAAAATATATTTTCAACCTCATACTTTAGTTTTTTTCCTCTGACTTTAAGAGAGATTAAGCATATTAATGGGCCACTATAAGTATTGTGGGCCCTCAATACCGTGTCCACCTTGCCTAGGAGAGAAATCTGCCCTGCAAATATCCTGCCCACATGGAGCTTACAATCAAGACTGGGAGACAGGAAACAATTAAGATAATAAATATGAGACATTATGCATATACTAGAATGCAATGAATTCCAAGGAAATATTAAAACAGGAAATATTAGAAGTGGAGTATGTAATTTTAATTAAGATAACCAGAAAAATCCTCTTTGAGACGATGACAAGCTCTGAATTTTACTCAAATTAATTTTTCTCATTGAGATTTTAGGATTATAATCATGAGTTTTAAAGTGTTTACTAATTCAAAAAAATTTTCTACAAACACAGCTACACAAAAATGAAGGTTATACACGGGTTTGAGTAAAAAACAGAGTTCTTGGCTGTTTTAATTTCTACAGGCTTTATATCCTTGTGCCTACATTTATAGAAATAGAGAACAGAAGAAAACTGATAAGTAATAACATATCAAAAATGTGAGAGATTTCAAATATAATCTCAATTAATGTCAGTTCCTCTAATTCATTTGCGAAGGATTTCCAGCAGTGATTAAGACAGAAAATTCATTTGCTCTGAATTTGTATCTCTGAACATTGTTTTTCTCTCTTAAACGACAGAGAAGTACATTGTTTACGAAGTCAATCTCCAATTTCTCATTTTCTCCTGAATAATAACTTGCCCCATAAACAGATCAAACATAGCATCACATTTGTAAAGCACCCTATCAACCATACAGGCACATAGTTAACACTTTGGGGATATTTAAGTTACACCTCTGAACACTACTTAACTACAAGATGGAACACGGTCCCAAAGGCAAGCACTGAGCACGTGTTTAAGGCCAGTCAACCACCTACTCTTTTTTTAGAAGATAATTTCTGTTACTTTGGTCAAGAAATATCTAGCTTGAGAGATGACTATCTCAACTCAACCATGTACTACAGGTATTACTACTAAGTATTACTATGCTCCACATACGATGTGGCTCTTGGAAAAGTCAACAGCAAAGGATTTAATTTTTTTCCCTGAACAAGTCAGCAATCCCTCCCCCAAAGAAAATTAAGGTTTAGTCCATTAAAACAACACACACACACACACACACACACACACACACACACACACACACACACACTTACATGTTGTCCTTTTGCAGCAATTCACAGGTAGCTCCTTTGAATAGTTGTTGGAGCAAAGGCATTAAATCACCAGCATTTTCTTAATAGACCTACACACTACTCCCCAAACCCCCATTAAAGGTGAGTTTTAGGCTTATTCTCAGGAAGGCCACCATCTCATTTTTGGATTTGGCATTTAGCTTGCTTCCATATAGTCTGTATTACACTCAGCAGCTCCACAGTGATGATTTTAAAGAGCAGCCTGTTTTCCTCAGGAAACTTTTGCGGTTGACCAAGAGATAACGCTACTATTCGCAAACACCCACTTGCTTTATGTGGTTCTTTGAACTACCAAAAAAAAAGTTCTTACTCTCTTCTATACTTTCTCCTTATCTCTTTCTTTAATGACAATTCTTTGCAGAGACATGAATTCCCAAAAAAATTCTTAGCCAAGTATGGCTGAACGAAGCAGGTAGGAGTGATTTATGCAATGACAGAGACCTCCGTGCAAGCCCCCGAGACCGAGCTGCACTGCAGTGTGGATTTTGCTGTGAGCCTCAGCCCAGAAAGTGCTCTTTATACAGAAACCTCTCATTTGGTCTCTCCAGCTTCACCTGGCCTGATACCTTATTGAGGCGTTTTATTTCACATTCAAAATGTTGCTTCTTCTGGTTTGCGAGAGCATTTTTTTCCTTCAAAAGCTTATTCTCTCTCTTCAATTCATGTAATTCTTCATTTAGGCTCTCCTTTTCCTTCTGAAGTAGAAAGCAAGAAAACAAATTCAAAATCAATAAAATTCAGATGAGATGATATTGTAGGAATACTTCTGAAATAAACAAACAAACAAACAAACAAAAGACAGGACCCGCTAGATTTTCACTTAACATTCCATTTGAGCAATAATCTCTGGGTGGAGGTTAGGATTAGGATAGAAGAAATCTTTATGTTATCCTTACTGCTACTAAGTTTTGTGACCCCAGAACAAGCTATCAAAATCCCCACTCCTCACTTTCAAGGGTCAAATGGGTCTGCAGAAAAAGCTACTTGCTATGCACTCTTACAAGGTGATGAAAGAGTGACTCACTAAAAATAACTGAAAGTTCTAATATGCAAAGTGTCATTGCAACAAAAAATACCAAATATCTCAAAGCCCAATCCTGCATCATTCAGGACTGGTGAGAGAAAAAGAAGAGGATAAAAGATAAAACCTCAGGCAATAAGACATTTCACCACAGATAATTATTCAGAGCACTGTATTGTTCTGATGATTACTTTTAAAAGGTAGAGATGAACTAGTCCAACTGCCATTACTCCTCCACTTTTCAGATCACCTTCAAGGAATCCAGTGTTTTAAGTAACTGAAGCAAGGTCGGTGGCTTAGACAATAACAGGCTCTGGATTCAGACAACATCTGCCTCCTATCTCTTAATTTTATATTCTGGACAGTAAACTTTTTGTGGAGTGAATTGAATTTTTAATGAGACTGCAGTTTTAACCCAGTAAAATAAACATTCTGGAATTTAGGTAAATCAAGGTGAGGAAATAGCTAAGATATATGTTAAAGTATATTATTTTAATAGCTAATATTTCCCATCACAATGATTAAAGAAATCTACTTTAGGTGAGTCGTTTTCTTTAAAAGTGAAAACACTTCTCTTTGCCTTTGTTTAAACAGAATAGGTCCATGTGTCCACAGAAAATTTACCAATCTTTTTCAAACTTAGCATAGTTTAAGAGAAAATTATTTCCACAAGAAAATGGTCCCAACTGCATAGGGAAGAAATTACCATGATTCCTGTGCTGCATGTAAATGGATCCGAAAGGGACTCTTACATGGCAGAAAGGGAGTTGCTAAGCAAGGAAGGGAACCTGAACCGATGATGTCTGCACTGATTTGTGACATTGCCTTAAGATTTGTGCACGTTTTAAAATACAGCTGCTGCATCACAATATTAGTCACAAGACTTCACCTGAGAAAATCTACCCTTCTCGTTCCTTCCTGACATGCCTGAAAAAAATGAGAGGCCATTAGAGCTCAAGGGCCTCCTCCTATTTTATTCAAATCCATGTAGTCCCATAACTAAAAGTAAAACCGGGAGTCTTTTTTTTTTTTTTTTTTGCTGTATGCGGGCCTCTCACTGCTGTGGCCTCTCCCGTTGCGGAGCACAGACTCCGGACGCGCAGGCTCAGCGGCCATGGCTCACGGGCCCAGCCCCTCCGCGGCACGTGGGATCCTCCCAGACCGGGGCACGAACCCGCATCCCCTGCATCGGCAGGCGGACTCCCAACCACTGCGCCACCAGGGAAGCCCCCGGGAGTCTATTTTAAGAGAGGCCATCACCTCAATGGCAACCTTCTAGTTCTCAGGAGGATTAAAGGGGCTTTCCAGTCTGGAGACTGGGCTCAAGTCCCATTTTTCCATGTGCTACATTACTGACATTAAGTCATCTAAGCCCTACGTCTCAGCCTTTTCATCTCTAAAACGGCAAAAATAAGTTTCCTCACAGATGGGCTGAGGATGTTAAATGAGACGATGAGGGCGAGATACTTTTCAAAAATGTTATATTTTTAAGATGACAAAAGTAATACTTATTTGTAAAGCTCTCTGTAAGCTGAAAAGCAGCTGTACAAATACAAGGAATTGTCATATTATCAACACTGGTAATACAAATGATTAGTATGAGTAAAAGCAAAAACGCAAAATGAATTTTCTCCTAGGCTGCAACGTATGAGAAAGATACCCCAAAGCCCTGGCTCAGTTCTGCCCGCGGGTGGAGCCGGGCAAATTAAGGTCTGCCTGTTTGCGCGACAAAGAAGGAAGTGAGCCGGCACCTCCCGCCTTCTGATTCTAGAGAAGTGGCCCCTATTTTTGGCTCTGGGGACTTGCGTAACCCGTGCACCCTTGTCCATCGGTCGCCGCTCTGCAGAGGGTTGATTTGAATAAACGGTTGGTTCTCAACCGTCTGGAGGCAGGGGCCCCCCTCCCCCCTACCGCGCGCTCCTGGGGGCAGGGAGGTCGCTCCCCGAGCCCCGCCCACCTCCTCGCGCTGCTGCAGGTCGCTCTCCCTCTGGCTCTGCGGCAGCTCCTTCTCCAGCGTGCCTAGGAAGCTTTCTGCGGTGTCCAGTTTCGTTTTCAGCTCTGCGACCTGTAGAAGTGGTTCACAGACAGCTGCAGACACCTCGCCTGAAGCCCACAACCCCCTGGATTTATTCCCAGCCTAAGCACCTGGGGACAGAACTGGCTCAGTCTTGGGCATCCCCTAGGCAGTGGCTCTTCTTCCCACCGCCCCAAACCAAGATCGGGTCTTTTGCTTTTAAAAAGAAGTTTCCTCTACAAGGGAAAAAAGCAAACACCAAAACGGCCTCCAGCCTCCTTTCTCTAGACCACACCACTTTCGAGGAAATAAACCCGTAGGCCTTAAGGGAGCCTTCTAGGCTTGTCATTCTATTCTCAGCTTGCAAGGTGTGCCTCATCTGATCTGAAAAGGACAGCGAAGGATAGGGGATAAGTGAATATACCTACCTTGCCGAAAAACAGACATGACCTTTAACTCATCAGTAACCTGCAGCATTTGACCTGCTACTAAATGCCAAATTAGTCGTCTGAGTGACAAGGGTCGGGTGAGAAAAGCCTTAGGGACAGGCACTTCATCAAAGATGGGAACTGTGACCATTGTTAACCCTGGGTCTTCATGCAGCTGCAAGCCGTTCAGGAAGGCAGCTTAAACAATTTTCTCTGGGATCATGTGCTTTAAAATTTGGAGATCCCAAAGCTGTCCAGACCGAATATTATAAGGTGGCTTGACCATGGCCTGGTGTAGTGAAACGTTATCCTGCTCTTTCCAAATTTAATACTCTGAGTATCAAAATGAGGAAGAAAAGAGCAATACTAATGTATTTCTCACTTGTGGTCCAGTTTCTTGATTCTGAATTATTTTGGGGAGTTTACCTTCTCTTTCCTCTCTTTTAGAACATGGAATGGTTTTAAATTATAAACTGACTTTTACCCTTTAAAATATATTTCCTCCAAAAAAAATTCTTTCTCACCAAAGCAAAAGTTTCTTGACAGAGAACATGCTTTGGAGGGAAGGATTCCCCACTTCCTCTCACACTTTCGCTGTTAACACTGCTTGTCTCTTTTTCTGTGGAAAACAGCTTATGCTATAAAGAATTAGAGAAGTAGCCTTGCACAAAAAAGTATGAACTTTAAGCCATTTCTCACCTCACATATAACCTTGTGTTTTTATGGCTGCTAGTAACAAAGCCGAGGCCAGGATACTGTGTGAGCTATGATAAATGTGGGCAAGAACTCTAGAGACGGCACTGGGGGCTATATTTAGTACCTTTCTTTTGCCATGCTTAAGACAATTCACTGACACGTTCCTTCGTTCATTAATCTTCAGTACCAAGAGGCCAGTAATGCACTCAGCACCCTCCCCTTCATCATTTTACAACAGACAGCTGACTACCCACAAATCTCCTGTAGTTGAAATCAATGAGAATCTTCACATACTTGTCTCCCCCAGATTACCGATTTAAAGCAAATGCCAAACAGAGAGGTGTTTACCTTTCTTTCATATAACTCTTTCATGCTTCTAAATTGCTGATCCCATTGCTGGTTAACTTCCAGGAGCTGAAATTATTAAAGTTTGGTAAAGCAACAAATGATTTTGCCCATTTGGAAATTTAGCCAAAATGAAATCACTTTTCGAGGCTACTAAGGTTTTGGAAGCCATGGGTGAAGACAGTATTCCTTCCACCAAGTTCTGGTAGACCTCGGATAAGTTAATTGAACACATTCGCCTTTCATAACTGGTTCACATATGAAAAACTATTAAGCCTTAGGTATATCTTGACTAGTCAGTTGAACAGTTTATTAGCAACTTCTAACTTTGCTTATTTGAATTTTCATCTTCTTGTTTAATCTAATCAGAATCTGATAAAAATTGTAAGTTAATGGTTTTATGTAAGATTTATTAATATTTGAAGGGCCTTTTTTCAAACCTTTCCATATTTTTTATGTGCTTACATTGATTATTAAAATGAAATATTTCTTCTAGCTTTTTAAAGGCAGAATTTATATTTAAAATTCCAAATTCAGGATTCCCTGGTGGCGCAGTGGTTGAGAGTCCGCCTGCCGATGCAGGGGACATGGGTTCATGCCCCAGTCTGGGAAGATCCCACATGCCGCGGAGCAGCTGGGCCCATGAGCCATGGCTGCTGAGCCTGTGCGTCTGGAGCCTGTGCTCCGCAACGGAAGAGGCCACAACAGTGAGAGGCTTTTTTTCCCCCCAAAAAAAAAAAAAAAAAAAAAAAAATTCCAAGTTCAATTAACTGATAATCATTTGCTTGCAATACTGTGCTTTTTAAAAAAAAATCAGTACATGATTTGTATTATATACTCAGCTAATGGATAATATCACCTTTTTGGAAGCATAGGTTTTTCAGGGAAAAATAGTTTTTGTCATAAGACAATATTTAGAAACAATTTAACAATTTGAAAGTTTTAAAACTATATGCCAAATAGATGAAAGAAAAAACACCAAGACCTGTTTTCAGTTTTCTTGTAAGGGAAGTCTACAACTTTCCACATTAAGAGAAATTCCAACACCTATAAATATGGGACAGACATGGAGAAGACTGTCACAATGACTAAAATGTAGCAAGACTTTCTCTTAATTACAAAACAAAATATCTAATCCAGAGTGGCAGTTGCTAGGTAACTCTTATGCTGGAAATAGATATGACTATTTAGTATAAGACTATATAATATTATTATGTAAAGATCCCTGATCTGTTGTTATTTTAGGGACTAACATTTCTATGCTATGGTAACGTTACTCTCCTATAGTTCAGTAATTTTCCAGAAGGGCACACTATTTTATGCAGTATCAAAGAAGGGTAGAGGAAACCATAGAAGAAAACATGAAGGCTGTAGCATAGAAAATGATTTCGAAAAGGAATTACAAAATTGACAACAGAGTGCCAAAATTGTTAACTTTTTACCTCTTTATCTGTCAAGGAGAATAAAGAGGTTTTAATATTCATTAAACTCAGAAAAACGGAACTCAAAATAATATCCATCACATTCCCAATGACATTTTAAAACAAATTTCTTTTATGATAAAGCTCCTTAACCCCTGTTGGTCAGATGCCCAACTCATGAAGTCATAGCACCTAATCAATGATACAATAAAGCCTCTGACAGTTTGAGTTTCAAGGTGTGTCAAGTGCCAAGCAGAAAGGGCACAGATGATAAGCTCACCTAGCCCATGTGGAGGAAATGTCTAAGTTTTGAAAAAATTAAGACTATAATTATTGGATTTATGGCTTTGTCATTTTTATTCATTTGCACAAGCATTGAGAGACCGAGTAAGAGATATGTAGGTGAATAAGAAAGAAGTATTTTCTCTCAAAATAATGCAGTTCAGTATCCTTAAGATAAATACTGTGACCCATTAACAAAAATAAAAGGCACTAGATGCCTATTTTATTCTCAGCATTAATCCATGGCACATGTTGCTTCAACTAATATTTCAAAATTACCTCTTTTCTCTGTTTTTCCAGGCACCTTATCTTTTGTTCAAGGGAATTTGTTAAGTTCTTTCTTCTCGATGATTCAGTCCACTTAAAAAAAAAAAAAGAAGAAAAAGAGTGAAACAGAATAGTCTATAAACAGGAGAAATGCTTCTCTTCACAAACTCTCATGTTGTAATTCATAAAAATATTTTAGCAATAATAATGCTCAATTATTAGAAAGAAGAAGAAATAGCCCTTCATAGAGACCTGTTGATGAAAAAGCTTTATATTTTAGACTCTTTTATATGAATTAAGTACCAAAATAATTCTCTAGTAAATTACAAATGTATCTATATAATGGGCAAGTAAGAAATTAGGATTTTATGAATTCGGATTTCAATCCTTTTCCAAAAAAATGAAAATTCAGAGTATTATGTATATAGAAATCAGGTAAGTTTCATGGATATATGTTAGGTATTTACCTGGTAAACATTTCTAAAAAATCATTTTTGTAGGCATACCCATGATCTGAAGAGTGGCCCTGGCAAAAGTCAGAGAAGTGATAGAACCACCAAGAAAAAAAGACCAACACACTACACTTAAATGGCAACAAATTGATTCTGAAACAATAATACAGTAAATTAACTACCTCAGTGACCATCATTATGATTATGTTATAGAGGTGGGCATAGATTATCTGGTATTTTGTAATTTTAACCAGCCCTTTGTATAAAGCTACTAGGTGACAAATTTAGATTAATAATAAATCATTGGTATGGTGAAAAATTAACCACCTTTCTTTTCAGTTTTTTTTTAAAAAAGTATTATTCATTTAAAGAAAGCACAAAAGCTCTGGAAACTGCCTGCCATCTGTCTAAATCGACCATCAACAAAGTTCTCTTAAGTACTGTTTTCTCTGTTTTAACTCAATAGTCTTAAAACCATCGCATGGCTGAGTCATATAAGTAATACAATGAATGGGGTAATGAGGGTCTTCCTTAAATCTGCTATTCAGTTTCAGGCTCAATGGCTATTGTGGACCACGAAATTGCTTAAGGGTATTCATGAACAATTAAGAAATATTTTCAAAACATGTTGGCCTTTGCCACAAACGTTACAGGAACTGCCGTTTTGCAATCATCATAGGATTTCAAGGACTTTTTTCATTAGAAATGATTTATAAAACTATTTTCTATCTTTACTTACCTTTGTCTCACAATGTTTTAGGATTTGAGGGTATTTTATGCCTCTACAGATGCTGTTCTTAGTTTTCTTAGCTACTTCCTATTCAGATCCATGTGTAACTAAGACTGCATTTAAAAAGATACATTCTTCCGTAGGTCAACACAATCAGAATGATTATACCAGCTTCTGACCTCAAGGTGGTTTAGTCCAGTGCCAGAAGTGACATCAATTTCCAGGTGACAAGTATGTTGGGTCCTGCAATTGAGATTTCCCTCTTTTAGGAAGACTTCCAAGGAACTAGACTTATTCTGGATCAGCACAGACTAAATATTAGACATCTTTGATTTGGAGAATGCTGTGAGCCAACCCTACTTAGTGTGTCCTGGGCTCTGTAAAGCAGAGGTTTGGTGAGACTGGATTCTAGACCAGTGGTTCTCACCACTAGAGTGCATCAGAATCACCTTAGGAGCTTGCTAAACATAGGGCACCCTGAACACTGATCAGAATTTCTGAAAGGGAGCCATAGCACTTCTATCTTCTTTTTAATAGACTACTTTTAAAAGCAGTTCTAGGTTCACAGAAAAATTGAGTGGAGAGTATAGAGATTTCCCACATACCTATTGCCCCAACAAATGGGTAGCCTTCCCCATTATTGGCATCCCCCATCAGAGTAGTATATTTGTTAATAGATGAGCCTACATTGACACATCATTATCACCCAAATCCACAGTTTACATTAGGGTTCCCTCTTGCTGTTGTACATTCTATGGGTTTAGACGAATGTGTAATGACATGTATCTATCATTTGTAGTATCATGGAGAATAGTTTCACTGTCTTAAAAATCCTCTGTGCTCCACCTATTTATCCCACCTCTATTTTTAATAAATATCACTGATTATCATGAGCTACACTAAAGTTCAAGGTTCTTCCATTCCATACCATGCTTCGGAATATGAATTTTAGGTCCTCAAAAAGTCTTTTTTCTATTTATGATATAGACCAAAAAAAAAAAAAAAAAAAAATCTGTGACCAACAGATATTTGTATGACCCTACTTTCTGGGAATCTAGATTAAGAGTAATCAGATAGCATGCGTTTTTTTCCATATATAATTTTCTCTGGAAAAGAATTATGAAATATTTTGACCCTTGATTTTCTTATAAATGAGTTATTTTAAATTTTTATTTATTTATTTTTTGCGGTACACGGGCCTCTCACTGCTGTGGCCTCTCCCGTTGTGGAGCACAGGCTCCGGACGCGCAGGCTCAGCGGCCATGGCTCACGGGCCCAGCCGCACCGCGGCATGTGGGATCTTCCCGGACTGGGGCACGAACCGTGTCCCCTGCATCGGCAGGCGGACTCTCAACCACTGCGCCACCAGGGAAGCCCTGAGTTATTTTTAAATAACTTTATAAAAATCATTTATAAAATGATTTAGTAAAGATATTAAATCTGCAAGACAGAGAAAGCACAGCAATAGGTATGGCTTATAAGTCATAAATGTATCACTAGGGATTTCTCTGAGGATTAATCAACATCTTACCACCATTCATATGTCTTAGGTGTGCATTAAAATGAAAGAAAATCAATTAAATACAAAGTTTTGGGGAAACTTTTCACTTGTTTTTGCTGTGCTTCCCAGTTGCTAGTAAAGGCATAGAAAGATTTTTAGTCACTGGTCCTTCTAAGGGCTCATTTAAAGAACATTTATTCCCTATAAAATGTAATCTGTGTTCAAAGTATTTGGACCTTGATTTCTCATTTACCCTAATACCCAGACCAACTTCTAAAAGATCCAAGTTCTGAGACTGCTAAATTAAATACCTAAATGCACCAAAAAGTCTCAGAGTCCTATTATATCTTAGTTATCTCTAAAAAAATCTTTAAGAAAGCACTTTCATTCATTCATTCAATTAGTAAGTATCTGTTGCAGTAACCAGTAACAGAACAATGACTGTGGTATTAATTACGTACATAGAAGTATTTCACCATAGATACCCTATTGCTATAATAGCTTTTATTTCTAACCACACAAATATAATATTCGTTTTACATTTTACATTAAACCAAATTCCTTGAAATCAAGAGCAAAATATGAAACACATAGAATAGAAAAGCTGACAGGACAAGATTTTATTTCTCACTTTATAAAAGAAGAAATGTAGCTCAGAGGTGTCAAAGGAAATGTAACCAGTCACCTAGATATTTTTCCTTTGTTGAATAACATTCTTGAAATATATAGAGCAGATCTTAGCTAAAGAAAGCAAACTAGCCATTTCTACTCTTATTAATCATCGCATAATTCGCCATTAGCAATGCTGTCGATGATATATATGGTCAATTCATCCCCTAGAAATGCGTTCTTACCTCTGCATGCTCAGTAGAAGTTTCTGTACCATTCATTCTAGTTGTGCACTGTAGGAAATGTGCCACGGAAGCTGGTTTTCCTGGAGTCTTGGAGAGCAGAAAGAAAAAAGCAAAGAAAATATCTCTGAATGGTGTCTTTTAAAGTCAGGGCAAATATATATATAATTTTAAAAATACCCCACAAATAGTTAACTGATGATAGAAAATAATAGCAACAGTTTTTCACTGAAAATGTCCAGAAGTGACTCTGTATGTGAATTATACAGAATAAGGTTAAAAGCACAGCAAGTGTGATTATAACTTTTCTTCTCTTCCAGAGAGGGATTTCCCAGGATGTCTCAAGCTGCAGGCTGTGACTAACACACAAGGCAGATAAGCCTTGCTATGGTATGTAAATTGCCATTCTTCCCTTACTGGAAGTTTCTCCCACTGGAGGAAGTTACCACAGAAAGCCTAGGCAAGCCAAGTCTTTCCTCAGTAGACAAGCTGCCGTAACTTCACTGTATTTCCAGATCAATTAGGTAACTGCTGACTTTTGGACAGCCCAGTTCCTTGCTTCCCGAAGGGAAGGATTTTCTGGCAATGCCTTATACATGCCAGCTTAGCTGTGCAGAATTTAATGAGTCATACATAATTCTCACGGAACTAAAAAGAAAATAATTCATTACAAGGTTATCGGGTATTGTTCGTAAAACTAATCTTCTGTATTGGCAGGAAGTTTAAACTTGGTTCTCAAGTTTAAAGTCTCAAGACTGTCTTTTCCATAGGTTGTCCACATTTTCTCCATGATCCCATGGAAGTAAAATCTTTGCACTAACATTTAGCTTTAATGAGTTGGCTTGTCGTTTTACAGGGCACTGAGATAATGGAGCACATGGTAAGTAGGGCAATTATACTCCAATAAAGATGTTTAAAAAACAAAAAAGCATGAAAGCAGATGTTTGGAGCTACACAGATGGGCCGTGATAGAGCAGAAGACCTCATTCTTGACTTGGAGGAGAGGGAACAGAAGAAAAGGCAACAATATAGAAAGGAAAGAATGTGTTGCTGAAGGGAGAAAAGGAAGAATTTAGTCAATCACTTAATTTACGTTTTTCTTTAGACCTCCCTATTTGATATCCACATATATGTAGGATAAATCCTAAAACTCCTGAAATTCAGATTCTTTAAAAGGGAATGAACGGGTGGCTGAGATTTGGCCCTCCTTTTCCTCCTTTAGGTCTTCTCCCCGTCTCCAATTCTTGGGCTCCAGCCGAACTGAATTCCCTCTGCTTCCTGAACTGGTCACGCCCCCTGACATCTGTGGCTCCCTCCACCTGGCGTGTGTGTGTGTGTGTGTGTGTGTGTGTGTGTGTGTGTGTGTGTGTGTGTGTGTGTTTACTTTCTGCTGGTTTCTTGGTCTGTTTGCGGGGTACACTTGAGTGAAATAGAATGATATTTCCTTAAGGCAATATCCAAAAATACAAGTGGGAATGAAATTGTTCACAGTTCTAAAGGTAAAACTTATGACTCACATATGATTTGATTTTAGGGAATACAAGCAGGGATTTCCTGGAGACTGACACTTCATTAACAGTAAAATCTACTCATCAGAAAAGAATAAAAAAGACAATAACATAAAAATATTTTTTTCCCTCCCAATCCCTGCCGCAAACACACACACACACACACACAAAACATAATTATATATGGCTCAAGGTTCCCTTCAGCCTTATTTGTGTATTTGGTAATAAAAACCCAGTGGACGTGTTAACACTGACCTAAAGAAATGGTTAGAAAGAATATTTTCTGGCCAGGCACTGTCGTCTTTGGGTCCCCTCCGTATGGGTATCCTGTTGCACATTCATCATTGTAGCCCATCATGATGTGAGTGATTCTACTGAATGGAAATCCTGTATCTTTGCATTTTTTATTAAAATTTTTTCCCTCTTTTTCTGCTATGGCAGTTTAACAACAAACAGATTTTCTATTAGCTCCAGAGAGCCATGTGGTGATTTATGAATAAACAATAACTCTTCTGGAGTGTCCCAAGTTCGGTTTGAGAAAAAAGGAATTTGCATTAGTACTGTCCTAGGAATAAACTGGATATTTTCTGTTACATATGCCCTCTTCACCTCACCTCCATCCCTTTCACATATGCTATATACTTTAAGAGTCTGGCTTTTAGTCAAGCTTTGTTTCATGAGAAGTCTCACTAGCTACAATAACTTTCAGAGAAATGGACATGTCACTCCATGTTTCCAAAGTGATTTTGAAGAGTCCTCATTTCTCAAGTGACTAAAATAATCTCTAGAGGAAAATAACTAACAGAGGGAAATATGGTGAAGTAAAGGACCAAGGAACTACCGGTCAGTGGTCTGTAACTATCATTCCGGTTGATGATAATTCTCTCAAAATTAGTTCAAGAGAGATCATCACATTTCTACACATGCTTGGAGGGATTCCTTGGCAGGTAAAATAAACATGGCTTTTTCTTTAATATCCATTTAGAATGGGGTTTAAAAAACCTCCTTTGCTTCCTGAATCTATTTGCATAGATTTTTAAGTGAATGTGCTATCTAGGTAGGAGACAGAGTACGTAGTGGTGACTAAACATCTGACTCTAGAGTCCAGTCATCTGGATTCATATCTCAGCTCTGCCTTCACTGCTTGTAAATCTGGGGATGATGCTTAAGGTCCCTAAGTCTCAACTTCCACATTTGTAAACTAGGGATAGTAGAGGTGTCTTCTTCCTGGGGTTGCTGTCTGTGATAATACATAGAAGAGCTTAGATGTTAATAATAATATGATCTTAAAGATAGGGACCATCAATCATTTACACATCACTTACTATGCACATGGCACTAAGTGGATTCCAAAGGAAAATAAACAAAAGTAACAAAAGTTCCTACTTCTAATGAAATTTACATATCTATAAATAAATAAATAAATAAATAAATAAATATATATATATATATATAGAGAGAGAGAGAGAGAGAGAGAGAGAGTGAGAGAGAGAGAGAGAGACACAACTGTAAGAATGCAGAGAGAGCTCATTCAGAGCTTTAATCATTATTGCAGGAGTTGGAATATCTGCTGGGCCTTGAAGGCTGGATAGGGTTTTCATAGATGGTGAGAACTGAGATATATTATTGTAAGTGGAGCAACTTAAATGAAACAGAGATGGACAAGCCTAAATATGAAGGATTATAGCAAAGCTCAGTGTAACTAGAGGGGGGCTCATGTGGTCTATCTAAAGTCGATTTAGATCAAATTGTGAAAGGCTTTTAATTTCAGACTAAGAAATTTTAAGTCTATTGCATAGGCCATGGGGCACTTCTAAAGACCCTTGAGGAAAGGAATTATATGATCAAAGTGGCTTTTTGGTAAAAATAAACCTGGATATGCACATTATGTACTAAATGGGTTAGACTGACAACTGCAATACCACTTAATAGATATTATCAAAAGTAATATTCAAAATACTTAACATCTCATGGTAATCAAAATATTTAATAATCAGCTCACCTGGGGCACTCAGAATGAACCACACCTCTGAACTCCAGACACCTATATTAATTGCCTACTCAACATACCTGTTTGGTTGCTTAATAGGTACCTCCTTATCCACTTATATAAAAGCTATTTCTTGATCTTCCCTCACAAGACTCATCTTCCCCATCACAATGACAAATTTCATGCTCTGGACTAAGAACTTTGGAGTCATCCTTGACTCCTCTTTTTCCTCACAGCTTATACCCAATCTAACTGAACATTTTTTAGGCTCTCTATAAACATACACAGAGGGCTTCCCTGGTGGCGCAGTGGTTGAGAGTCCACCTGCCGATGCAGGGGACACGGGCTCGTGCCCTGGTCCGGGAAGATCCCACATGCCGCGGAGCGGCTGGGCCCGTGAGCCATGGCCGCTGAGCCTGCGCGTCCGGAGCCTGTGCTCCGCAACGGGAGAGGCCAAAACAGTGAGAGGCCCGCGTACCGCGAAAAGAAAAAACAAAAACAAAAAAACAAAAACAAAAACATACACAGAAAGGAGAGCAGCATGTTGCCACAAGAGCCTAGAGACTTCCCAGTTTAAGGAGAGAGTGAAATAAATGCCCAATTTTATAAATTTTCAAAATGGAAACTTTAATGATTACTTCCTGATCTTATTCACATGAAAATTCTTAAGAGAGCATCCAGTAGTTACTGACATCTGTCTCTGTGTCAAATCCTAGTTCCATCCTTTACTAGATATGTGAGCTTGGGCAAGATGCTTAGCATCTTTGCATTGATCAAGCCACCATCATCTCCTACCTGGATTACTGCAATACTATTGCAATGTTCCTTGCTTCCCCTCTGGCTCCTTTCCCATCTATTCTCAGCCCAGTAGCCACTGTGGGTCTTTAAAATATGTCATTTCATGTCACTCCTCTGCTCAAAACCTTTCAATGGCTTCCCATCTGAGAGTGAAAGCAAAACTCTTTATAGTGGCCCACAGGGTACTAGATACTCTAGCCTGTGCCCCTCTGACCTCTTTCTCAGTATCCTCCTGTTTGTTCACTCTGCTCTATGTCCTGGCCACACTGCTGGTCCATGAACCTCTCATGTGCACTCCCTGTTCTGTCCACCCAGAACTATCTTTCTCCTAGATAACCTCATGGCTCATCCCACCCTCCACCCCAAACGGGTAATTGCTTCAATTTCATCTCTTTATTAAGATCTTACCTACCCCCCCCCCCCCCGCACACTGCAGGATGTTTGGCAGCATTCCTGGCCTCTGCCCACTAGATGCATCCCCAGCACCCAAGCTGTCACAGCAAAATGTCTCCAGACATTACGAACTCCCCTGGGAGCAAAGATATTTCCCCCCCCCCCCCCCCCCCCCTCCAGAACCCCCCCCCCCCCCCCCCCCCGTTTAAAATTACTCTCCATCCCAGTGCTTTCCTGCTATATTTTTTCCACAGCACTGTATATCATACCCTATATATTTTTCTTCTTTGTTCTTTGCCTCCCACAATTAGAGCTTAAACTCCATGACGGCAGTTGTTGTCTGCTGTGTTCATTCTGTATTTCTCGAACCTAAAATAGTGCCAATTACGTTAGTGCCTATGCATGTACACATAGTGCTCAGACACACGTAAAGCCTCCTCCTTACCCAAAACTAGATCTGTAATGTTGCTGTGGGTCATGTATCTTCTCAAGAGGTCATAGAAGATTTCAAGATCAGAAAAGTCAACTTCTTGGCCTCCAAACTAGTAAATTACCTCTCTTTCATACCCCAAACCTCGGTTTGGACTAGAAGAGTCGCATGAGAGGTGTGTCCCAAATTCCACAGCCTCAAGGGGGATACAGGCTGTGTCCCTCCAGGTTGGCACTTTGAAGCACTTCTTCCATGCAGTACATACATGTCTGTTTCCACTGCACACTTTTAGCTTTCAGTGCATTGCAGATACATCACAGGGCAAATTGGGCTTTGCTGACTTCAATTCTCTAGTCTTTAGGAAACTGCAGAATTTATGAGACTTCCATGTCTAAAGATTTCTCAGCACTGCCCAAAGCAGTAAACTAGCTGACACAGCCTGACCACCAGCCCCTTTGAAGTCTCCCCTGGTTTTCCAGAGCAGTTAGTTACCTCCTCCTTTGTGATCCAGGGCACTTTGTGAAGCATCAAGTCCTGCACTTACTGTAAAACTGTCATTAATTTTATGTACCTTTCTCTCCCAAGGCTGTAAGTTTCTTGAAGGTAGGGTCGATATTTATCATTTCAGCCTTGGGAACTGACATGGTACCTTCAGAGGACAGAGTAGTGACATACACATTTAAAAAAAATAAACCTGTTTATGTATAAATTTTCAGTAGGAAATCATAGTACACTTCTACATCTCAGAACACAGCCCAGAGGAGAATGACCGCAGGGATAAACAAAGTTATATGTTTTGTCTCCAAATCAGAAAGGATCAAGTAGGGGTATCCTGTTTTAAAAAGCTGTTCTGTTTAAATGTATTTTCTTTTTATTCATTTTATAGGTAAATATTTCACCCTTTTTTATTTTGGTTACAAGATCAATATTATTTTGTCTCCATACAAAACCTCCTTAAATTTTTTTCTCCTAATCCTAGATAATATTTAATAAATAAATAATATAAATGATTATACATGTTATGAGGGAATTTTTAAAAGGTATAAATGTGGTCTTCAATAATATCTCCTACATTTGTACAGTGCTTTATTATATCTTATAAGTTAATCTCTTGAAGTATTAACTGGTGATTCCCCCAAACACATATGGTTCTTTGTTTCATGTAAGTAATCCTTTCTTTGTTCAGTAAGAGAGATTTTTCGTCTCAGGGCTGAGTAAGTTTGTCATTGAATGCAAAAGGAAAAGCAGTCCCTGTTCAGCCTTTGAACTTCGAAATAGACTCTTCAAACTCTAGAGACCATCCTGAAAACCAAAGCTTTGAATTTCAAGAGCTAGTATTTCTGAAAGTAATATATTAAAAAACATTTTTTTAAAGATTAATTCCTTTTGTGAAATTATTTTGAAATGCTTCAAAAAGTAACATGGATTGATGGATGAAACATGCAGTGGGTAGATGGATAGATATATGATAACCAAGTAGAGTGAAGTTTTAATAGTAAAATCTATGGGTGTACACCATAAAATCCTTTCAACTTGGCTATATATTTGAAATTTTCATAACAAAATGTTTGAGAAAAATCAGAATCAAGCTGTAAAATCTTATACCATAAACAACTGACAGAAAAGAAGGTAGATGAAGAGATGGTATAACCTATTCCTTACCTCTTCCACACTCCCTACCCCATCTCACCCAGAGAAGAGTAAAAAAAGTATATGGCCCTGAGGAAAAATGAGAAAAGAATCAGGGGAAAAGAGCCCTGAATGTTGTGAGTCCTCTTGGGGAAACTGAGTCCAACTCTTCTAGGGATTCATCCATCATCTATCGAAATGCCTAGATTGAACATCAAAGAGCAGAGAGAGCTTTGGCCTTACCCCCTGAGGTAAACCTGGGGAAGGGGCAAGTCTTGAGAATTTCTGCATAGCACACATCTGGGACTTTGCAGCATGTCTAGGTAGGGAGGTCCTGAGACAGACCCCTCAAACCCAGAGTGGTATGGAAGCAGAGTCAGAAATTTCCTGCATTCCTGAGAAGGATGTAACAGTGGTTAACTAGGGTTTTGTGGATTTAAGAATGCTTTGCTGTAAAATTGAGGAAAATGCAGTATTTATCACATGGATCTGAGGATAGGAGATGAGAAGAGGGACCTGGAAGCTTCAGTGATTGCCAGTGAAGCAATGAGCCAATGAAAAGAGCATAAGGAACAGATTACACCAGTGCTAATTGCAGTGTAAGATGATGAATTATTGCAACCTGGTGCCTTCACCCTGAAGTTGCCAGAAAAACATAGGACCTTCAGATAAATTTGAGTGTTAGATGCACAATAACCTTTTTTGTAAAAGTATGTCCGATACAATATTTTGTTGTTTATCTGAAATTCAAACTTAAGTGGGCATCTTGTATTTTTTTTTTTTTTTTTTTTTTTTGCCCAGCCGCTCCGCGGCATGTGGGATCTTCCCGGACCGGGGCACAAACCCGCGTCCCTTGCATCGGCAGGCGGACTCCCAACCACTGTGCCGCCAGGGAAGCTCCATCCTGTATTTTTATTTGCCACATCTGGCAACTCTACTCCACCTGCATTTTCCCACAAAATCTGCATCACAGACTGTAGGTGCTGCTGTAGGAAGAAGAAGACAGAGGAGAGAATCCCTGCATAAGGCTGCACTGAAAATATAAATTGCCTGAGAAAACGCTGACGTGGCTGAGATTTCCTGAAGTCAACTGGATTAAATTATCTTCTAAAAGACAGGATAGGGGTCCTAGATTGAAACTAAATTCACCTTAAAAAATGGAGAAAATTACAATTTTGCACATGTGAGTTCTGTGGTTTGAAAACTTTTATCTGCTTCAATTTGAACTTCATAACAGTCCCGTGCAGCTGTCAGGATTAAATTGAGGTTCAGAGTTGAGAAGTGACTTGCCCATGGTCATTACAGGATGAGTGGGTGGCTGAACCCATACCAGAACTCAGTCCCCCTGGCTTATTCCCCACAAAGAACCTTTTACCTATGAATAACATAGCTAAAGATTATTGGACAAAACATAATTTACTTTGTTTGATACAGGAGGCTGAGCCATTAAGAAATATAATTCAGAAAAGTTTCAAGGGAGTTGAGCTTTCTTGAGGGCTACATATGAACTGGCTTGACCTTCAAGATCATATCCAAACAAACTCTTACCAGTTCCCATCACTACTTGCCTAGAGATTAATTTCTACTGCCAATAACTGGTGGTCAGAAAAGAGGAATTTAGCCTTCGAAAATTGTAATCCTGCATTTGAATTTTTTAATGTTCTCTTCTCTGCCAGACTTTAATCCCTGATCACTTGGTATCTTTGCAAATCACTTTATTTTTCTCTTTTACCTAGGTTACATGTGTTGACTTCACCTTCATTCATGCACTCATTCTTATAATAAATATTTATTGATTATGGACTGTGTATTGGACATGCAATAAGTACTAGATGAGCAAAACAGACATATCTTTCATGTATTTTCTGGTTTTTGAACATAAAATCTGAAGATTAGAGGGATCATTCCATTGATAATGAAATCCTTTCTGCATCATTTCATAATCACCAAGCGATTAGCCTGGAGACCTCAGGTGAAAGAGACTACTTTCTTCCTGAGACAATACATCTCAACATATCATAGCTTTAGATACTTTTTTTTTTTTTTTTTTTTGGTGGTACGCGGGCCTCTCACTGTTGTGGCCTCTCCCATTGCGGAGCACAGGCTCCGGACGCACAGGCTCAGCGGCCATGGCTCATGGGCCCAGCCGCTCTGTGGCATAGGGGATCCTCCCAGACTGGGGCACGAACCCGTGTCCCCTGCACACTGTGCCACCAGGGAAGCCCCCTAGATACTATTTTTAAATAGCAAAAATTATAGTTACATATAGTAATTAAGAAAGGGCATGTACATATAAAGATGACGTGGGAGTAATGCGAGCCTACGGTGATGACTTGTGGAAACACAAGTGATCAAATAGTGTATATTGGGACTGTTTTGTCCTAAAATGAGCCTGACTCAAAGAAAACCTCTCAATATGAGAGCTTGAAAATATTGTAAATATTTACTAGCTGATCTTACTGATTTAAGGAACATTTACTTTAAAAAAGTAAATGTTCCTTACTGGAGAAAAAAAATAAAAGGAATAAATTATCTCACTTTTTGCTACCTATCCCAGAATCCCATAGGAAAAGATATTTATATACTTTGTGGGTCCAGCCTCACTCCCCTCACAAGTACAAAAGAAGGTAAAAAGAGTCTTAAGATGCATTTCATCTAGATGGTAGACATTAGAATACTATGAGCCTTCTTCAGTGAGAGCTGAAAGTGCCCATTTCACTAGTATTTTCCCCACGCCCATTAAAGAAATTGTTTCTAACCAAACTAGAAATGAGAAGGCTTGCTTGAGAAAAAAGCCTTCTTGAGGCATTAGATTCCAAAACCCATCTTAGGTTTGGAAGTCCCTACGAGAGATCCACATTCTGTCACAAAGCTAAACAGATCAAGAATATAAAGAATACATATTTGCTAAACAACTCTTATGAAAGTGTTTATTTGTGGTATCTCCCAAGCCAAGAATTTAGCTTCCTTAATAGTGTCACAAATTTACAAATCTCTGAACCCAGAGGCTGGCGTTACTCTTCCTTCTGCATAATAAGAAAGACATATATAAAGTTTTTTTCAAATGTAATTGCTAAAGTCATCTAAGTCTAGGAGAGGGCAACGATTCCAAAAGTAAGGATAATACTTTTAGCTCCAAAAGTCTGTTTGCTAGAAGCCCTGACACTCCGAATTCATTTTCTTCTCTTTGCAGCCTCCTGGATGTCTTATGTTCGTTTATTCCGTTAAAATTATAAAATGTATTATAATTTCCACCCAGATGTCACCCTTCACTTCAGGACTTGGTGGCTTCCTCCACTAACACCCCCTCGTGTTGGCTCCTGGCCACCGAAGCAGCCTGCATTGGAGCTTCCAGGATCACTACGTTCAGAGGCAGATGGAATCCTCTTGCACCTACTGCTCACATCTTCGAAAGGACAACCTGCATCTTCCAGTGTTCTCTAAATCCCTCTCCTGTGGAACTTGGGACAAATCCTCCCAGCGATGGAAGAGAAAACCTTTGAGTAAGAAAGTGTCCTACTCAAAAGTGTCTCTTACTTATTAACCAAGAGGAGCTTGAGTTTATCACCTCACTTTTATCCAATAGACAGCCATCTGTCCAACAATGGACGCCTCTCAAGTGTTAGGGAGAGTTTCTGTCTCCCTTCTTTTATAAGAGTTTTAATTGTGTCTTAGAGTTCGATTTTAGCTTACAGACTTGTGTGTCTGTTTTCCTGTGGTGCCTGGTGTTATACCTTATTATAAAATAGAGTTCAAGGTGGACAGACACAGCAAGATCTCCTTATCTGGACATATACCTGATATTCACGCATAGTGGAAGCTTTTAAAATCTTTGTAATGAATGGAGGAATAATATGTCATAGATAAGGCATGGTGATATTTTGGGAAACACAACTTGGCCTCTTTATCCACTCATCTGTTTAGTTTTGAGATTTGATTATATTTTTAGAACTATAAGACTAAAAACTACTAGCTGAACTTAGAGATAAGAGAAAGATACATAGCTCATTTAAATGACTTCACCCAGGTTGCCAACTGTGAGCTTCAAACACCACAAAGTGCAGCAGCTGAGTTGAGACAGGCCTTCTTGTTGCCTAAGAACTTGCTGTTTTTCCAGCCAGCTCTTCAAACATTTCCCAGGGAACAGTAAACAGGTCCTCACACAAAAATGCACGTTTTTTCCTAACAAAAAAAGGATTGAAATACTCCACGATTACCACAACTGAATCAGCTATATGTATACGTATATCCGCTCCTGCTTGCGTCTCCCTCCCACACTCCCTATCCCACTCCTCTAGGTGGTCACAAAGCACCACCGAACTGATCTCCCTGTGCTATGCAGCTGCTTCCCACTAGCTATCTATTTTACATTTGGTAGTGTATATATGTCAATGCTATACCCTCACTTCGTCCCAGGTTACCCTTCCCCCTCCCTGTGTCCCCAAGTCCATTCTCTATGTCTGCGTCCTTATTCCTGTCCTGCCCCTGGGTTCATCAGAACTGTCTTTTTGTTTGTTGTTCTTTTTAGATTCCCTATATATTTGTTAGCATATGGTATCTGGTTTTCTCTTTCTGACTTACTGACTTACTTCACTCAGTATGACAGACTCTAGGTCCATCCACCTCACTACAAATAACTCAGTTTCATTTCTTTTTATGGCCGAGTAATATTCCATTGTATATATGTGCCACATCTTCTTTATCCATTCATCTGTCAGTGGACACTTAGGTTGCTTCCATGTCCTGGCTATTGTAAATCATGCTGCAATGAACACTGTGGTACATGCATCTTTTTGAATTATGGTTTTCTCAGGGTATATGCCCAGTAGTGGGATTGCTGGGTCGTATGGTTGTTCTAGTTTTAGATTTTTAAGGAACCTCCATACTGCTCTCCATAGTGGCTGTATCAATTTACATTCCCACCAACAGTGCAAGAGGGTTCCCTTTTCTCCACACCCTCTCCAGCATTTATTGTTTGTAGATTTTTTGATGATGGCCATTCTGACTGGTGTGAGGTGATACCTCATTGTAGTTTTGATTTGCATTTCTCTAATGATTAGTGATGTGGAGCATCCTTTCATGTGTTTGTTGGCAATCTGTATATCTTCTTTGGAGAAATGTCTATTTCAGTCTTCTGCCCATTTTTAGATTGGGTTCTTTGTTTTTTTGACATAGAGCTGCATCAGCTGCTTGTAAATTTTGGAGATTAATCCTTTGTCAGTTGCTTCCTTTGCAAATATTTTCTCCCATTCTGAGGGTTGTCTTTTGCTCTTGTTTATGATTTCCTTTGCTGTGCAAAAGGTTTTAAGTTTCATTAGGTCCCATTTGTTTATTTTTATTTCCATTTCTCTAGGAGGTGGGTCAAAAAGGATCTTGCTGTGATATATGTCAAAGAACGTCCTTCCTGTGTTTTCCCCTAGGAGTTTTACAGTGGAGCCTTACATTTAGGTCTTTAATCCATTTTGATTTTATTTTAGTGTATGGTGTTAGGAAGTGTTCTAATTTCATTCTTTTCCATGCTGCTGTCCAGTTTTCCCAGCACCACTTATTGAAGAGGCTGTCTCTTCTCCATTGTATATTCTTGCCTCCTTTATCAAAGATAAGGTGACCATATGTGCGTGGGTTTATCTCTAGGCTTTTTATCCTGTTCAATTGATCTATATTTCTGTTTTGGTGCCAGTACCATGCTGCATTGATTACTGTAGCTTTGTAGTATAGTCTGAAGTCAGGGAGCCTGATTCCTCCAGCTCCGTTTTTCTTTCTCAAGATTGCTTTGGCTATTCGGGGTCTTTTGTGTTTCCATAGAAATTGTGAAATTTTTTGGTCTAGTTCTGTGAAAAATGCCTTTTTTTTTTTTTTGCGGTACGCAGGCCTCTCACTATTGTGGCCTCTCCCGTTGCAGAGCACAGGCTCCGGATGTGCAGGCTCAGCGGCCATGGCTCACGGGCCTAGCTGCTCCATGGCATGTGGGATCTTCCCAGACCAGGGCACGAACTCGTGTCCCCTGCATCGGCAGGTGGACTCTCAACCACTGTGCTACCAGGGAAGCCCTGCCATTGGTTTTTGATAGGGATTGCATTGAATCTGTAGATTGCTTTGGGTAGTATAGTCATTTTCACAATGTTGATTCTTCCAATCCAAGAACATGGTATATGTCTCCATCCATTTGTATCGTCTTTAATTTCATTCATCAGTGTCTTATAGTTTTCTGCATACAGGTCTTTTGTCTCCTTAGTTAGGTTTATTCCTAGGCATTTTATTCTTTTTGTTGCAGTGGTAAGTGGGAGTGTTTCCTTAATTTCAATTTCAGATTTTTCATCATTAGTGTATAGGAATGCAAGAGATTTCTGTGCATTAATTTTGTATGCTGCTACTTTACCAAATTCATTGATTAGCTCTAGTCGTTTTCTGGTAGCATCTTTAGGATTCTCTATGTATAGTATCATGTCATCTGCAAACAGTGACAGCTTTACTTCTTCTTTTCCAATTTGGAATCCTTTTATTTCTTTTTCTTCTCTCTGGCTAAAACTTCCAAAACTATGTTGAATAATAGTGGTGAGAGTGGGTAACCTTGTCTTGCTCCTGATCTTACAGGAAATGGTTTCAATTTTTCACCATTGAGAACGATGTTGGCTGTGGGGTTGTCATATATGGCCTTTATTATGTTAAGTTCCCTCTATGCCTACTTTCTGCAAGTGTTTTATCATAAATGGGTGTTGAATTTTGTCAAAAGCTTTTTCTGCAACTATTGAGATGATCATATGGTTTTTCTCCTTCAATTTGTTAATATGGTGTATCACATTGATCGATTTACATATATTGAAGAATCCTTGCATTCCTGGGATAAATCCCACTTGATCATGGTGTATGGTCCTTTTAATGTGCTGTTGGATTCTGTTTGCTAGTACTTTGTTGAGGATTTTTGCATCTATGTTTATCAGTGATATTTGTCTGTAGTTTTCTTTTTTTGTGACATCTTTGTCTGGTTTGGTATCAGGGTGATGGTGGCCTCACAGAATGAGTTGGGAGTTGTTCCTCCCTCTGCTATATTTTGGAACAGTTTGAGAAGGATAGGTGTTAGCTCTTCTCTAAATGTTTGATAGAATTAGTCTGTGAAGCAGTCTGGTCCTGGGCTTTTGTTTGTTGGAAGATTTTTAATCCCAGTTTCAATTTCAGTGATTGTGATTGGTCTGTTTATATTTTCTGTTTCTTCCTGGTTCAGTCTCAGAAGGTTGTGCTTTTCTAAGCATTTGTCCATTTCTTCCAGGTTGTCCATTTTACTGGCCTATAGTTGCAGTAATCTCTCATGATCCTCTGTATTGCTGCAGTGTCAGTTGTTACTTCTTTTTCATTTCTAATTCTATTGATTTGAGTCTTCTCCTTTTTTTTCTTGATGAGTCTGCCTAATGGTTTATCAATTTTGTTTATCTTCTCAAAGAACCAGCTTTTAGTTTTATTGATCTTTGCTATTGTTTCCTTTATTTCTTTTTCATTTATTTCTGATCTGATCTTTATGATTTCTTTCCTTCTGCTAACTTTGGGGGTTTTTGGTTCTTCTTTCTCTAATGGCTTTAGGTGTAAGATTAGGTTGTTTATTTGAAATGTTTCTTGTTTCTTGAAGTAGGATTGTATTGCTATAAACTTCCCTCTTAGGACTGCTTTTGCTGCATCACATATGTTTGGGTCGTCATGTTTTCATTGTCATTTGTTTCTAGGTATTTTTTGATTTTCTCTTTCATTTCTTCAGTGATCTCTTGGTCATTAAGTAGTGTATTGTTTAGCCTCCATGTATTTGTATTTTTTACAGATTTTTTTCCCATAGTTGATATCTAGTCTAACAGCATTGTGGTCGGAAAAGATACTTGATATGATGTCAATTTTCTTAAATTTAGCAAGGCTTGATTTGTGACCCAAGATATGATCTACCCTGGAGAATGTTCCATGACCACTTGAGAAGAAAGTGTATTCTGTTATTTTTGGATGGAATGTCTTATAAATATCAATTAGGTACATCTTGTTTACTGTGTCATTTAAACCTTGTGTTTCCTTATTTCTTTTCATTTTGGATGATCTGTCCATTGGTGAAAATGGGGTGCTAAAGTCCCCTACTATGATTGTGTTACTGTCGATTTCCCCTTTTGTGGCTGTTAGCATTTGCCTTATGTATTGAGGTGCTCCTATGTTGGGTGCATAATTACAATTGTTATATCTTCTTCTTGGATGGATCCCTTGATCGTTATGTAGTGTCCTTCTTTGTCTCCTGTAATAGTCTTTATTTTAAAGTCTATTTTGTCTGATATGAGAATGGCTACTCCAGCTTTCTTTTGATTTCCATTTGCATGGAATATATTTTTCCATCTCCTCATTTTCAGTCTGTATGTGTCCCTAGGTCTGAAGTGTGTCTCTTGTAGACAGTATATATGACTCTTGTTTTTGTGTGCTTTCAGCCAGTCTATATCTTTTGGTTGGAACATTTAGTCCATTTACATTTAAGGTAATTATCAATAGGGATGCTCCTATTACCATTTTCTTAATTGTTTTGTGTTTGTTTTTGTAGTTCTTTTCCTTCTCTTGTGCTTCCTGCCTAGAGAAGTTCCTTTAGCATTTGTTGTAAAGCTGGTTTGGTGGTGCTGAACTCTCTCAGCTTTTGCTTGTCTCTAAAAGTTTTAATTTCTCTGTCTAATCTGAATGAGATCCTTGCTGGGTAGAGTAATCTTGGTTGTAGGTTTTTCCCTTTCATCACTTTAAATATGTCCTGTCACTCCCTTCTGGCTTGCAGAGTTTCTGCTGAAAGATCAGCTGTTAACCTTATGGGATTTCCCTTGCATGTTAATTGTTGCTTTTCCCTTGCTGCTTTTAATAGTTTTTCTTTGTATTTAATTTTTGATAGTTTGATTAATATGTATCTTGGTGTGTTTCTCCTTGGATTTATCCTGTATGGGACTCTCTGCACTTCCTGGACTTGACTGACTATTTCCTTTCCCATGTTAAGGAAGTTTTCAACTATAATCTCTTCAAATATTTTCTCAGACCCTTTCTTTTTCTCTTCTTTTTCTGGAACCCCTATAATTCGAATGTTCGTGCGTTTAATGTTGTCCCAGAGGTCTCTGAGACTGTTCTCAAGTCTTTTCATTTCTTTTTTCTTTATTCTGCTTGTGGTAGTTATTTACATTATTTTATTTTCCAGGTTGCTTATCCGTTCTTCTGCCTCAGTTATTCTGCTATTGATGCCTTCTAGAGAATTTTTAATTTCATTTATTGTGTTGTTCATCATTGTTTGTTTGCTCTTTACTTTTTCTAGGTCCATGTTAAATGTTTCTTGTATTTTCTCCATTCTATTTCCAAGATTTTGGGCCATCTTTACTATCATTACTCTGAATTGTTTCACACGTAGACTGCCTATTTCCTCTTCATTTGTTTGGTCTGGTGGGTTTTTATCTTGCTCCTTCATCTGCTGTGTATTGCTGTGTCTTCTCATTTTGCTTAACTTACTGTGTTTGGGGTCTCTTTTTCGCAGGCTGCAGGTTCATAGTTTCTGTTGTTTTGGTGTCTGCCCGCAGTGGGTAAGTTTGGCTCAGTGGTTTCTGTAGGCTTCCTGGCAGAGGGGACTAGTGTCTGTTCTGATGGATGAGGCTGGATCTTGCCTTTCTGGTGGGCAGGGCTTCGTCCGGCGGTGTGTTTTGGGGTGTCTGTGAACTTAGTGTGATTTTAGGAAGCCTCTCTGCTAATGGATGGGGTTATGCTCCTGTCTTGCTGGTTGTTTGGCATGGGGTGTCCAGCACTGGAGCTTGCTGGCCATTGTGGGGAGCTGGGTCTTACTGTTGAGATGGAGATCTCTGGGAGAGCTCTCACGGATTGATACTATGTGGGGCCGGGAGGTCTCTGGTCGTCCAATGTCCTGAAGTCAGCTCTCTCACCTCAGAAGCTCAGGCCCGACACCAGGCTGGAGCACCAAGACCCTGTCAGCCACACGGCAGAAGATGAGAGATCATGTGGAGGAGAACCGAGGAGTCTCGGCCAATATCCAGTACCCACTGCCACACATCTGAGTGAAGACAACTTGGACCCTCCAGCCACAGTGGAGCCTTCAAGATAACTGCAGATTAAATGATCCCAGGTAAGGACCTCCCAGATTTACAACCATACGACTCAGCAATTCCACTCCTAAGTATTTACCTCGAGGAGGAGGCGTGTGTGGAGCCACCTTCCACAGAACGGTAAGAGACCCGGGTCAAGAGGCATGAAATCAGGAGAAAATCCGCGTTGAGGCTGTGGTGTTGGTGCAGCAGAGGAGCAGCGGTGCCTGTGGCCACTGAGCGAACACACGGCTTCACTCTCCTTCACTCACTTTAGTATATTCTTGTGACAACCCATTTTAGAGATGAGAAAACAAGATTTCAATAATCAAAATTTTATTTTGATAAAGAAACAGCTTAACTTTCTAAAAAGGGAAATAAGGAAATGGAAACTAGATCTTTTGTTTTTTTCAACAAATGTGGTTACAAAAAACGTGTGTCAACTTACTGTACTTTCCAAGAAGTTTCATATTACTCTCTGAACATCTCAAAACATTTTCCCAAAGCTTTCTGCCTTGAGAAGAATGTCTAGAGATAGAATTTTTCTCCACTTACTGGGAAATCTTCTCTCAGCTGGTACCAAAGTTATTAAAAGCCAATTTCTAGTGCTGTCTCAGTTAAAATCAGAAAAGCAAAATAGAATTTAAACACAAGACAATGCTCTTAAGCAAATTCAGTTGTGGTACATCTTCTTAAAATTTGGACACTTTTCCTTCCCTTTCCCAAGTGGCACCCTTGTTGCCAAGCATTACTGGAATGTATGTGTTTGTCCAAGAAATACATCTCAAGCCTCCTATCACTGTCTTTTGTCTTTGAAGACATACAATTACAGGCTCATAAATTAATGTTCATATATTAATTTTCTCATAGTATTAAGACCATGTCTTGGTTTAGTGTAACTTCCATTTAACACCCATTTTGGAATTGAATATTATTCTCACTTAGAAAATTATTTGTCTTTGTCTATAAGACTTTCAATGCCTTCTGTTCACCAGCTTTCTACTTCAGCTCTCCCAGAATATTAAAACCTGCTTTCATACTGATGGAGTTCCTCATGTTCATCAATAATGTTTTTCTGTTTCCTCAAAGCAATGAGTCAGTCTGCTCATTTTCTCTTATAGTAATTCTCCCTCTTTCCTTATTCTTGGCAAAGATAGAGCAAAAAAGGAACATGACATATGTCTCGGGAGTTTTCATTAAATCATATTTCTTTTATTCAGCCACACTCTTCCCATCTCATAATGTCATAAAGAAATTCATTTCCTCTACCTGGAAAGGGAGTCTACCTTACCGTTCTTATGCTTACTTCCTCCAGTGGAAAAATGAGAGATGCCCTCCACAGTTCTTCTGTCATTGGCTCACCCTTGTCTTACCCCAAAAGATTTTTCCTATACTTTTTTTAGTTCCATCAGTATCTCAGTGAGAATGCAATAGGTTTTGTTTGTTTTGAATGTAGGATTTACTTCTGCAGAGTGCTATTGTAAACAGTAGTTCAGCAGAGCTTCCAGCTGGAAACTAAGCTGTGTTTACTTAAGGAATCAAATATTTTAAGATACTTCAGATGACAATTGAGGAGGAGATGCCAGAAGTCCGTGAGATAAGGAGAAACTTCCAGGGATTTTTCCTGGGAGACTTTACCCTCAAAGAGAGAGTAAAGGCACAGTAGCTTGATCCAATGGTGATGCTTTAAGCCAGAAAGGAGGGTTTGCTCTGACAACAGCATCATTCCTGATACCAGCTTGAACTTGGGCCCAGTCACCCAATGATTCTTATGTGAGGGAGGGGAAGTTAAGAGCAGGATATATAGGGCAATCCAGACAAATCTGGGTTTAGGTCCAGAAAGCAATTTCTACTAGCTATAGGACTATGAGAAAATGATTTAGCTTCACCGAGCCTCAGTTTCCCCATCTGCAGAAGGATGAAAGTCAAAAAGACTGTTACACATATTTCTGACTAACACTGGATGTGTAAAGTAGCATTAGGGGCCTGTGTAGCTAAAGTTGGAAAAGGAAATTTCTTTCCATTGAAATGGAGAGAGCAATAGCATTTAGCTGCATTTGGGCTCTGGAGAATATATCCAAATATTAGGCTGACTTGTCACAGTGAGTGGTACCACAACAATGCCACCGAGAGTGGTACAGCTGACATCTAGAAGCAGCAGTGATAGGTGGGCATCTGACAATCACTGGCAGTCAAAAGCTTGAGGATGAGAAACTGGGCTTATAAGTGTATATTCAATATTCCCCTGTAGACTTTGAGAATTATTTGTGAAGGGATTCTAGAGATAAGTTGATTTTGTATATCTAGTTTTCTCACAGTGCATGAAAACAAACATGTTGCATAACACTGGTACCTTCTAGAAAAACCTATGTTGTGATACTTTACACATTCATGTGACACTTTATACCCCATCCACAGGAAGTCCATGACTGGTGGGGAAGACATGTCTATACATTAATGATTACAAAACCAAGGTGATAAAGCCTATGAATGAGGTTTAAAGAAGGTATTTATTTAGGAAAGAGCAAAAGGGGGCTGGAGAACTCTGTGGGACTAAAGAGTCATGAAATGTTCAAACCTTGGCATAAAAGATAGTTCATCCAATGGGCAAGGAGACAAGGGTTTCCATGAAGAATAAACAGCATGTGAAAAGGCATAGTACATGAAACTGCATGGTCTGTTAGAGGACTGTGGAATGGTGGGACATGGGTGCATTTTGGGAAGTGGGAAATGGAGAGTGGAAAAAAAGAAAACAAGCAGTTTTAACAGGAAAGATACTGAATTCACCTTTGAAAATGCTGAGTGAAGTTGATATGAGTACAGAAAAGTACTTGACCTATAGTAGGTGTATGTGTCGGAAGTCATCAGCCTATATTTTGTAGTTTAGTGAGCCAATGATTACGGAGAGATCCCTGGGTGACACTAGTATAACACGGGTAGGTGATGAAAGAGAAGTCAGTGAAGGTGAGTGAGAAGAAAAGATCAGAAGGAAAAAGGAGGGTGTTGAGGGATACTTTTATAGATGTAAATGGAGTAGACATTTTAAGAAAGTTGAATTAGTGAATAGTATCAAATGTAAATGGGAGGACAAGTGAAAAATCAGATGCAAAATGACCATGGATTTATCAGGGTAGAGCTTATTAGTGGTGTGGAAAGTCTTGGACGTCATGATCAATAAGCTTGGCTATGATATATGAGTGAGTTAGAACATTACTCCTAAAATGGGGGCGAGGGAGGGATAAATTAGGAGTTTGGGATTAACAGATACATAGTACTATATATAAAATAGATAAATAACAAGGACCTACTGTATAGCACAGGGAACTATATTCAATATCTTGTAATAACCTATAATGGAAAAGAATCTGGAAAAGAATCTGTACATATCACTTTGCTGTACACCTGAAACTAACACAACATTGTAAATCAACTGTACTTGAATAAAAAATTAAAAAATAAAATAAAATCATACTTAATGGTGAGAAATAAAGAACATTACCCATAAAATAACATGAGGTCTCATAAATGTTTAAAGTTGAGGAGAATTAAGCTGGCAAGAGGTGATGGAGGGATTGAAGATTTAGGAGCCCAAACACTGTTTAGTGACTGGTCTTATTAAGTGGTCCTCACTGCTACTCAGCAACTCATTTTAGTTTTCCACCTCTCTCCTGTCTCTCAGTCTCTCAATGGCCATTTCATATCTTCCCTTATGTTAACCACTGGACTTCACGTTTACCCTCGCATTCATTCTCTGTAGATGTCTTTACCTCACACTTCACAAGGACAATAAAAAACATCAGCCAGGTACCTGTTCTCCTTTGCCTGGATATGTATCAGAAAACGAGCCAATTTCATCAACAAACTGATAGGGGAAACAGTATCTTAAAGAGAGGTAGAAGTTCCAGTTAAGTCCCCAGAACAGAGTGAGCTAACTTCCAAGAGGGTAGCAATAAGGATGGAGAAGAGGTCTTTACCATATAAGGAGGAATCCAGAAAACAAAATGAACGGAATGGGGAGGGAAGTCAGTCAAATGAGTCTTGGGGGCTGATAATCAGAGAATATGCAGATCAGGGATACTGGAGGGGATTCAAATTCTCATCATTAAATTTCTTTCTGGGATTAGACAAGATGGCCACTACGAAAAAGCACACATTTCGTGAAGGAAGGAAGTCTTAACCGGGAGTTAGAGGTATGTGTATGGGGGTGGGAATGAGAAGAGAAGAAAGAAAAGGGGAGGAAAGCCTCCTTGCCCCTCATCATTAGCAGAGAGTCATTTCTAACTCTGAAAAGAAATACTTCTTTTTCAGGGAGAAGTGGGAAGAACACACACCATACTATTTGGTCATTAAATGAATGAAAAAGTTATAGGAATATCCACAACATTTTATTAAGTGAAAAAAGGTGAGTTTAACAAAACAGGGTGTGCACTGTGTGTGTGTGTGTGTGTGTGTGTGTGTGTGTGTGTGACAGACGGAGACACACAGACAGACCCCAAATGCTGAGAGAGGCTCTCTAGGAGCTGTGGGCATGGAGGGGATTTCAGAGGCTGATACATGTTTGGTGAGGCCTGAGGCTTATACAATTCCAGGACCTCCTTTAAGAGAAAAAGACACAAATCTGTGAATGCTAATTAGTTACAAAAGTAAATATTTGTTTAGGGGAATCCAAGCTTAATTAGCTCCACAATAAATCTGTCTCTGCATGATTTTTATAGTATTCTCTATGCTTAGTATAGCTTTTCCACAATGAGCATGAATTATTTTAGAACTAAGAACCAAAGCAGAAGTTATGTAAATGTTTTTAATGTCAGCCATGCTCTCTAATTTACTTACATTAGATCTCTTTTGAAATGATCATTAGAGACGGTTTCCAATCAGAAGGGCTGCAGAGCTTAAGAGCTTATGTTGTCATTTATGATGTATTTCTAGAAAGTCGTGCACAAAATTCCTAGCTTGAGCTTACCCTTGAATTTTATTTGATTACATAAAGCACCATAGACAAATATCCTAAAACAAGAGGAAAGTCAAAGTCAAACAACTTCTCTAATCAGGAAAACCTTGTTCTTTCATCAAAAAAATGGATGTGAGTTGTGCAGACTTTCGCAACCCAGTGTAAGTGGGTTTACAAAAACGAGGTTAGTGCCTCCCAGCAAAAGAGCTGTCGCTGCATTAAGCGTTCTTTCTTGCGGCTTGAGCTCTGCTTCCCCTGGTATCACACTTTAAACTGGAAGAAGCTTCTGCTGAGGGTTTCCTTGGTAACAGGAAGTGACTGTGTATGAGAAGTTGATACTGGTTCATTTTGTCCTCTCAGCCATCAAGGAAGTGCATTACTGTAAATGATTTGGGGACTGTCCCCATGCATTCTTCTCGGTGAACACGCTGCTGAAGGGTGTATTGAGAAACCGCGAAAGAAGATGTTTTCTTACCTTCACAGAACATGGACTTCTGTGACTTGGCATTGGTCCCGGGGTGACCCCTCTGGGATCAGGAGAAACATTCTTCTCAATCAGATCGCAGATTTTATTATCCAGCTCCATGCTTTCACATCTGCCCAGGGTACATGGGAAAGTCACATTTTACAAAGATAATTAAAAATGATTATAATTTTGTGAATGATGTGGAGGTGTTATTAGTGTATGATACCCCTCTAAAATCTCCAGTTCTCTAATTTCATTTTGTATTCATTAGTTGCTGCCATTAGAGAACTTTAAAGAGTATTGGAGTTTAATTTTCACTTTCTTGCACATTTATTCCAAGTAATCAAGTAAGATACAGACAAGTTTAGGGATTTTCACAGTCTGATAATGATGACCAGAGCTGAGCACTCCCAGTAAGCCTGATGCTTTACATCCATATTCTTATTCAGTGGGTATAACAATGCATTACCGTAGTCAGCAGTACCTGCGTTATACAGATGAGCAAACTGAGGCTTAGAAAGTTAATTAACTTACTAATTTACATGAAATCACATTGCAGAACATTGGCAGGACCAAGATCAGACTCAGATCTGTAGGGTTCTATGGCCTGATTCTGGGCAATGTTTGCTGTATGTCTTCAGTTAAACTGAGAACAAATCCCTAAGGAATTATTTGCCACCAAATGGAAATATTAGGGTCAAAGAGTATCTGGAAGTTACCTTAAAAAGAACTTAGTCCAACTTGCATCATTTATATGAGAACAAGAATGAATTGCTTACATTCCCATGACTATTAACAGGTAACATCAAAGTTTAAATCAGATTTTCTGACTCCAGTCCATTTTTCTTTCCATTATATCATGTTGGCATGATGGAGAAATATTCTCATTAAAAACACAATTCAAGGGCTTCCCTGGTGGCGCAGTGGTTGAGAGTCCGCCTACCGATGCGGGGGCCATGGGTTCGTGCCCCAGTCCAGGAAGGTCCCACATGCCGCAGAGCGGCTGGGCCCGTGAGCCATGGCCGCTGAGCCTGTGCGTCCGGGGCCTGCGCATCCGGAGCCTGTGCTCCGCAACGGGAGAGGCCACAACAGTGAGAGGCTCGCGTACCACAAAAAAAAAAAAAAAAAACTGCAAAAAACCAAAAAAAAAAAAAAAAAAAAAAAACACAATTCAAGAGAAAAATACATTCATTTTTGATTTTTATTTACATAGTTTTTTTTTTTTGGCCTTCCTCATCATTTTTCATCCCTTAAAAACAACCCCTTGGAGGCTTCCGGGAAGATGGCGGAAGAGTAAGACGCGGAGATCACCTTCCTCCTCACAGATACACCAGAAATACATCTACACGTGGAACAACTGCCACAGAACACCTACTGAACGCTGGCAGAAGACCTCAGACCACCCAAAAGGCAAGAAACCCCCCACGTACCTGGATAGGGCAAAAGAAAAAAGAATAAACAGAGACAAAAGGATAGGGACAGGACCCGCACCAGTGGGAGGGAGCTGTGAAGGAGGAAAGATTTCCACACACTAGGAAGCCCCTTCGCGGGCGGAGACTGCGGGTGGCGGAGGGGGGAAGCTTCGGGGCTGCGGAGGGCAAAGCGGAGAGATTACCGCACAGAGGATAGGTGCCGACCAGCACTCACCAGTCCGAGAGGCTTGTCTGGTCACCCGCCAGGGCAGGCGGGGCTGGGAGCTGAGGCTCGGGCTTCGGTCGGAGCGCAGGGAGAGAACTGGGGTTGGCGGCGTGAACACAGCCCGCAGGGGTTAGTGCGCCATGGCTAGCCGGGAGGGAGTCCGGGGAAAAGTCTGGAGCTGCCGAAGAGGCAACAGACTTTTTCTTCCCTCTTTGTTTCCTGGTGCGCGAGGAGAGGGGATTATGAGCGCTGCTTAAAGGAGCTCCAGAGACGGGCGCGAGCCACGGCTAACAGCGCAGACCCCAGAGACAGGCATGAGACGTTAAGGCTGCTGCTGCCGCCACCAAGAAGCCTGTGTGCAAGCACAGCTCACTCTCCACGCCTCCCTTCCGGGAAGCCTGTGCAGCCCGCCACTGCCAGGGTTCCAGGAACCGGGGACAACTTCCCCGAGAGAACGCACGGCGCGCCTCAGGCTGGTGCAATGTCCCGTCGGCCTCTGACGCCGCAGGCTCGCACCGCCCTCCGTGCCCCTCCCTCCCCCCCGGCCTGAGCCAGAGCCCCCGAGTCAGCGGCTCCTTTAACCCCGTCCTGTCTGAGCAAAAAACAGACGCCCTCCAGCGACCTACACGCAGAGGCAGGGCCAAATCGAAAGCTGAGCCCCTGTGAGCTGTGAGAACAAAGAAGAAAAAGGGAAATCTCTCCCAGCAGCCTCAGGAGCAGCGGATTAAAGCTCCACAATCAACTTGATGTACCCTGTATCTGTGGAATACGTGAATAGACAACGAATCATCCCAAATTAAGGAGGTGGACTTTGAAAGCAAGATTTATGATTTTTTCCCCTTTTCCTCTTTTTGTGAGTGTGTATGTGTATGCTTCTGTGTGAGATTTTGTCTGTATAGCTTTGCTTCCACCATTTGTTCTAGGGTTCTGTCGGTTTTTTTTTTAATAATTATTTTTTATTTTAATAACTTTATTTTATTTTACTTTATCTTCTTTCTTTCTTTCTTTCCTCCCTCCCTCCCTCCCTTCCTCCCTTCCTTCCTTCCTTCCTTCCTTCCTTCCCTCCTTTGACAACGAATCATCCCAAACTGAGGAGGTGGACTTTGAGAGCAAGATTTATGATTTTTTCCCCCTTTTCCTCTTTTTGTGAGTGTGTATGTGTATCTTCTGTGTGAGATTTTGTCTTTATAGCTTTGCTTTCACCATTTGTCCTAGGGTTCTATCCATCCGTTTTGTTTCTTTAAAAAATTTTTTTCTTAATAATTATTTTTTATTTTAATTATTTTATTTTATCTTACTTTATTTTATTTTATCTCCCTCCTTTCTTTCCTTCTTGCCTTCTTCCTTTCTTTTCTTCTTTCTTTCTTTCTTCCTTCCCTCCTTCCTTCCTTCCCTCCTCTCTTTCTTTCTTTCTTTCTTTCTTTCCTATTTCCTCCTACTTCTACTAATTCTCTCTACTTTCTCTCCCTTTTATTCTGAGCCGAGTGGATGAAAGGCTCTTGCTGCTCCAGCCAGGAGTCAGGACTCTGCCTCTGAGGTGGGAGAGCCAACTTCAGAACACTCGTCAAGAAGAGACCTCCCAGCCCCACATAATATCAAACGGCGAAAATCTCCCAGAGATCTCCATCTCAACACCAGCACCCAGCTTCACTCAACGACCAGCAAGCTACAGTGCTGGACAACCTATGCCAACCATATAGCAAAACAGGAACACAACCCCACCCACTAGCAGAGAGGCTGCCTAAAATCATAATAAGTCCACAGACACCCCAAAACACACCACCAGACGTGGACCTGCCCACTAGAGAGACAAGATCTAGCCTCATACACCACAACACAGCCACTAGTCCCCTCCACCAGGAAGCCTACACAACCCACTGAACCAACCTTAGCCACTGGAGACAGACATCAAAAACAACGGGAGCTACGAACTTGCAGCCTGCAAAAAGGTGAACCCAATCACAGTAAGATAAGCAAAATGAGAAGACAGAAAAACACACAGCAGATGAAGGAGCAAGATAAAAACCCACCAGACCTAACAAATGAAGAGAAAATAGGCAGTCTACCTGAAAAAGAATTCAGAATAATGATAGTAAAGATGATCCAAAATCTTGGAAATAGAATAGACAAAATGCAAGAAACATTTAACAAGGACCTAGAAGAACTAAAGATGAAACAAACAATGATGAACAACACAATAAATGAAATGAAAAATACTCTGGATGGAATCAATAGCAGAATAACTGAGGCAGAAGAACGGATACGTGATCTGGAAGATAAAATAGTGGAAATAACTACTGCAGAGCAGAATAAAGAAAAAAGAATGAAAAGAACTGAGGACAGTCTCAGAGACCTCTGGGACAACATTAAACGCAGCAGCATTCAAATTGTAGGGGTTCCAGAAAAAGAAGAGAAAAAGAAAGGGACTGAGAAAATATTTGAAGAGATGATAGTTGAAAACTTCCCTAATATGGGAAAGGAAATAGTTAATCAAGTCCAGGAAGCACAGAGAGTCCCATACAGGGTAAATTCAAGACACATATTACTCAAACTGTCAAAAATTAAATACAAAGAAAACATATTAAAAGCAGCAAGGGAAAAACAACAAATAACACACAAGGGAATCCCCATAAGGTTAACAGCTGATCTTTCAGCAGAAACTGCAAGCCAGAAGGGACTCGCAGGACATATTTAAAGTGATGAAGGAGAAAAAGCCTGCAACCAAGATTACTCTACCCAGCAAGGATCTCATTCAGATTTGATGGAGAAATTAAAACCTTTACAGATAAGCAAAAGCTGAGAGAGTTCAGCACCACCGAACCACCTTTACAACAACTGCTAAAGGAACTTCTCTAGGCAAGAAACGCAAGAGAAGGAAAAGACCTACAATAACGAACCCAAAACAATTAAGAAAATGGGAACTTTTTCTTTTCCCGTGACTTTTTCCCATGCATTTTATGTTTTACTTTTTGTTATTGTGATTAGTACTCTGAGTGTGCTACTGGCTATAAGGGGGAGAAACAAATTACTCAATGAAGAAGTTACTCTGTGTAAATTGTGCTTTAGATCCACAAGTCATGGTGTCTTAATTATTTCGTAATTGAGAGCTTTAACAGTTGTGGCTTAAAGAGGTAATGGAAGAGAAAAGATTTGCTCACAAAGTTTTCAGAGTAGCATTGGCCTCGGGCAAGAGTGTATATTTCTAGAGTTCAACCCAAGGCTATGTGGCTTAATAAGTTAAATAAATGTCTAAAAATGGTCTTTGCATGTCTGAAACAAAAGCCTGGAGGATAGGGATATTTCTTATAAACATGGACTCTGTTACTGCCCTCTATCTGCATTCTTGGTTGGATCCCTATTTATCTTCTCTCTGATTTTTGTGATGTGCCAGGTCGCTGAAATGATGCCACATACCCCAGCCAAACCTCTTGTGGCTGCTCCCTGGAGGAACGTGTGGACAGAGGAGCCAGATTGGAGTGGAGATAAGGTGCAGCTGCAGGTGCTGTTCAGACCGCGAAAGGTTACAGGTGAGCATAGTTCTGTAGAAACCACATCTTCCTATAACTGTCCTACGGAGTTAAGGTTTGGCCATCTTACTGGAACTATTCTGTGCCAGTGAAACATTCTCGTTCACAAGGGCAGAGCAACAGATGAGACAGGATACAGCGTCTATAAATACACACTGTTTCAACAGGAGATATTGTGATACATGCAAACCTTGGCCTTTTTGTCTGGCTGAATGTTAGCCATTGTGCAGTTCTCACCTTAAGTATGGGAGCGTGACAAGACCCTAGATTGCATGAGATGTTCCAACTATGTATTTCCATAGCAACGTGTATTTCCTACATTAGGCAGCTTATTACACTTGATTGCATGTTTACTCACCTGTATCCTCCATTAGATTAGAAACCTCTGGAGGCAGGCACTGGTTTGGCTTGCTTATCATTGTAACTCCAGAGTCTCAGAGTGATTATGAAATGTTTGACAGAGAACAGATAGTCAAGAACAGCTAGGTTTGAGGTCAACAAGGTTGCCAGGTAGTCCTGAAGGAGGGGACGCTTGTATTAAAAAGTCACGTGTAGGCTGCTCATCTGTTCTCTCTAGATGCGTTCTCTCCATGGGATCCATATGATTTCTTCCCTCCTCATCTCAGTAGTCAGCCTCTGGGAGAAGGAGCTGACAAAGTCCTAACAGCTATGGAAATTGTAACAAGGAACACAACTTTCTGTTACAAGCCATAGAGCTTTAGGCATCAGCAAGCAGGGTTCTGGAGGGATTTTGGAGTTTTGGAGTCCTTCCAAATTCCCTGGAATCAAACCTGTAGTCAGGTTGATGCTTGAGAAGAAATATAAATCAGGATAAAATCTTGTCCAAAGGCAGGTAGTAAGCATGATTCTCTCCTCTCCTGACAAGTTTTCTGAATTTTTATTGAGAGAAAAATGACACCGTTTTTAGATCTTAGATCTGCTGGATAGACTGAGCCTGGAACACCAAGGTTTGTTAGGATGTGAGTTTCTCTACTCCAGGGAGCAGGGACCCTGTTGGAGGAACAGCAGAAAGATGAAGAAGTCATGCAAATATTGCTACTCTCCCTACTATTTATTATGGGGTTGAAAACACACAAAATACACCCTCTAACAGGGATACAGGAGGGACATAGCTTGAGAGCTTTATGGGTCAATAGGGGATAGAGTCCTTGGTGTTTTTTTTTTTTTTTTTTTTTTCTTGCGTTATGCGGGCCTCTCACTGTTGTGGCCTCTCCCATTTGCGGAGCACAGGCTCCGGACGCGCAGGCTCAGCGGCCATGGCTCACGGGCCCAGCCGCTCCGCGGCATGTGGGATCTTCCCGAAACGGGGCACGAACCCGCGTCTCCTGCAACGGCAGGCGGACTCTCAAGCACTGCGCCACCAGGGAAGCCCCCTTGGTGTTTTTGTTACTATTTCTTTTGAATAGCAGACTATCATGAAGGTTGTTCTTTATTTACTTAAAATTCCATTCTTTTGAAGAAGCAGAGACTATAAAAAGTGAATACTCTTAAAGATTCAGGTGATAGGAAACATAATTCCCAACCAGCATTGTGAATAAGTTAAGCCTGTTACGTTCAGCTTGACCTGAAGGTCAAGAAAACCTTGGCATTTTAGCATTTGTATCATGCGGTTAAAGCTTTTGCACATTGCTCTGCAGAGTAAATATGCTCATGCTGATTTATTGAAAACAAAATTAAACTAGCTATACATGCAGAGCAAAATTATATATTTTATTGTGAATGTTGAATGATGGCAGAGAATGCCAGCCCAAAATATGCCACTTAGGCATAAGGATTATTTTGAACAAAAGATACTTGAAAAACAGCAGATACAAAAAAAAGCATTCTGATCTCCCCTTTTTCTTCCTGAAAACAGGAGATAAAACTCCCTTGTGAAAGATGTCCCCCTCTACTAGGAAGAAAGAAGCATTCTTATCATCAAGGATGGGAAATTAAGACAAAGAGAAATCTGTACAAACAGACCTTGTTAAAATAATTCTTATCTTCCTTTAGCCTCATCATATGTTTCAGTTACTTTTCCCTAATTGTCTTTCTTTGATCAATTTAGTATAAAAGCATTGTATACTAGGTTTTGCCATTTCTTTGAGTCTTCATTTCCTAACCTCTTAGGCTCCCATGTCACCAAAAACTTGTTTGTGCGATTTTCTCCTATTAAGCTGTCTTTTCTTGTAGAGACCATTCAAGAATTTTCCTCCCCTACACTGTACTTGGAAATAAGCATTTCAACAGGAACATTAAGTTATATATTTTACAATTGTATCTATATCAAAAAAGCAAAGTAGATAAATTAGATCTGTTACACTCATCTGATATAACCACATTTTGGTGTCAACTATAGTTTTCCTTTAATTTATCAAAATGTATCTCTTCTTTACACAATACCAAGTTGTGACATTCTCTAGGAAGGTTGGAAGACTAAACTTTGGAAGTCTAATTATAATATTTTCCATAGTATCTCATTGCTGTTTAATATTGACTATGTATTTAGGTAAAACATATGATCAAATAAAACAATATTATCTTAAAACTATTCTCTTAACTCAAATCTATATTGTTATAGCTGAATTTCATTGGGACAGATATTTGAAAGGACTTTTTTAAGGAACAGCCATTGGTAAATAATTTTATTCAAATTATTTTAAATTATTGCAAAGAAGGTGAGAAAGTGATACTTCGACTAACTATAGCTGAAGTATTAAGTAATTTAGATCCCCATATACTTGAGAGCTGTATAAAAATTTTATAATAGGAGTAGTTTACCTTTCTATTTACTTGATCTTTAAGTAATACTTATTTAAACGATATCAGTTTAAATGTGAATTTTTCACATCTGTGTTGGAGTTTCATTTCAAGATGTGACTACAGTTCTCAATTTTAATTCACCAGCAGATTTGAAGTTTGCAGCAGTACATAAAAGGTACAGAGCCAAGTGAGGCAGTTTGCAAGCTGAATCCACAGCTGATTCGTCTATGGATGGTGAGGAAATAATGGAATAAATTATGGAGACATTTCTTCTGCATAAAATTTTTGGGAGATTTCAGATTTGGTAATAGCTTTACCAAAAGTCACAAACTGACATATGACAATTTGATGTCTTATCTTGTGATCATGTGTCTCAGTTCTCTTGTCTAGCTGATAAAGTGGGAGCCACTTTTTTGTTGGATCCCTTGCATTAGTTTTGTTAGAGGTGGTACAGAATACACTGAGTCAAATCATGATGAATTATTAGTATGCATAGAGCAAACCTACATATTGAATGAGAGCTGCTTCTGAAAACTTTCTACAGAGCTATATTATAAACAGGTTCATTTGCAGTTGGAAATATTGCATTGATTAAATGATGCCTCTAGAGGGCACTCTGCATTCAGTTCAGGTAGAAACTAGTTTCTGATGTTGCTCACATTTTCTGTTATATTTGTTTTGAATTTTGAGGTCAGCAGAGAGAGAGAAGTGTGTGGTGTGTACATTTGTAATAATTGTAGCTTGTTTTTTTTACCGAATTTTAAACTTTTAATAAAAATTTTCTTTCTTTTTTAATAATTTTTTTTTTTTAATTTGCAGTTGTTGTTTAACATTTATGTAATAGACTTACACTGAATAGCTTTCCTACTATAGTGGTAAGTTAACTTTGTTAAAGATTGAAATGGTCCATATTCATTTTCTTTCTTTCTTTCTTTCTCTTGTTTTTTTCAGTGTTCATATGGATGTGAAATTGATGAGCCTAGAATTTCTTTTTGTGCTAGAAATTAGGAAATACTTAAAGAACTGGTTAAACATGGGACAATTTCACATCAAAATGAGTAATGATAAAAATGCATTATCACTCATTAAATAAAATAGGATTAGTTAATTTATGCTGATAAAAAATTTAGAAATAGACATAAATGGGGACAGGAGAAATCTTTTTTCTTTACATTAGAATACCTACTAATAAAGGTAGAAGAAATTATGGTATCAGAAATTCACTATTTGGTAGCCATCATAGTAATAATTTAAATAGGAAATATTAATGGATGCTAAAACTCATGCCTGAAATTTTGATGAGGAATGGCATCTTTACATCATTTCATAGGATTTCCCTCCCCCAATACTTAGCTAATACTAAAGGAAATACGGAAGAGTAACTTTACATTGGAGAATATTGGCAGACTCCACCTTAATGAAATGATCAAGAATAAAATCACCTGTAATGAGAAAAATCCAAACTGACCATCTGATAGGATGCATCAAAACATAGCTTCACATCTGTGGTATTCCTGCTAAAAATGTATAAAATGTTAGGTCATGAAAGTCAAGCAAAGACTGGGAAACTGTCCCAGATTGAAAGAGGCTAAAAATCATGAAAACTACATGCAATCTATGATCCTGGACTGGATCCTTCTTTGTCTAGGAAAGACACGAACAGAATAATTGGCAAAAACTTGAATGGCTTTGAGGATTATATTATAGTATTGTAACAATGTTCGTTTTCTGATTTTGATTCAAAGGGGATCAGAATTTGCCACCCTCAAAATATGGCACTTTGATATGAAGATTATTTTGAGCTGAAGAATCAACAAGTATGGTAAGAGTTATCTGCCCTCCTTGATCTCCCTAAAAGCAGGGCATCAATTTCCTTTTGTGAAGGTGGCATAAATTTTGCCCTTTTCCTATACCAGGATGAGAAGAACAACTCATCACCGGAGATCAAAAGCCGGCAACCAAAATAAGTCTGCATAAGCAAACCTTACTAAAATAGCCCATATATTTCCTAGTTACTTCCATACAATTTATTGTCCCCTGAAGCGCAAATACTATTTCCTTTGCTAAGAAGGGTATAGAAGCTCCTGAGTCTAAATTCTTCTTTGAATTTCATTTCTTTTCTGTGACATCCCGTGAAAATACAAATATTAATAAATGTGTATTCCTTTTCTCCTGTTAATCAACCTTTGTTGGTTAAATTAGCAGGCCCCTGACACTGAACATAAGAGGGTAGAGGAAAAGTTTTTTTCTTTCTTGTGGTTACATGGGAGAATGTCCTTGGTTGTAGGAAATGCACATGAAATAATCCAGTGTTAATTTATTTCTGAATGGCTCAGTTAAAACAAAAAAAAGAAAGATCTTGATACACTTAGAAATTCTTGGGAGATTGAAATTATTTTAAAATTAAAAAGTACATAAATATTAAACCTAAAAAAATAAAATCAGTTTGACACTTTATCTTATACTCAATGTAGAAATCACCTTATGAAAATGAAATTAGCATTTCATTATATTGCAGAAACTAAGACGCAGGCCAATAAATCTTCTTTGAGATTTGTGAAATTAGTGCAAACCAAAACAAAGCAAAGATGATTTAGTGTTTTGCTTTTCTAAAAGAATGTGGAAGAAGAGCATTTGTGTGAATCAAATTACTTTGATAGTCTGTTCTAGCCCAAGGATTCCAAAAATGAAATGAGCTATTTCCACCATAATATTTAAAGCCCAGGTAGGAAAAAACACAAAATAAATAAACAAAACTCCCAAACCTTGAATGTCTTCATCTTTGCTCTGTAATGTCTGGCCTCCTCTCTGTGGATTTCTCATAATAAACAAAATAAATAAATAAATAAATAAAATTAAAATTTTTGAAATCCTCAGATTATAGAAGCCTGCCTTTGGAAATGTGGGTTAGTGCTAAAATCCATGCACAATAGAAAAAGAAAAAACCCAAACTCAGGGAGACTTTTTTTCTCATTTAATTCAACAAATATTTCTTTAAAACTTCTTTATGTATTAAAGTCCATTAACCTTCAAGAGCCTATGTCCTCATGATTTTGGGTGAGATTCCAAAAGAAAGAAATGTGCATAAAGGGAGTTTTTTTCTTTCATTAATTACTTTTTTTTTAAAAACACAATGATATGACTTTTGGCATCAAGGAGTAGCACAGGGGTTTAAAATGGATTTTTAGGGACTTCCCTGGTGGTCCAGTGGTTAAGAATCCGCCTTCCTATTCAGGGGATGTGGGTTCGACCCCTGGTCGGGGAACTAAGATCCCACGTGCTGCGGGACAAATAAGCCTGCATGCCGCAACTACTGAGATTGCGCACCACAACTAGTGAGCCCGTGTGCTGCAACTACAGAGCCCACATGCTCTGGAACCTGTGAGCCACAACTACAGAAGCCCTTGCACCGCACGCCACAACTAGAAAGATCCCGCATGCCTCAACTAAGACCCGAGGCAGCCAAAAAATAAAATAATAAATAAATAAATAAAATGGATTTTTATCACAGCATTATTTTTAGATTCAAAAACTATAAAATAAAACTATTGTTGACCTTGCATATTTCTGAGTAGAGAGAATGGATCATTTATTCTTGAGTGAAACGGAAAAAAACAACACTGGTTTCTCTTTGTTATAAAACATCAAATCATTGAATTTGGAAGGAAATTATCAAGGGTCATGATTATGTGGGAAACCAGCAAAGTGAAACAGTTATTTGGTATAAATTGTTTTCTGTTCTTCAAACATCTTTACAAGATTGACATAAAAGCAATTCAGGTATTTGTATAAATGCAACTACACAAAGACTAGAGGAGGTGTTCCTAAAACAGGTTAAGTTAGAATACTTGGCAGAAAAAGCAAATCTCACATTTAACTGGCACTTTCGAGGTCAAGTGAAAAAAAAATATCATCTCCAAAGGCCAGGTAGCATTCTGTAGTGAAAACAGACCAGCAGCTGGGTGAGGTGACATTGTTCTGATGAGTGATGACGGAATAGATGGAAAAGAGTAGCATTCTACTAAAAAAACGACATTCACCCTTACTCACCTGACACTTGTTGAAATATGTACAAACACACAGTCCCCTGGCCAGGCTAGTCACAGCGATGGCAGCATCTACTGAGCCAGGCACTGCACTAAGCACTGTATATGCTTTATCGCATTCACTCCATAGAAGGCCTCCTTGAGGTAGGACTGCTTCCCCTGTCTTACAGGTGAGGAAACTGAGGTTCACAGAGATGAAGTAACTTGCCTAAGGTGAGCTCTTCTCATTGCATTTCATTGAGCAGAGCTTTCGTGTAGATTGCCAAAGGTAAAGAATTAGAAGAGATAACCTGTTCTAATACTGGTAGAAACAGATCTTTTTAATAAACAGTTCATTTTTCTATATAAGTACTTTTTAAAAAAAAAAAGACAGTAAGAAAAGAAAGGGCCACGTATGATGTTCGGTTTTTAAGAGCTAAAAATTAGGAACTTTTTCAGGAAGTAATTGTGTGTGCTTGACTGTGCAATGGAGATCATAACACAATTAAATTCAGAATTCCAGTGAAATTTGGAAAACTAAAGAATTGGTCAGACTTAGTCATTAAAAATGGAATTATAAATAGCCAGGGAAAAGTATTTAGTTGTGAAGATGAAAAGAATTAATAATTACTTAAAAATATACATTCATATCAAATATAAGTATGTATATCTAGTAGCATTTTCAGTAATAAAGATTTTTATAATATAATAGTAATACAACTTTAATATAGAATAAAATCGTGGTAAATTTACCCTTTTCCTTTCTATGCACATATATATTTTTGTAAATTGGGGCTAGGGGTATATAAAGTATTGTATTTTTTTTTCTGATTAATATATCATCAGAGTATTAAAGGCCTTTCCTTCAGTAAAGAGATCCATGAGTAGCATAGAAATTCAATTTAAAACATTCAAGAACAAATATGAACAGACTTGGCTCAAAGTATTAGGCTTAATGAACTTAAACCAGTTAGAAAGTTATCAGTACAATGTAAAAGTTGTGCTCATCAAGTAGATGGCTGTTCAGAGATAAGAAACTTGATTTTTGACTTAACTGTTAAAAGATTTTGAGTGTCCTTTAACATCTAGGGCCAAGCTTAAGTACACATAAGATCTATTCTAAGCCTAGCTATAAAGCTAAACATAACCAAAATTGTGCAGGACTTCCCTGGTGGTCCAGTGGTTTAGACTCCGTGCTCCCAATGCAGGGGGCCCGGGTTCGATCTCTGGTCGGGGAACTAGATCCCACATATGGCAACTAAAAGAGCCCGCCCGCTGCAAGGAAGATTCCACACACGGCAACTTAAGCTCCCGCGTGCCACAACTAAGACCCCGCAGCCAAATAAGTAAGTAAATAAATAAATATTAAAACAAACAAACAAAAAACCAAAATAGTGGGATTCACCCAAGAATTCTAAAGGAATTTGAGGACAAATTTAAGATATTTCCTCAATATTTATTAGCCAACACAGAAATAAGGCTTGCTAATACTATTTTAATTATGAATAGCCATGTAAGAAATTCAAAGACCTTATCAGTGAGAAGTAGAATTTATGATACAGATTTACTAACATGAAAGTAATTTAAGCAGTGGAAAGAAAAGTTTCTGTAAGGACAAATCTTGCTTGATTGATTAAATACACACATAAAATCTCTCCACTAAGATTATAGGCAAAGGCAATTTTAAAAATTGAATGCATATAAAAACGTTTTGTCATGTTTTAAAAATAGATTCTAGAAAAGAACTGAAGGGAGTAAGATAATAACAAATTTCTTGGTGAGCATAGCGATCTGGTTTCTCTTAGGGATATGGGCTAGGAAAGATTTCATTTTTTTTTTCTTTTGTAAACTACAGGAAAGGAAAGGTAAACAGTAGCAATGAATGACATTTTAATAGACTTTGCAAACCAAAATGTTAAAGCAAAAGGAATGGACTACAGGAAAGATACAAAAACTTAAAGGAATAGGCTGAAAAGTAGTACATGACCTTCATTGTAGAGAATCACATTCAGAGAACATATAACCCGAAACATATGAGTTTGATATCTGCGGCCTAAATTTTTAGTTACAAAGAGGTTTACATGGCAATGAAGGCATTGAAGATTTTTTCTTACGAATCATCCTCACAGTGCTACAGAGGTAATAAAGTAAAATAAAAAATGACTGGATTTTATCATCTATCCCTTCAGCAAATAACTATTGAACATCTATTATACGGCAGACACTCTTCCTAGTGGTTGGCACATTATCTCAATGAACAGAAAAGAAAAAAAAAAAAGCCTCCACTTGTGGAGCTTACAGGATTTCTTACAAACGGCCGCTATGACATTTTCCTGCCTCCAAACAAACTGTAGTGAATTTGCTGTCAAGTTCATTAATAAACATGTCTCAGAAGATCCAGTGAGGACCAACTATGCTGATCAAGAAGATTAACTCCCTGAAGGTTATCAAGAGTTTAGTATATCTGCTTGGAAAATATGAGTAGGTTCAAAGAGAGTGTTAACAAAATCATGGGATACGTTATGAGAAGAACACTTCCTCTCAAAAGTGACTGCAGTTGGCACTGTGACCCTAGAGTTTTTCCTCATAAAATACTCATACAGCTTTGAGGTATTTAAATAAAAAAAGAAAGAAAGAAAGAATTATGGAGCTTACTAAGAAAGAGATTATCTTTAACATGTAATGTTTTTAAAGAGGTGTTTTGGAAAGGGTATAGACCTTCTATGATGGCTAGAGATAGAAAGTTGAAAAAAAATTAGGAGGAAGTTTAGTGAAACTAGCAACAAAACAAATAAAAAACTTGGGAGAACCCAGATGCAACATGGCTGGCTCAGTTGAAAGCACTGTGCAAGGACAAGAGAGAAGAGAGAGTTCAAACAAACAAACAAAAAAAAACCAAAACAGGACAAGAAAATCCAGAGGAAATCAGGAGAAAAGGAAAGCTGAGAAGCGTTCAAGGAGATGGGGGCTGGCACCACCTTAGGAACGCTGTAAGTGAGGAATGTGAGAGCCAGGAAAAGTTCAGTAAATTATTTGTAATATCGGTAGGCTACTGAGCTTAAAGATATTATCGATGAAGCTCATTGTTACTTTGACAGCAGTTTTCATTTAAAAGTAAAAGAAGTCGGGCATGGGGCCTATAAGAAAGGAGTCTTGCTATTCATGTAGCTTGGAAATACCCCTGCCTGGCAGAAGTAAGTGGGCAGGGAAAACAAGGACTCCAGGTGTCTTGGCCATGAGTCAGGGTCAATGGATTAGAAAAGGAAGTGGTAACTGGGAATCATTGAAGATTTCAACCCATGACTAGCTGAGAAATGTGAAACTAAACTAATAACTGAACTGATTTTTATCTTCCAAATTTCCCCCCCACAGAACTGGAACCACTTGTGTGCACCTAGCTACAATGGCTGGGGAAGAACGTCCCAGAGAAGAGGAAACGGGTCATGTCAACCCCAAGACACAATGTCTGGAGTTGAAGCATCCCTCTGATACCCTCAGATAAGAAAGGAAGCTAAGGAAGCTTACTTAATCCTTCTGAGGTGACAGGGCAGGTAACTTGTCAGGGTAGCTCACTGAGGACAGTTCTGTGGGTTGCTGTGTCAGAGCACCTGGCTGGTGCTGGGGAAGGCTGGGATCTCACCCATGCTTCTCTGGCCAAGCCAGGAGCTCTTGCGTGGGGCTGCATACACCCAGAAAGAAGAGCACCTGTTTCTCAATTACACAAAGGCACTCTCTGGGCTAGCAGCGCCCTGGAAACTGTGTCCCCTGTCAAAAACCATCGTCAGAGGCAAAGCCCATACCTGGCAACATTGGGGTGGCATTTGACATTTCTTCTGTTTGTATGTTGAGACATGGCAACCACCTGCGACTGGTTCTTTAACGCCCCCAAATGGACACAGACACGCTACAGGAAATTCCTCTTGCTTTTGTTCTCACCCAAATAGGTGACACCAACCACACCTGAGAGTGGTAAACAGTGGGTTTACTGGGATAACTGCAGAAAGATTGTGATGAATAGGACACTATAAAAATTACAAATTCCCTCTGCATAATCTTAAATTAAGAAGAGGACACTTTTGAGTCCAAGATTTCTCAAAAACCTCATAGTAGGGGCCTCAACTGTCTTTATTTAGATCCAATTTCTCAAAACTGTACCTAGTTAGAATTTGCTAGGCTCAGGGGGGTTTTCCACACCTCTGAACAACGTTTTTCATCTTTACACAAAATTTTGGCAGTTGGCAGCTGTCGGGTCACCAGCAGTCTCTGGATGCAGAAAGGGACCCCTGAACACACGTCCTAACTAGCAGGCTCCCAGCTCCTCTGGTGCTTTAGGTAACCACTGCCGATTAGAAAACATCCTTTTCCTATGACAGAACAATCTAGTTCAAACAGAACTGTGGCTGACACTTACTGTGTGGCTGATTTAATGATCAGGGAATTACTGCCAGCTAACAGACATGTTGATTATCTTTTCCTCAACAGATTTTTGTTTGTTTTTTTGTTTTTGTTTTTATTCCTGGAGAGAGCTTTTTGTTCCTTTTCATCCAGCATATTTCTGGAACCCCCAGCCCAGCTGGCCATTTCAAGTCCTCTGCTCAGGCTCTATTAAGAGGAAAAACAGAACTGTACTGGAAAATAATGTATCTTAGGTGGAACTAAATCCGGAGGGAAGTATTAAAAAGCGAAACTGGCTCTTTGGATCTGCTGGGTGAGAGTGAAAGTAAAGGTCACTTTTTGGTAAGAGGCTCTGAATGTTAGTAAAAGCAGAACTGTCTGTTGGGGAAAAGAGTAGGAGTTGAAGGTCAAGGGGGAAATTTGGTGGCTGCAATAACTAGAGTTAATTTATGAATGGACTCTAGGCTTTGTCAGTGGATGCTTCTGAAGTGCCTGAGTGAGTAGGGGGCAAGAGAGGAAGTTTGGGGTGTGAGGAAAGTCCAGAAAACATGCTAATCAAATGTTCCACAAAAGGGGACAACTGGGTAGCCATATTGATACTTTAGTTAGTGCTTGGAAGGACCAGAGTAGGATTCAGCACCGAAAGCACGAGGCTGTTCCATGCAAGATGGTGTGTAGTCACTGGCCTGCTTCTGACAGAGCAGCAGGCTCCAGCATAGAACATCTGGTTGTTAGGCATTGTTTTGTGTCTCATGTGTTTAAAGTTCATTTCTAAGCATTATTTTGTATGTTTCAAAAAGCAAAACACAAAAACAAAAACAAAAAACCCCAAACAAAAAGTAATAAGCTTTCTAAGAGGAAAAGATAATTATGGTCCTTTACTCTGTGCATCATGATTTTTGCCTTAGGCAAATTTAGAGCCAGAGTTTATCACTGCTTTGGGCCATACACACATCTTTCTTGCTTTCCCA
>NW_006791822.1:1292086-1346606 GCF_000442215.2 Lipotes vexillifer | reverse complement strand
GAAAGAGCCCTGAACCTGGAATCGGAAGATCTGTATTCTAGATGTACCTCTGCCACTAACTAGCTGTGATTTGAGCAAGTACTTAGCTCGTTCTTTGTCTAGTAATTAATGCATCCATTCATTTATTCAATGGCCTTATACTGAGAACCTGCCTTGTGCATGGTAATCTCATTTTATTCATGTGTAAATTAAAGGAGTTACCCTAGATCAATTCAATGTTGGAATCATATAATTACTTTTAAATGTCACCTTTTTTTGAGAACTGAGATAAAAACCTAGGTCCTCTGATATGGTACATACACTTATTCTGCATTTATCAAAGCATTAGGCTATGTATTTTCAAATAAAAGCCTGTTTTATTTTTTTCTGTATTGTACACTATAAAAGTACACCCACTTTAACAAGCCAACACTAGAGAAGATTAAAAAATAATAAACTTATTCTTCCCTCAGTTCCACCTTTACTGTGATAATTAGTATTTGCACCAATTCCATATTCTTCTCTATACTCACACAAATATGTGTATATTTATATGATATATATGATAGTTTTTCTTCCCTTTCTAAAAAAGTAAAATATAGTCATATTATACATTACTCTGCTAATTATTTGGTTATTTTGCATTTTTCTGAACATTCCTCCAGGTTCATACGTATAGATCTAACCAATTATTTTTAATGGCCGAATAATATTGAAAATTATAAATGGGCCAAATTTATTTAACTGTTTCCCTATGATGGAATATCAAGTTGTTTCTAACAGTTTTTTCTTTTTGATGTCATGTTAGTTAACGTCATAAAAGAAATATTTGTCTAGATATATTCCTACATACTGGTGCTTTATTTACATAGAATAGATTTAGATCGTTAGCCAAAGGGTATAAACGTTTAAACTTTTAACAATGCTTCTAGATTACTTTCTAAATTGGTTATAGCAATTTTCATTTCTGTCAGCTATATATAAGAATTTTAATTTTCCTACAACTGATGTCAGCTCTATGTGTATTAATATCTTTGCCAACAATGAGTATTCCACTGTTGTTTTAATTTGTATTTTCTTAATTACCAATGATGCTGATCATATTTCAACATATTTGTTTTTATTTGCTTGTTCTCTTCTGTAACTGTTAGTCTTGGCTCTTGACTGACTTTTCTTTGCGGATGCCTTTTCCCTTTCCCATTTGCAGTGCTTCTTTGTCTAGTCATCATTTTAACAGGTAGAGGTCTTACAGAAAACAATACAAAGCTAGGGAAGTGGGATCAGAACTATGGAGTGTCAGAAGGAGGGGAGGTAGGGATTCCAACTTTATGTAGGGTAATCAAAGGCAAGGCCCACTGAGAAGGTGACATTTGAGCAAGCCTTGCGGGAGGTGTAGGAGTGAGCCTCTGGCTTACTGGGGAAACAGAATTCCACTCCCTGCTGAGGTAGCTAGTGTCCAAACTCGAAGGCTAGAGCTTGCCTGGTGTGTCCAATGAGCCCAAGGAGGAAGGTATGCCTGGAGTAGACAGAGCTGGAGGGGAGGTTGTAGTCAATAATACTAGAGGTAAAAGGGAGCCAGCTCATGGAGGGCTTGTAGGTATTAACAAAATCTTGACTTTTACTCTGAGGAGATGAGGGTTTGGAGCAAAAAAGTAATATGATGTGACATATTTTGGAAAGATCACTCTGGTTGCTGGGTTTAGAGTAGCCTGCAGGGAGGCGAGGGAAAACGCATGGAGACTACTTAGAAGGCTACTCAAAAATCTGGGCAGAGATGCTAGCTGCCCTTTACTGAGACAGAAGACTGAGGGAGGAGCAAATTTGGGTAGTTTGAGAAATGAGAGGTCTACAAAGTATTTATTATTGTCAGATGCATTTTATCATAGACACATTACTTAGTGTTCTGACTTTTAAAATAAAAGTTTACTTAAAGGCGTTGAAATGTTAGACTTATATATAACCTGGATCTTGTACTAAGCCCCTGAGGGTACAGAGCTATCTAATTTTATATTTATGGGGGTTGCCTCTTGACATTTTGCTTCAAAATAGAAACAAATTTAAGTATCGACTCCAAAGGGCAAGGAGCTAAGAGCAGAAAAAGGTGGTCAGGTAGAGGAAAATCTTCTCATTGGAAAAGAACAGTCATGGAGAGTCACATTAGTGAGACTACTTTACATGTGGTCTGGGTTTTTTTGTTTTGTTTTATGTTTTTTGCCGTTTGTTTGTTGGTGTTGTTAAATACCCACAATTGAAGAGAAAAGATAAAGGGACCGTGAAAGTTCAGAGAATTGTTCAGAGGCGCAGAGAAAAATAACCTCAAGATCAGTAAAACAACAGTGATCAATGATGTACGACTGAGAACATAATGAGGACATTAAGCTTTGACAGCTTTAAGTGCAGGAACTTCTAAATCATAGAGAGAGATTAATTAACAAGTCTCAGGAAAATCAAAGATTTCATTAATATTAAATCTATTCTAGTTTCGTAGAAACCAGGATACACTAATGCAGGTCTTCCTTGATTTATGAAATGGGGCTACATCTCAATAAACCCATCATAAGTCAAAAATGCATTTAATACACCCAACCTACCCAATATCAAGGCTTAGCCTCATACTACCCTACAGTTGGGTGAAATCATCTAATGTCTAACACAAAGTCTATTTTATTGAATACTTTACTGAAAGTGAAAGACAGAATGGTTGTATGGGGACAGAATGGTAGTAGGTGTATTGTTTGTTTATCTTTGTGATCGCACGGTTGACTGGGAACTCTGTCTACTGCCACTGCCCAGCATCATGAGAGAGTATGGTATGCATATCGCTAGCCAGGGAAAAGATCAAAACTCAAAATTTGATATATAGTTTCTACTGAGTGCATATCGCTTTCGCACCACCATAAATTAAATAAATCATAAGCCAAACCATCATAAGTTGGGGACATCTGTACATAATTTATTAAATGATGAATTAAGCAACTAATTCTATATAGATGCTCTACTTCTTTAAATCTCTCTAGACTATTTCATAAGTCTAGTGATTTTAAAATATTCTATTTAACTGCTCTAACACTGAGTTAAGGTATTAATATTCTAGTGAATTATAGAACCTGAGGAGAGGGTTATAGGATCCTCCAAATTTATAACCTGTCAGTCAGAAGTATAGGTGGCCCCTGTGACTGGAATTCAAAGTGAGGCCAGTCTTGTGGGACTGAGCCCTTAACCTGTGGGGTCTAACTCCAAGTAGCTAGTGTCAGAATTGAATTGAATTGTTGGACACACAGTTGGTGTTGGAGAATTGGTTGTGGAAAAAGTCACTCATTTGGTGTCAGAAAAAAAGATGTTACAATGGGCATAAGTGATGCTTATATAAACCCAAGAAGCATTATACACAGAAAGAATATTGCCTTGTAAATTCAGATCAGTAAAGTTATGGAAAGTCTCACATGTATTCATGTGTGTCTCTGAAGCTCTATAAAATAATTGCAGAAGAATCAAGGTCCTCTATCCTTTGATCCCAGATGGGGTGAGATAAATATTAGATACATAATTTTACTATGTGATTTTAATTCACTCACCAACAAATATTTATTCAAGTTTACTATAGGCCAAGAACTGTCCTTAATGCTTCTTATATTTCTTATTGTAAGAAACAAGTCAGTGACACATTTGGGGGCATTATATAGACTTTTACCTAATTTTACATGACTGCTTCTAAGTATAGAGAAAATTATTGACAACTGAAATATTTTTAAGGTGAAACATTTTCTAACCATAAGCTAAGTTGGTTGCATCTGTAGGATGACTGAATGCTTACTATGTGTCAGAAGCTCTATATGTATTATCTTAAGTAATCCTCATGACTATTATTATTCCCATCAGGAAGATGAGAAAACGATGATTTTTAGAGAGATTAAGTAATTTACCTAAAAAGTGCGATTTGAACTCAGGCAGTCTGACTCAAGAAACCACACTTTCAACCACAAGACTGTTTTTAAATGGTGTCAGTGATATAGTGGATGCTCTTTACTTGTCAGTAAATAAGAACTTGTATCAGCTTTGCTCAGGATAGGTAGGAGTTTCCCTGAGCCATTGATGAGAAGGGGTCTCATCATCCTCTAATAAATTATACCATACGATAAAGAAAAGAAAGATTACCACTATAGAGATGAAATAAATCCTTGTACTCTGGGACATTTCTAATAGTCTTAAATTGAACCAGGTTTGGTAATCATACCTTTGATAATAAAAGTGCATGTGTTTCTTTAGGGGATTATTTCTCAATATAGTGCCTGGACTTCTAGATTCCTGTTACATTTTAGCAGTTGCCTAATCCAAATTCCTCCACACATCCTCCAAAATGCTTACAGATCAACAAGAAGGGCAAATAAAATCCACAATAGGGATCTGTAGCATAAATAAGTGTCTTAGCCTGCTCAAACTTCCATAAAAAAATACTGCAGACTGGGTGGCTTCAACAACAGAAATTTATTTCTCACAGTTCTGGAGGCTGGGAAGTTCAAGATCAAGATGCCAGCAAAGTAGGTTTTATTCTGAGGTCTCTTCTCTTGGCTTGTAGATTGTGCCATCTTGCTGTGTGCTCTCATGATCTCTTCTTTTTTTGCGTGTGTGTGTGTGTGTGTGTGTGTGTGTGTGTGTGTGGAGAGAGAGAGCTCAAGGCAGCTCTCTGATGTCTCTTCCCATAAGGACACTAATCCTGTTGCACCAGGACCCCACCCTTATGACCTCATTTAACCTTAATTATCCCCTAAAGGCCCTATCTCCAAATACTGTCACATTGGTTTAGGGATTCAACATATGAATTTGGGGAGAACACAATTCAGTCCATAGCAATAAGAGACAGAGAGTACTACAAATTTCAATCTCAAACCAACAAAGCTAGATTTGGGAACCATGCCAGAACAGGGTCTGGTGAAGAATGAGTTGAAAAGAGGAGCAAACCCATTGTGGACTAGTGGTGATGAACATCAAAAAAAATCTCCCTGAGAAAAAAATATCCCCATTATTTCAAAAACAGGTACATGACAGAATCAAGTTATTTATATTGCCTCTCCTATATAATCTGTATCTCAGAATAGTCATATAGTTTTGGGGAAATTTTCAATAGAATTATTCTATATAATAAAGAAGAAATGGTAGAATGCTCTATTGCTATTTTATAATCATAATAATAAATGAATGGATCTAAGCAATTATCAGAGGCTGATAGTAATCCAAAAAAGAGATGAGCAAACATTAAGTATTTTCAGGTAGAAGTATACAACGTCACCTATAAAGTAGTCTTGCCAAATGAATAAATAAAATCTGATTCTGACCAAGCCTTTAGATCTAACGAGCAATTTATAGTAAATACAGGGGACAGAGGAACATCTATTATGTGATCAACATGATTGCTGTTGGCAAACTCTATAAATTACCCAGTTTCTTCAAGAGACAACAGCAGCAAAATAAAACAAAACAGCAACAACAAAACTGCAAGAAAAAAAAGAAGAGGAAGCTGTAGAACAAAAGATAATAGATAGAATTATCAAGTGTTTGATCCTAGTTCAATAAACTGTAAATAGAAACAAGTCAATTGGGAAAAATCTTAACACTGGATATTTTGCAATTTTAAGGAATTGTTGTTAAATATGTTAGTTGTAATAACGATATTGTGGGTATGTTTTTTAAAAGAAATACTTATCTTTCAGAAATACTGAACTATCCACAGATGAAATGACATCTTCGATTTTTTTCAAAATAATTCAAAGTTGGGGGGTAGGTGTGGATATAGATGAAATAAGGCTGCCCATGTATTGAATATTATAAAAACTGCTGTGATGATTAAGGGCTTCACCATAATATTCTCTCTGCTTTTGTATATGTTTGAAAATATTCATAATGTATTTTCAAAAGGAATATATTAGAATTTTGAAAAAAAAAAAAAAAAGGAGGTGAAAGTCCCCTTCTGAATGAGAAAACACTCAGAACATGTCTGAGAACTGGCTTCTGGGGACCCAAAGATCAAAAGGCCGCCATCAAGAACTGTGAAGAGGCTGAGACTTTCTCCTTGCAGGCTAACAATTTAGCCCATCAGTGTTTCATGGATACTGACAGAAGAGATGAGACTTATATATCAGAGACAAAGGACTTTATTGCTCACAGGAAGAGCAGTAGCCAGGTATCGGTGTTTTTGATAAGCTGGGCTAGTTCCTCAAGCCTAGTTCCTGTAGCGAGGTGCAAAGGTAGCCAGGTAGCACTTGTGACCAAGTTCATTGCATTACAGAGGAGGAGCCCTGATCTTAGTAAAATGAATATTTTATACTGGACAGTAAATATGACTGCCCCTGCTATGAAGGGGGACACTATATTCCAAAACTCTAAGCAACTGTGCCCTTCAGTCCAGAGAAGACATTACTTTTGTCTTCTAAGAATTTTTTTAAACAAATGTCTTGGGAAGGTAACCCAGAACAAAGGCACTCAGTGTCTCTGCTTGTAAGACATGCATGAACTTGAAAGACCCATGCAGAATTGTCCCCTGACAGTGGCGGCCTTGGGTGGGCACCACTTGAAGGAGAGTATGAGACTTGGAAGGAGGAAGCATCCTGTGGAGTCTGGTGATGAAGGGATGTAAGAAAGCAGGCTGTGGAATTGAACCCTACCTATAAAAACAAAATCAGAAGATACATCAACCTTGAACACACCAACCACCAAAGAAAAAGCATCTGTCTTTACCATCAGAGGAGGGTCCTCTTGAACTAGGAAACCTAGTAAGACATTCTCACCAAGTTTACATCGAGACATCTATTATTTCCAGTCTAGGAAACTGATTATAAAATGGACAGTTGACAACCACTAAAAACTACAAGAAGGAAAACAGAAATTGAGAATCAACAGATTTTAGCTGATCAAAATATTCTCTAAAAAACCAAACATTATGCACAAGAAAACTAATAAAACTGTAATAAAAGATGCACAGGAACACTGTGATAAAACTCCAACAAGCTTTAAACATCTCTAAATAAGCATTTTTAGATATAAAAGAGGACCTTAAATCATAAATTCAATAAAACCCAGGACAGAAGTGAGCGAAAGCACAATTTAAGATGAGATATGACCAAATTCAGGAAAGAAAAATTGAAAAAGAGATAAAAATCATCTCATGGGTGAAGGCGAAATTACAAAGTATCCAAGGAAGAAGAGAGTTAAGAGTCTCATGAGAGATTCTGAGTAGAGGAACAAAAGTAAAATGAAGAAATAAATAGGATCAGAAAGGAAGGGCTTGATATAGAACAGAAAAAAAATATCCAGTACACATTTGATTTTTCTGAATAAGAAAAATAAAACAATGAAATAGAACAACCATTAAAACTATAATCAAAGTAAAAAACGAAATCTTAATTTTATTGTTGAAAGTGCCCCCCCCCCCCGCCCCACTCCCATATACCTTCGAAATTACAAGACAGAGTCTAGTAAAACTATTTAGTTTTTAAGAATCCTTCCTCTGGGGTAAAAATTACCAAGAAACTTACAGAGTTTCTTGACTGAAACATAAGAAGCAAGACAAAAATGACACAGCATTTAAAAAATAATTTTAGGGGCTTCCCTGGTGGCGCAGTGGTTGAGAGTCCTCCTGCCAATGCAGGGGACACGGGTTCGTGTCCCGGTCCGGGAGGATCCCACATGCCGCGGAGTGGCTGGGCCCGTGAGCCATGGCCGCTGAGCCTGTGCGTCCAGAGCCTGTGCTCTGCAACGGTTGAGGCCACAGCAGTGAGAAGCCCGCATACCGCAAAAAAAAAAAAAAAAAAAAAAAAAAATAATAATAATAATTTTAGGAAAGTATGAGTAAAGAATCTTAACTGGATAGTTAAGCTGTTTTACATGTATTAAAACTAAAGAAAACTTTGGCAAAAAGACTGCTGATGAGTATTAAAATAGTAGATCTAAGAATATACCCAAGACTAAAAAAACGGGAGAACAAGCATGAAAAAGCATTATCTAAATATGGGTTCTGACAAAATAAAAGTAATTTAAAAAGTTGTAGGAGAATCAAAAAAGTAAAAATTAGAATAAGTTCATAGCTGCATAGATTATAGATAGGAGTCAAAGAGTATCATTTAAATCTAACAAACCAGATAGGAGAAGCCTAATTAAGGGGGAAAAAAGATCAAGGGAAGTTTGAGTTATTAGCATAGAGTTAGGCAACTACTAGAATAAAAATATAAGCTTTTCTAAATGCAAAAACAAGTACGAAAAATAAGCAAAGAAGACAGATCAAGTAGAGAGAAACATAGTAAATCTAACATTAACATCAAATAATAAGACAATTGAGAACAAACATGCCGATCATACCAACAAATGTAAATGGGCTTAACTAGGCTATTTAATGAACACAATTTTGAATGTGGCTTACAAAGCAAAACCCATATCTATGCTGAGTAGAAAAGACACTCCAAAACCAAGTGATCCTGAGAGGCTCAAAGTAAGGGACTGGGCTAGCAGACTAATGAAAACAACAGTAAGAGTGCTGGGGTTGAGATCAGCAAGGTAGAATTTGGGTGCAAAGCATTTAATGAGACAAATTAATACTCTCTGAAGTTAACTGGATATGAATACACCTGATGATATACCAAGTCTCTGGCCATTGAATTGAAAATGTCAGAAAACATTAAGCCTCAGATAGTATGGAAACAAGTTTCACTCATAAAATAATTCTCAAGATTCACCTTGCCTTACTCTGTTTCAGTAATAGGCAGATATCCATAAGGTATATAGCACATATGAATTTAACTTTTTTTTTCTTAAAGCCCTGTTAAAATACCAAGAAATGAATTCTTTAAGCCATCATTAATCCACAAGAACACAGAACTGAGAGAGGAGACAACTTAGACGAATTGTTTTCAATCAACTTTTGGAAAAAGAAAAGAAGTCATAACTGAATTACTGGAGCAGAGGAAGTTAAAACCCATGTCTTTAGAGAGAGAAGCGGCGGAGAAGTGAGGCCAGTTTGCCCCCTAGAATCTCTGAGAGGCTGAGCACTTGAAAGGATTGAAGAAAAAGTTGAAACAAGGGAAGGGATTCACTCTGCTTTTGGAGCATTTGAATCCCTGAGGTCTCTTCTCACGTGAACCTGGGCAGCCAGGCAACTATCTTCTTTTTTAAAAAAAATATGTTTATTGGAGTATAATTGCTTTACAATGGTGTGTTAGTTTCTGCTGTACAACAAAGTGAATCAGCTATATGTATACATATATCCCCATATCCCCTCCCTCTTGCATCTCCCTCCCACCCTCCCTATCTCACCTCTCTAGGTGGTCACAGAGCACCGAGCTGATGTCCCTGTGCTATGCGGCTGCTTCCCACTAGCTATCTATTTTACGTTTGGTAGTGTATATATGTCCATGCCACTCTCTCACTTCATCCCAGCTTACCCTTCCCCCTCCCTGTGTCCTCAAGTCTGTTCTCTCTATCTACATCTTTATTCTCAGGCAGCTGTCTTAATACCCCAGGCACGGCCAGAGGCTGATTCTTTTGGAAAGATGAAACCCAAAGCCTCTGGATTCAGAAACAGAAGGCACAGAAGAGGTCTGGGGTGGGGTTGAGAGGTTGCATGGAAATCTACATAGTAAACTGTAGTAGTCTGAGATCTCGTCCCTCACTTTTGCTCTAAATAGTACAGCCGTTCATATATCTCAAGACTACAGATTGGAAAGACCCTCACTAGAAAAACTGAACAGCCAGAAAAGACCAACGATTAGAAATTCTGAGGTGGTAAAGAAGGTTCTAGCAAAGACTGCACTGTTGGCCAAAGAGTAACAATCCAGACTGGAGAGAACGACAGAGAGCTCAAGAGTGAGGATGTTAGAAAGGAAGTAACCCACGGGGTTGACTGTAGAGAAAATAGTATGGGTAGGTTGTCTCACTTGGTGAGAAGGACTTCTAGAAAGCTGACCAACTGAAGTGGCAGAGCAACTTTAACTCCAGTAAGGGATAGTATTCTTAGGAAAGAAATTTTGACCAGAGTGAAGTACTTGGTTCAACAGTGAATAATATTTGGAGCAATAATAACAATGTAGAAAAATTACTCTGTGTCTGGAGGGAAGGTAAACTGGGGTTATTCTGCTTGAGAGCATTGTTAAGTACATATCAAAAGTTTTAAATTTTTCTGTACTTTCACTCAACACTCCACTTTTGGGAATATACCCTAAGAAAACAAAAGTGAATGTGCACAAAGATTTAAATACAAGTATATCTGTTGCAGCATTGTTCCTAATAGTAAAAGATTGAATACAACCTGTATGGCTCAAACAGGGCATCAGTTAAATCAATATTGATATGGCTATATAACCGGATATGATCGAGATGAATATTTACTTGGGAAAGTATTTATAATATACCTACTTAAAAATTTTCAAAAGCAACCTTTTCTCTATAGTCCTGTTTTTAAAGAAAAAGATAAAAAGAAGTAGAGAGAGATCTGAAAAATTCTATCAGTAGTTATTTTGGGTGTTTGGACTAAACCTGAGTTTTCCTTTCTTCCTTTTCATCTGTATTTGCAAACACTAAAGGCTCCTACATAAATATAGCAACTCTTAGAGTTGCCACACACAGGAAGAACTGACTTATAACTCACGTTTTACTGTTATAATTAGAAAATAGAAACAATTTTCAAAAAAGAAAGAGACAAGGAGAATAAGATGGCATGGTGGCTGGTTCATTTGTAATGGTCAGAAAAATGTCTGTTTAGCAGAGGGGCAGAGCAAACTTATCAGCTCAATTAGTCTCCACTTACTCATTCAACAAACATTTCAGAGACTTTACCGTGAGCTACTCACTGTGATCAGCTCTTTTCCTATAAAGAGCAACTAAGCTTTCGGCAGGTAAGACACAGAAGCAACTGGAAATAACCAAGAATCACATATTGAAGTTTACTTTTCTGTGTAGCTTGTAATCTACTCTAAATTTAGATATAAATGTGAAAAGACTGTCCAAGCTGTGTAAGATATTAAATAAATGTAAATCTGATTTTGAACAGTAACACCTCAAGAGTGTCGTATTCAAGTACTGATAATAACAACAGTACAGGGTGTGAAACTCATCTAAGTTTCGTTGCTAATATTTACATTTCCCCTCCTGTTTATATTCTAAAATAAATAAAGTGTGATATAGTACAGAGTAAAATAAAAACTTTTAAAAAGACAAATAAATAAAATAAATTTTATTTCACTTTTTAATGTGCTGATATTTTCTGTGATAATTGAAAATACTGAGCTGGTAATATAAGGAGAATAATGGAGCTCACATGGTTAGAACAATGAAAGTAATTGTATTTGGAAAGTAGATGTCTCCAGCTTAGAAATATTTCCTAGATGTGAAACGAAAAAATGATTCCCTAGTGCAGTTTCCTTGGAAAGTGAGGTGATGTGTGATTTAAGTAATTACAATCCTTCCTAACAGAGCAATATATTCAGAATATAAAGTGAGCACTGTGTCAATATAAAAATTAGCAAATGATATAAATGACTAAAAGCAGGGGATAAAAATTGATTTCAAACAAATTCTGAACATAACCTCCCTACTTTCTAAAGTAAAGCTATGTATGATCAGAGACATATATAGTATTCAAAGTAGAAGCCTACCAGCAATGAAAAAACCGAATTCACTGAGGGCATTAAACTTAAAATTTCAATTTATATGAAGGAATAAAAGAGAAAGATCCAAACCAGAACCAAATTGAATTTTCCAAACTCAAGTCCCTTCATTTTTCCGCATTATTTCCTCACTTAGTGTTTTGATATAAGTTCCTGTCAGAGCAGCATAAAGAGAGTTGTGAACTTGTTATTTCCAAATTGCCCTGAAAACTGGAATTTTGCTAATGCAATATCTTCCATCATGTTAATTGGCCTTGAACCACATCAAATTCAAGCCACGAAACTAAATGTACTGCCTTAGAAGGGTCTGTGTATTTAATTACCACACTGGAGGACATGTCATTAGCTTAAACTCTGAAGCCTTCTGCAAAAAAAAGGGCAACTCAAGAACTGCCACACACAGAAAGAACAGACTTATAACCCCTTCAGCTGGCTGCATGTTGTCTGCAGCCTGCCTGGGGCCTAGTTAGACTTCCAAGTGAGCTCTGTGCCTTCCCAGTTAATGCCAAAGATGTTTCCATTGAGGTAAAAGCTGGCAGATCCAAGTCTCCAGATACACAAATTTCATGCTGAGAGGTAGTGCCAGTTCTTCCGAGATTAACTGATAAGTAGCTCCTTTGGAGAATTCTAATTTGGTATTCTTTCCAACAGTATTTCCCCAAACACTTCCTAGCACATGGTAGTAACTTTACAAGTTATTGTCGCATTGAATCAAACAAAGAGTTTATGTGGGCATAAAGTATTAAAAACAGATAGACAAAAGATATACCATAGATACCTTCTTTGGCATTTTGTTTAAGCTGGACCTTAGAAAATGGAAAATCTATGTTCATCCCATGGGTGTTGTTTGTATGGAAAAAGCTTTTCTGAAATGTGCTTTATGGAGTCTGGCTGAAAACACAAGTTTTCTAAAAGCCCCCTGCCTTATATCTCTGTGAATGTATCCATCCAATAAAAGTTAATGTTATGTAATATATTATACATATACACATGCTTGAGATGCTACTTTCTTATTTTGGAAAGAGAAGAGACTTAATTAGACTGTTGTCCAGAAACCCAATGTAACTTTGATGTTTATTAGTTTGAAGAACTATAATTTCTGAAAAACTGACAAATTTGTCTCATAAGTTTAATATTGAAACTGTTTAAAGCATGACTAAGAATTAACAAAATTTATGAGAAAATATAGATGAGGATCTGTGATGTTCTGTGAGTAGTTAAAAACACTTAGCACTTCAAAATTAATTTCTCTTTTATCTGACAAAACAATGTGAATGGATAGAAAATACGTATGCCAGTAGATGACACCGTTCACTTCTCTCTTCACCATGTGGACAGCAACTGTATAAATGGCCCTTTATTTTGCCCTCCCAGAATAGTTTAATTTAGGGTCAGGTAAGAAGTAGGTTAAAAATGAAGAGGCCAAAAGAATTGTAAAAATGCTTACGATGTCATAAAAATGATCATTTTAGCTTTCGCTTACCACACAGTCTTGCTCCAACCAAAACATATGCCTATCACCCCATAAACGTCCCTACACTGTTCCTTCATGAGCAAAAAATGAAGCTTTAAGGGATGTTTAATAGCCAGTAGCTCTTTGGCTGCCAAATACTGCATGTGGAGGGTAGTGTACTCTTCATGTATGGGAAGAAAAACCAAAAAACAAAAACCTGTTGTTTAATTTTCTTAAAGTCCACCAGTGTTTTGCATCAAGACATTTAAACACTTTGAATGTGGGGAAAGACACAAGAGCTCCTTAAGGGCATCTGAAACCAGTGTATTGTTCCCAGAAAGCAATGAATAACAGAGATTGTATTTGACCACGTTCAATACGTAGGTTGAACAAGTGCTAATGTGAGTGAGTTTAATGCCAGGTAAAGGAGGCACGTCATGGGAATTTAACATTCATTTTATTCTACTGTGATTACCTCTACTTGAGGCTATAATGAATCATAATAGTTTTCCTTGCTAGGTAATAATTATAATTTTCTGAACACATAATTTATTAAAAATAAATTTCTTAAAATAGATGTTAGGACAGGGAAAAAATTCTGCTTTAGGAAAATTTAAATGAGGAGCTGGTCTTATAAGAGTACATCAAAGCAAGGAAGACCCCAGGATCATGATATATTGAGTGGGGCTGCTTTTTAAACAATATGCTTGGAGATTTTGTTAACAGGAAATATAAAAACCATAAAGTACTGTTTTTACTTTCATAGTCTCTCACTGGGATCAAAGTTGTTTCCTCTGCCCCTTTACTTTAGAAAGAAGTTTGGTATGACAACCGTGATATCAGTGTATCACCTTCAAGAAGTGGCAAATTTTACCCTGCAGGACCTAAAATGGTTCAAGTAGAAAGGGGTCAGTTCAGGAGAGGAAGAGGGAAAGATGACCAGCACTCACTATTCAGTTCCTACTCTGTGGCCTCTCATCTCCCTGCTTTCTTCTCTCTTTCTCACCTCCCTTGAGAGGAGGATATATGAACTGCAGCATCTGCCTCATCCACCATCCTTCCTCTGGACTCCAAGTCATATACACCAAAAAGGTTAACCTGAAAACCATCTCCTGAGCATTTTAAATTACTGTCAAAGGACCTACCTCTCTCATTCTCTTAGAAATACAAAAGTTTTACTACTGTAGAAAGAAATATGTTAACTACTAAATTCTGGGTAATTTTCATCATGGGTAAATGGAGAGAATCTAAACATTAATTTGGGTTGCTTAGGAGAGGGGGCAATAGAATGGGACTCAGGAGCTTACAGACTCCTTATAATTCTCCACCTGGAAGAAAATGGTGTGTGGGGTGGGATGGGATGGGGAGGTAATCCCTACTTCTTTGCATTGTGGTTATACTGAAGGAAAAGCTAGACTATACATAACTTCAAAACACAGAAACAATAGTTTGTTTGCCTGCTTTTCTTCCTTCCTTCTTTCCTCCCTTCTTCTCTTTCCTTTCCTCTCTTTCATTCTTTTTTTTTTTTTTTTTACTGGCAAATATGGGGTATCATCTTTCCTAGAAATCGTTCAACATCATATGTTGTCTTCTATGCTTCTATAATATCTATAGTATCTTAGAGGTTGTCAGTATAACTGGTTAATCCTCAAACTACTCCTGTGAGCTGAATTTCTATTTTGCTTACACATTTTATAATAATTTATATGAAATTGATCAATGCTTATTATAGGCCTACTGCTAAAGTGGGTTATGCCGTTGTATGCTGAGTTCTTTCCCTTGAGGTAGATAAAATCTCATCAAGGAGACAAGACTTATACATACAGCACAATTATAGAATAATAAACTGTGATGCATAATAAAATGCTAAGTTTATACAATTTATAAATTGTATAAATTTATACAATTTATACAATTAAAGGCTAAATTTATACAATTAAAGGCTAAAATACTTGTTATTGATACTGAATGTAACCGGTTGAGAGGAATGGGATAAATCAGCAATTCTGTATTTATTCAAGCTTCTAGTCACCTCCCCCCCTTGCCAATTTCAGACACTGTGGCCAGGTTAGCCTATTGTCAATCCTTGTTCAGAATTCTTATTGGCTTCCCTTGTGCACAGTCGTGATTCTCACAGTGGAAGTACCTATGGGCTTCTTTTAATGAAAAGTTTTTCACAGACCAAGAACCCTGAGAATATGTCTCCAGATCCACAGGTTATGAGAACCCAAGTTTGAGTAACACCGACTTGAGAACCTGAGGGTAAGTATTTCTTTAAATTATCTTTCACTTGAAAGAAGTTTTGTCTTTATACACAGAGAAACATTGGCGTGTACAATAAGTCCTCAACTATTTAGTCTCTCACTCAAGATGAGTTTTATATTACATGCCAGATGTGGAAGTCAAACCGAAAAGCTCACTGGAACCAACACAAGTCCTCAACTTACCTACAACTTTTTTGTATACATTCTGCCTTCAGCCTGGAATACGCTTTCCTTTTTCTTTTTTTCCATCTGTCCCCCTATTTTCTTTTTGCCAGAAACTAGGTCAAACAAATCCATCTTCACGCCTCTCTTTGTGCTCACAACTAGGATTCTCACCTCCTCTGATGTCTCAGGGCAGATTATCTGCCTCCTTGATGAGACGAAACATTCAACATTTATTATACTTAGGTGTGTGTGTGGCTTTTCACTTCTAAACTGCAAGCAGCTAGAGGAAAAGGACAGGATCTGATTCATCATCTAGAAGCAGCTGGCCCAATATCTTGCACAAAAAAAAAGGTTCCGAATAAGAAGTCAAAGAAATAACTACATGGATCAATGAACAGAGTGAAGCTTGAGAAAAGCCATAAATGGTCGATAGAATGTAGAAAGTGACTGAAGAAGGGATTTTTTGTTAAGGGACTTAGTAAATTTCTCATCCTATACCTGAGCTGAGGATTTAAGAACTCAGGAGAGAAGATATAGCTACTCTTCACCCTATTAATGAAATAGAGTTGGGACTTCCTTGGTGGCACAGTGGTTAAGAATCTGCCTGCCAACGTAGGGGACACAGGTTCGAGCCCTGGTCTGGGAAGATCCCACATGCCGCGGAGCAACTAAGCCAGTGTGCCACAACTACTGAGACTGCACGCCTAGAGCCCGTGCTCCACAACAAGAGAAGCCACCGCAATGAGAAACCTGTGCACCGCAAAGAAGAGTAGACCCTTCTCACCACAACTAGAGAAAGTCCGCGCGCAGCAACGAAGACCCAAACACATCCAAAAAATAAATTAAAAAAAAAAAAGATATAGAGTTGTTTCCTAGGTGAACATGTGTGCTATTGAGGAGAAATTATCTGAAGATCCAAACTTGTCAAGGGAAATTTATCAAATACTTAAAAAAAAATCAAATAACTTCCGTAACTTGCTATGATTCTTGCCCCTTGAAGAGCAGCGAAAAAAAATGTGTTCAAATAGTCCACACTGTTATCCACCATATCTTTCTTATCAACTCTTTATGGTTGTATCCAGATAAGTTCTCGTCTGCTCTTAATAGACTGAAAACCTTTGTCTGGAAACTGAAGTGCTCCTACTAGAATATTACTATTAGAGGCATGTATCCTCTAAATAATGTGTCTGTAATTACCTTTCAGAATCTTCTGACTGATTGGTGAGCATGACTAATTTCTCTTCGTGTTTCTCATTTTTATTTAAGAGTCGTCCACATGGAAACTAAAAGGAAAAAAATATAAAGGACATGAGACTTGGCCGTATCTCAAGGGAAGATAACTACATCAGTCAATGGAGGAGAAACCACTTGTTAAATGCATTTTTCCCAAAAGCCATGTTTTTATTCTCATGTCTTGTTTTCAGCACTGACAGTTACGAGAAGACAGACCGAGAACTTGCCTTCTGTCTAGTTTCAATCAAAGGTAAAATACTGGGTGTAAACATAAGGACCCAGTCTTCCAGTTAAGGAAGAGTCTCATGACAGGGAGAAATTGTCCAGGAGCAAGTGAAGAAAGCTGGACATTCCAACGCACGAGTCATAAACTGTTAATGCTGTCAGACTGACATGTTTGTAGTTCAATTAGCCACAGTCCAGGAATGAGTTTTCCAGGAGTGCCTAACAACCCAGTGACACCAAGAGCTTTCTTCTCAGAATCTCATTTATTCCAGCTTTTTCTCCAATAGAAGTTAGTGATTATTTCCATGATTTTCAGGATAACAAGGGAACTGGTAATGTGATCATTAAAAAAGGAGGAAATTTTAAAAGGTGTGTAAGACAGAATTTTTTTCATTTCCCAATTTTTTTTCCTATTTAATATTAATTGCAACTTAAGCACCGAACTGTGGTCAAACATTACACAGACATCATAGTCCCTCATGGGGATTATAGTAGATTCTTGAGATTGAAGCATTTGAAGACATGCGTATGTTTTAAAAGCCAATTCCTGCAGGCACTTAACACATTTGAAATGCATCTGGAAACCACTAATTGCTGTGATCCCATAAGAAAAGTTAGGCTGTTCAAGTGTGTGGGAAACATGAAGCCAGTTTGAGTTTTATGAGTTTCTATTTAATAGTACCAACAACAAGAAAAAGTTTGTTTGTTAAATTGCTCCAAGAAGGATTTGTTTTAGCTATTGGCAGGCTGTCTTTACATAGTGTAGGAGGGTGGCTTTTTTATTTTGTTTTTTTTCAGCTTGTGACAGCTGTTTAAAAGTCATCCATTACCACCATGGTAGCCAGTTGCTAGATGAAAGCAAATGCCTTTCAGGACTGTTGTAGGAATTAGACCACCAACTAGTACAACTATCTTTTAGCTATATAAAATTGCAAAATTGCCCAGTTTCTTCATGTGGCACTCTGGAAATACCATAAAATTCTGCAGATGCTTTGAAAAGGCATGCAAGTGAGGTGCTACCTGACAAAGCATGACTTGCAATTAAGTGTGCACTCTGTAATTTCTGGAAGATGAGGTTTTTAAAATAATTCATTTATAAAATAAAATTGCAGTAAATTTTAAAAAATATCTTCAATGGTTTCATTATTCCTAAAATTAGTTTTAAAAAAATATTAATTTCCTAGCAGAGCTGAAATGACACATGGAGTCCTGGAGTATTAGAGAATCATAGAATTTGAGACCTTGGAGAATACTTAGAATTATGACATCATCATTTTACAAGAGAGGAAACAGAAGCCCATAGAGGACAAATGATTTGACTAACTAATGCCTCATCTAGGATTAGATGTCAAGCCATTTGACCCCTAGTCCATGACTTTCTATTGTTGTTCCACAATTGAACGTTATACAGGTGAAATTTCAAGTTTGAAATAAGATGAGATCTAATGTTAAAATATTTAAAAAGTAATATATGAAATGTTTACATTATAAATGAAACCTCATAAAAACATATTTCTTAGGCAAGGGCATTGTATTACTTGAACTCTGGTGGTAAAAAATCCCCGAAAACAGCATGTGGAGAGGGAAATTTCCAAACTTACAATGTTATGGTTTATACCACAATGAAAACATAAAAACAACAAACAAACCAACAAACCAAATGTTATAGTTTAAAATTCACAGATAATACCTCCGAGGCACTAGAAACAGCTGAAATAGGTATTGTCTCAAAGGTGTACTTTACCGAACATTGTATTTCCTTCTAAATAGCCTTTTCATAGGCTGGAATTTTACACTTGTTATTCTTCTACACAGGAAGTCGAAATATCAACTAATGATAATCAGAAAAGTCAATATCACAGGAATAATCATAATTTCCAATAGTTTATACATTTCCCCTGATGGGGGGTGTTTTTCCATGAGAAGAGAAACAAAGAAGACAATCAGAAAAAGACACTCAGCAATTAAAGGGCTTCTCTTTCAAGTGGAAGCAAACAAATCAAGCCAACATTGAAGACCCAGGGGCTTTCTCAATGTCAGTGCCTCACTTTTTTTTTAGTCATAGAGAAAATGAACCACTTTAGGAGTCTCATAAGACTTAGTAAACATGTGTGTGCCTCTCTGCACTTTATCTCTACGAACTGTAAGTCAGGGTGACGTTAAACCATAAGATAAAGAATTCTACTGAAGTTCTTGCTCCTTTAATTTTTCACAGAATCAGCTTGGAAGGGAGGTAATGGACTTCCTGAAACTTAATTGGCTAGTGTGGAGACATGAAACAGGCAGGAGCAAAGCACCTGCTACACCAAACCAGGAGACACTGTGGTCAGAACCCCCACATCTATAGCAGCACATCACATCCTACTGCAGCTTGATTGAGGTTCATTCATCTCTTGTAAAATGTGTAATTCAAGCATTTTTGCTTTGCTAAACATTCAAAATGTTTGAGGCAGATCCCAAATGGGACAACCAAGTCAGACATAGAACAGGGTGAACTTTCGTTAAAACGAATAGTATCTGAATATCAAATAGTAGAAAGATAAAGGAAAGATAGGGTACCTGACCCCTCTTAACCTTTGACCATTCAAGGTGAATTTCTCAATTTATCCTGAAGTGCTTGCAATATAAACTAGTCTAGTTTGTACTGCTGATCATGGTGTCTGCCTGCTCTACTCTTATTTCTATTAACTTCTAGGTAAAAGTCAACAGATCTTTCTCTCATGTCTATGATGTTGGTCTCTACCCTGCAGGGTCATCCGAGAAGCCATTATTTCTCCCAGATATGCTCACTATGTGGTCCATGAGCCACTGAACCTTTGTACCCTATCATCCTTGATAAGAAGTGTGACCGTAATATGACTGCTCTCTGCCAACAAAGCTACTGTGAATTAAGTACTGACATCTCTCTTCTGAAATTACTTCTAGAATTCATGGCACGTTCTTTTAAAAATTTTTGGAAAAGGCCTAAGTTATCAGGTTAAAGTTCAGGAAATAAGGTGAAGACAGTAAGGCTAAGTAATATCAGTGGTTTAAAATATAGGGTGAAAAATAGAGCTGTCTTCCTTCCCTCCTTTGTAAACTTTTAAAATATGTTTTCTTTGTATGGATGGAAGCAGAGTAGCATAGTGATTAAGAACAGTCTCGGAAGCAAGACGGCCCAAGTGCAGTCTCGGCTCTTCTAGTGACCCATTGAGAGATTACAGTCTTCCTGTGTCTCTGTTTCCTCTCTGGTAAGATGGGGATAATAATAGTACCTGCCTCATTAGGGCCGTAATGAGGCTTAAATATGTTGATATATGTAAAATTTATACAGTAGCGCTTGGCCTGTAGTTAGTGTGCTATACTTGTTTACGGGTGTCATTTTGACAGAGTCTGAGGAGGAAGGAGGTAAATAACTGATCGTTTCATCACCTTGACTCATGGTGGGTAGGAGGGGCTCATACCGGGAGAGCTTGGTGTATGGGGGTTGGTGTAGATGATATCTTTTTTGCGGTACGCGGGCCTCTCGCTGTCGCGGCCTCTCCCGTTGCGGAGCACAGGCTCCGGACGCGCAGGCTCAGCTGCTCCGCGGCATGTGGGATCTGCCCGGACCGGGGCACGAACCCGTGTCCCCTGCATCGGCAGGCGGACTCTCAACCACTGCGCCACCAGGGAAGCCCGATGGTATCTTTTAGGGTTCCTTTTGACTCTAAAATTCTCTGCTTCTAAGATTCCGAGGAAAGAAAGAGGTGCTTGCTTTCAAAGAATTCACATCCTATTGAGAAAGTAGGATGCTAAGCCTTAGAGGCTCAAATCCAGGTGTTTCTTATTTTCATATCTCCAGGATCCTACCTGGTACTTATCTCACAGTGAGGACCAAATATTTTAACGGTAGAATTAAGAAGGATACCTAACTGTATAAAAGGAGAGATATGAAAATGAAAAATAACTGATACTGACAATTAAGAGTTTGAGGATTATAGGACCTGACTATGGCCAACATCAGTTGCTCTGATGTTTTTAATGGATTGTTTACATTGTTTTATTTTAACCTTTTATATTAAGGAAATTTGACAACAAGAGGGCTTAAAATTTTACTTAAGTTGTTTTATACTTTTGTTTTCCTGGGGGAAGACTAGTATAAACCACATATAATTTCTGGGAACCAAAAGATTTACAATTAAAGACCACGGAAGTTAGAGTACCTAACTGGCTGACAGCATCCTCTCAGCTAGAAGCAAACACAGTTTTTGTTTCCATTGTTTGGTTACTTTATTCTTCCTCCTCTTCTCCCCCACCAGTTCCTCCTCTTTTTAAGGAGTTTCTTACTGCTCAAGAAGCAGCTGTTGCTTTCTGTTTAACTTAACCAAAAGATGTCCTGGATTCTTGGGTGGATTTCAGTACGTCAGTGGAGATCATAAACTCTTGGATTGTTTAAGCGGAAATTTAAACAATCCACAGTTCCAAAATAACCCAACGTTAGAGGATAAACTTACTTTTGGAAGTAAACCAAGTTTTATGAGCCTTTTGCCATTTGTGGTGACAGGTTTTTAATACACTTGGATTTTTAAAGTCAGGTTCAAGGACTAGGGTGTGAGCATTACCAGTCATGGTCAACTGTGCAGAAATAGTTTTTACAGACCTTGAAAATATCACATTAAAAATGGCCAAAGAATTATTCTACAATTGTATAACATTTTTATGTTGGTCAAGTCTATGCTATAGCATTGGAATGTGTCAAAATAAATGAGCAATCAAAGGCATGAAAGTTTTACTTAAAACAGAAAGAAGGCTGTCGGCTGAGGCTGACAAGTGATTTTTATCTATATAAAATGCTCTGCCCTCTGGGGCATACGATTTAGAACTCATAATACTTACCCGGAAAATGTGTTTCATTCCAGAGTCTACCTTAACTAAATTCAAAATCAAATGTTAACCAGGTCCAATATATTTAGGATGAAATGTCCTAGGTAAGTACTAAACCATTATGAAAATTATTATCCTTATATCTAAGTATATATGATAAATAATATTTTATAATATGCTGAAAACATACATACTTATACCCTCAAACTTACATATATGAAATCACTTATATTGATTTTTAAAGGAATGATATATTGGTGTCTAATACACAAATGCTTTCTTATCATCACATAAGAGACCTACAAGTAGTCAGTTGATCAAAAAATTGGTTAAAACTGGGACTCATGAAGAATAACACACTACTATCATAATAAGTTATTATAACTTAAAATATACAAGTGCACCTCAGTCGCCAAGCCCTCTTTTCCCAGCAGGGATCAACTGATGGTGTTCCACAGAGTCTTTCTGGCCCACAGCAAATCCTCCATGAATTCTAGTTTTAGTTTTGTTTACAAGGGAATTAGACTCGTAAGACATTTACAAAGCTGTCTGAAAATAGAATGCTTCTCGATGCTTATATTTTTCCAGTCTTTTAAATTTGCCTCACCCACATCCAATTTAAATTTGGCAACTCACCTGTGTTGGATGTTTCCAAGGTCCTCACATTAGCTTGTACAGAACAATTCTTTTACATTTTTTGTGCTCATGAAACATCAGCTTATACAAATTTTATTTAAATTATGTAATTGCAAAAAAATTAAAATTGTCACACATAGCTTGGGGGAAAAAATAAGACTGACCTTTGGTAAACGTACCACTTAACTTTTGGAGGCAGAAATAAGAGAATGTCCTTAGCTGCGAGTATTCGGCGTGCCTTGAGTGCCAGTTTACAGAGAGAATAGACAGAATGGTTAATGCATGCTAAGCTGGTTAAGTGGAGTTTGGAAAAAGAGCAGTGCTTTCAGTCAGGAGTGGGAAAGTGCCTGCAGCATATCAGGAAGCTAAGATAAATTGGCCACATTAGGTGGTGGTAGGGCCAGTGGAGAACAAGTAAATGAATATCCTGCCTCAAGTCTTTCAAATTCAACTTTTTTTAAAAAAAGCAAAGTGAACAAACAAAAAACAATGCTCTTAAACTATATTTCTGTTGACTTTCAGCAACTATCAAGTCTATTTTTCATAGCCGTTTGTAACTTCCAAAGCATGAGCTTATTTGTTGCCAATATGTAGATAATCATGCATAAGTTTTGAGATCCTTGTGATTATTAGTAAGAAAGAAATATGAAAAAAAGCACTAGATTAGAAACTAGAAGTTCTTTCATTTTTATTAGTTTTTTTCTGGTCCCAATTCCTAAATTAACTAGATGTAAAATTATAAGCATTTTAATTATTTTCTCTAGATTTCAGCCCTCTTTGGCAGAATCAAGGCCTGATTGCATTATCTCTAATGTCCCTTGAATTCTAAAATTCCATGATGATTATTGCCAGATATTTACTGTCAGCATTGGGAATGATGACCAGGATCACTACTGGGTTAACCCTTATGGTGGGAAGGAGACACGGGTGTTATTGTTCTCTGTGTTTGGTTCTCCTTAAAGTAGAATTAAGTGACTTGTATAAAACTCAAGAATGAATTGGGGAGATAAAGGGCCAGAAAAACTTTTCTTTATGCTTAATGTTCTATTACATTGGCTGGTAAGAAATAACTTCAAGTATTGTATAGCTTCTTTGCAATGCTTGCAAACCACTGACAATACCATTGCTTTTTACTTGGACCACTAAAGTAGCATCCTAACTGGCCTGCCTCTTCCTGGTGTTGGCTCCCTTCAGTTGGCTCTTCCTATGGTAGACATAGTGTTCTTTTCAAAACACATATTTGATCTTGTCATCTCCCCTCTATCCACCCCCCAAAGAAACCACCTTCATGGTTTTCCATTACAGTGACCAAAGTCCTTATCGTAACTAAAGGGCTCTGCTTGTCTCAAACCAGTCACTATTGGATGTAGGAAGTGATGGTTCTTTGCTGTGTGGCAACTCTTCTGATATTGACATCAACGGCCTCCAGTCATTACGGTAACTGAAAATGCTCCCCTCTCTCCGCCATTGACCCACAAGCACCTTTCAACCACTTTTCTTATCACCCATTAGCCTTTTTGTCAGTTCCCTGAAGGTACCACGCTCCCTTCTGCTCTAACCTTTGAAGCCGCTCCTCCTTAGATTGCTCTTCCCCTCAAAGTAAATCTTTCCTGACTTATCTTGTACAAATTCCTTTAATATCCATTCTTACAACTGTATGCATCTCCCCTTTGTTGTATTTATCATAATTGTAATTTCACTATTTTGGTGTGTATTTGCTTAAGGCCATTCTTCTCCACCAGACTGTAAATTCTGTGATTTTTACATCTTTTTTGCTCACAACTGAATCCCCGGTACCTGGTGCAGTGCCTGTAATATGCTAAATGTGCCACACACGTTGAATGAATGAATTGAAGGATGTTACTTATGCCAGCAGTAAGTTGTACATGGAACTTTAACATTTTTAATACAAAATCTTGAATAAGCTTTCCTAATAATACCTTAGTTTAGTCTAAATCACTCTTTAAACCTGTTTGTATGTTCAAGAAGTTTTATCCCCAGAGCTCCCTATCAAAATAATTTTATAGTCAAAAAAATTAAAAAAGAAAAAGGAATTCACTTAGCCTAGAAACAGGGTTAAATTCCACGGAAATATTTCAGATAATTTCTATGATAAATAAGGCAAATGCACAGGGTTTTTTAAGAATACGATAATGCCATTCAAGAAAAATAAGCGGGCTTCCCTGGTGGCGCAGTGGTTGAGAGTCCGCCTGCCAGTGCAGGGGACACGGGTTCGTGCCGCGGTCCGGGAAGATCCCACATGCCACGAAGCGGCTGGGCCCGCGGGCCTTGGCCGCAGGGCCTGCGCGTCCGGTGCTCCGCAACGGGAGAGGCCACAACAGTGAGAGGCCCGCGTACTGCAAAAACCAAAAACAAAAAAAAAACAAAAAAAAGAAAAAGAAAAATAAGCATTTGTTCTAGGTTTTCATTCATTTATTTTCTCTGGCAAAAAAAAAGATCCCTATATCTAAACAGGTACTTAAGGCCCTTTGATTACAGTTGTGGAAGAAATTGGAAGAGAGGAAAATTACACATCACTCTCATTTACAGTAATGGCTCAAGGGAGATCGAGAATAGGAAAGAGATTTTTGGCTACACATTGTTTGGCTAAACCAAAAGAAAGAGATACCTAAAAGAAGAGCTGTGTTTTTTTTTTCTTCCATTTCATATTTCTGAGAAAGTTGCCCAATTAGGGGACTTTCATCATCTATTTCCTTCTAAGAAGTCTTTTAGTTTTATAGCAATAGAGTAAAATTCTTTACCACCATAGGTACCCTATTGTTCAAGTACTTCAGGGCACCTGCACTACTTTATGAAAAACTAACATTTGGGGACTGAAATTGGAAAAGTTCCTGAATCAGGAGTCAAGAGACCAAGATTCTGTTACCAGGGCTGTCACTAAACTTGCTCATCCCCGGATAAGTTGTTTATCAACATCTCACAGATTTGAAGAGATTGGACATTATAATGGCTAAGAACTTTTCCAACACTTAGGTGCTATGAAATTGGTCATCCTAGCATTATATATATTACAATATCTCTTGTGACACAATGTCTTAGAGGCTTACTGAAATATGACCAATGGCCAATTCTTACCTCATACAGAGGGTCCTGTTGTCCATAGCATGGCCTTTCATTTTGCCACAAGACAAACATGTGCTTGCTCTGGGCCTTCATCAAGCTCTATCTGGGGAATTAGTCTCTTTCTGTGGATTTCTATTGAAGGACTCCCCTGAGGTCCCCCAACTTAGAAATTCACCTTTCTTAACATGCATATTACAAAGAATGATTGGATTAAGATGGATTATCAAAAGATGTGAGTCCCAATCTATCTCTTATACTCAACAAGCTTAGTGACTTTTGGCAAATTAGTTAAACTCTCAAAGCCCCAATATCCTCATCTGTGAAGTAACAATAATACTTCCTATCTTCAAAGGGAAAAACATAAAGATTAAACGAGAGGTTACATTTGAAAGCACTGCCAGTTTGCCTCCACTACAAGGAGATTTGCCCGGAGTTGTCTGGTGAATAGTAAGTTCTAAATAAATATTGTAGAATTTAAATACTGTTTAACATTCAAAACTCATTGGAAAACCTGTAGAGAAAATGATTTTTATGGGACATGAATATTTTATGTATGCTATTATTTATGGATGTTGATTGTTTTGTTGATAGTCATGAAACTGGGAGATTAAGGAGGTGTTGTTTTATGGGAATATATTTCAGATGAGTGCATTCTGACCTGCACCAAATTTTTAGCAATAGAAGCCATGTCCGAGTCTTTGTACTTTCAAAATGATAATATGTTATTATTATTATAAGTACTTAACATTACTTACCATGTTATTATTATAATAATATAAGATTATTATTATTAACATCAAGGAATTGTGATAAATCTAAATATCTGTGACTACATAGAAATTACCTTGGAATTTTAACATCCAGGTGATTATCACCAGATTAACAAACATATATACATATATATATATATAAAGAACTATGCTATCTCAATACAACTCAAATGAAAATAAATGACTGTTTAGTATAATAAAAATGAATAGTTAATGAGCTCAGTCCTGAGATTTTAATAAATGCTTTCTGTTGGTAAGGAAAAGTTGAGATGAGACCTGACCTCTGGACACTGGATTTCAGATACAGAATCCATCCTTTTGTTTTTACATGTGAAATTCAAGACCCTTTCAGACTAATTACATAGTCTCTGCTTTAGTCTTATCTAATGTTAATGGTTTTATTTTTTGATATTTTTTCTTATTTTTAAAAAAGCAACAGAATAATCTCTAATTAGAAATTTATCTTATTTTTTGACGCACATTTAGGGAGGATTAAATTTGTCTACATAAAACACTTTAAGGTTGAGAATCTTCCTACTCACTTTTTTCAACTATAAATCAAATTTGATTGTTTCGATACTGTTCCAATGTTTTATGTTCCTCTCTACAAGAAAAATTCAAAGAGGAAGCACATTTTCCTATTGTTCAGGCTGAACAGTTTTTTGCTTATTTTAATATCTACAGTTGTTTTGCCTTTTGTAGTTGAAAAAAATGTAAGCTTTCTTCCCAGAACACTTTTGAACAGCTTCTCCTAGTAAAGAGTTTGTGAAAAGTGATAACATATTCTTCAAAACTGAAGGAAAAAAGGTGAATATGGCAACCTACTGAAGAATGTACTGATATACCTCGTAAGCATGCAATCTGTCATCTGGACATTATCTATCAATATTTATTCACATCAAAAGGAAACATTTCACCATCTTTGTAAGTTAAGATGTATTTTAAAACTGTGAAGGGAGTAATTTACTTTTGAATGTATTTTATGAATTACGCCACTTAATATATTTCTTCTCTCAGAATTTGTGTGTCAGATTAGCAGAAGTATAGAATAATTAACTTTGATTACTTACCATAATAATCTATTAACTGTGTACTAACTGCCCCACTGTGACTCTTTCTCTGTCATCCACAGTTTTTTACATTCTTCGATCAATCAAGGGATCCATTTGTTGGGACTGTGATTTGCAGCCACTAGAATAATTTTCACCCATATGTTGTTTTTATTTTAAAACCTTGGGGAGATTTCATCTTGGCAGTGTTTTCAAATAAAACTGATTGTTTACTCATGCTCTGTGCAATTTCAGTAGAAAGACATTTTAAAAATTCTCTCATCTTTCTTAAAGACTTGAGGACATATGTGTGTAAAATATGTTTCTTTTATTTTAAATCCTTCTTCCTTCATGAAAACAATGTTTGAAATATCTAAACTGTCACAACTCCAAACAGATGGGAGAACAACTGGGACTAACAGGTTTTCCTCTAAGACCTCTTCATTATCTAATCTTAATGAGGAAGTGAAGTTTACAGATTGATAGCTAAAGCACTTAAACATAAAACATTAGAGAGCAATTTTTTAAAGTTAACAGTTAAAACAAGGCCTAAGGTTTTATTCTCTGCAGGAAGTATTCGGTTGACAAAGAACTTAGTAAGCATCTTCATTCCCTCCTCCCCCTACCCCCTCACTATCTAGGTAAAGATGCTTAACCCCAGTGGAAGAAGATGGTCAAGGAGTAAGGGACCTTGATTGATGAAGCATATAGGATGGTGCCTGTCTCTTCTGTTGTTCCACAGGCCCCTCTCACACCTGTGTCTCAGGTTCCTTTAACTGGAGGAATTGAGTTTAATACTACATTTCCCATGTTTAAGAATGATTATTGCTTCCTCATTCATGCCTCATTTATCTCATTAAAACTGGGAAATTGTACAGTGACTGCAAATTTCAATGGAATAATTATACTGGAAGCCAATGATGTACTAATTAAAATGTAGACTTAGTGGTGAGCGAGGGGAGCCAGGGGAGAGGGAGACAGAGAGAGGGAGAGAGAGACAGAAAGACAGGAAAGAGACAGAGAGAGACAAAGATACAGAGTGAAAAGGAAAGGAGAAAATGAGAGGATTTGTTTCCCGTTATTTTCTGGGTTTTAAAAATATATTACAATTCCGATTTAAAAAAAATTAGCCTCAAAAATTTGAGGAGAACATTTCTGAAAATTGTCTATGTTAACATTGACCCATTCTACAGATACTTGCTTGTCACCCATCGTGTTAAGGCCTTGTGCTGTGGGAGCAGGTCCTTGGATGCTTTGCCATTTAAAAAAGGGCTTTCAGAGTTTCTGCAACAGGGCATTGCCTGAGATTCCCAAGAATAACGAAGCCCCGTAGTATTTCACAATAGAAAATTTTGTGGCTAAGCCAGAAGCTTAATGTTGCTACATTAATGAAAAAAATCATCACTGTGCTCACAGCCATCTCGTCTCCCTTTGTCCACTGCTGGCTTTTAAAATGAACCTTCCTTGGATGTCAATCTGATTGCTTATAGTTAAATTGCACCTAGGGAAGTTTATTTTCCAATCTCCTTTGGAAGATTTGACAATTTAAATAAATCAACCCAGTGACTTTACATTTAGAAATACATTCTTTTAGAACTTTTTATGCTTCCCATCAACATGATTCTATAATACCATGAAGAATACAATGAAAGCTATCCACTACAGCGACACACATTGCCTGGATCCTTGCACGGCTCATTGCTTAATCAAGATTGTTGAACCCTGCAGTATTGCCTAAGAGGACAATCATAGTAAAATTATTCAAATGAGTGCTTCGATTTGGTTATTATTTACAGAATTGTTAGAAACAGTAAATAGGATAACATCACATAGTTAAATGTGTCATTTCAAAATCTCTTCTCTGACATGGACAAAGGGGCTAACTGGTGAAAGCCATGAAAATTTTAAAGGAGAACATCACACATTATTACATTTTATACATTCTATCTCATTTCCCACCTGAAATACACAAAACCAGATCTTAATTGCTAATATTACCAAATCCAAAAACCAATCACACATGCCATTTTAATATGAAAACTCTACACATTTTAAAAAGACATTAAGTTACGGCAAACTCTGGTAAGTAAGCGAAATGAAAGTAAAGGCAGGAGAATACGTTACTCACCATGTTCTATACTGAAAGTTCCTCTCAGGTCTAGGTAAGAGTACTACAAGTTCTAATAAAGACGTGGAGAGGTTGTTTTTATGACAGCCTTTGAATCAAACAGTAAGTAAGTGGTCGAAGTAGAAACATATATTTTGAAATGTTAATCCCCCCATGCACAGGGAAACCCCTTTTTTTTAAGAAAGTCACTCTGCCACCAAGAGGCTACTAATATTCACCTTTTGGATACAAATACAACCTACAGATGAAAGATTCACAACCTATGTGAAAATACCACAGAGGATTCCCTCTTAGTCTCTATGCTGTAATGGAAACAAGAAAACAATATACCTCTTCAGGCACTTGGGGGTACTACAGGAAATCCACCTGCCCACTTAATGGAAAAGTTATATCAGCTTAATAGGGCCACAACACATAAACATAAATGTAGAGTTAGTATAATTTACTGTAAAGACCACATAGGTCACACACTCATTTCTAGGAATGTTCCTCTGTTTCATCTTCCTATTTCTTTCCCTGAGAGAGCTAGCAGCCAGGTTAACATTTAAACACTCATTCTTTAAAGTAATTTAGAAATAAGCCCACTCCCTTTTTAAAAAGGAGTTGCTGAGTGTTTTCTTAGAGGGGAAATTGTATTTATGGCCTCTATATTGCTTCACTGGCATTATAGGATAGGAATCATGTATGTTTTTCTCATTATACGAGAACATAGTCCATAGAATTTTTAGCAGTGGCAAACCTCTCCAAAGTAATACATTTTTTTACAAGTTCAGAAATGAAATCATTGTGGATGAAGAACCCAATAGTAATCATTAGGGGTTATTTACACCATTTGATTATATTGGAGTATTAATTTTTCTGGTAGACATGGTGAGAGTAAACTGCCAACAGCATGTGGGCAGTATGCTGGAGGAGACAGACTGTATTGGAGTTTGACTGGTACATTTCAGCTCTTATCACAACAGGCATTGTACTTCAGAAAAATAGACTGATACCATGAGAAGATCCCATTTCTACAATTCCACTTCCACAAACACATTTTGGAAAGTCAGTGGATTCCAAAGAGAACTTCAACATTATCTTTTTATGACAAAAATGTTATAAATATCAATACTGAGTGGTGAAATCATGACTGTTATATTTTTTCACTTTATTTCTGTGTTTTCAAAAATTTTCCACAAGAAGAAAAGCCTATAATGCAATGTAGTTTGCACATACAATCAACCTAAAAAAAATCTCAACAGAAACTTAGAAGTAAACAATGTCTTTAATCTGAGTTATTAAAGTAAACATATTTGACCTGGAAATACCAACACTGTTGCTTTAAGGTCTCCTAAAATCTTTTGAACATGTCTTCTAAAAGGTCTTTTGAGTTAACACAAAATGACATTTACCCTGTCTGTTTCTTTCCATGTGAGAAGAATAATTACTAAATGTTTCACAAGGATATGCCATTTTAGCATGATGTCAAAAGAGCAAGGAGACATTTATCAGCCAACAGCAATAAGGTGGAAAGTCAAGTCATTCTTGTAGATTGGAAGCTTTAGATCTAACTGATATTTTCCTTTTCTGAAATTTCTATAAAAATTACAGAGTGCTATACAAATGCACCACGTAATTGCTGCTATTAAAACTTTGAAGTGTCTCAGGACCAATCTAGTAATGATCCCATAAATAAAAGTGTTGGACAGAGCATAGACATTTCTTTCAGAGTTTATTGACGATTAAGCAAGAAGATTATTTCCATTAAAAACTATGGGAAGGACGGGGGGATGGTCAGTGGAAAATGGAATAAGACATCATTTTCATTTACCTCATGAAATGTTGGAGAAGGGAGAGTCTCTAAAACTCAAGGACAGGTCTTCTTATCTCTACCGCCCATCATTCTGACTGTAAAAGGGAAGCTGGACTCTCTCTAGAACACCGTCATGAAATAAAGGCATTACTGGTCCGTAAAGCACTGCACTGCTTCCAGTACGCATCTAAGCCACGTAACATCAATGGCAAGCAAAAGCTGACTATCTGCCGACCAAATGATTTTTACTGTTCACAAAAGAGCATTTTGTTTAGTGATTTACCTTCAGGGAAAAATAAGGAAATGAGCTGAAAAAAATTTAATGAAACGTGAAGACTAGTACCTAAAGTGACTGATCCAAAATTAATTTCACATGGCTTGAGGGTGCAAGTGTCTGAGGGAAAACGGAGAAAACGAGACTGGTAAAGTGTAAGACAAGGCCACTGAGAGTTGAGTTTGGGAAAAAGAGAGTCATATTCAGTATTTCTTCCTTAGTCTGGAAGTAATATTAAGAGTATTAAAGAGGCTAAGGTAAGGAAGTTTCCCAGCTTTAGGCTTGGGAAAGGGCAAATCCAACCTGTCTCTAAAGATGAGCTGAATGTGTCGCTCAGTAATCAGGCTCCCATGGACCTCAGCTGTGCCTTGTGAGCAGGCAGTCTGCAGGCATCCTGAGGAAGACAGGCAAAGTGCTTCCACATGCTTCCTTTCTGGCATGATTCCAGGCCCTCTCCTCTCCCTCTCTATCCCTAACTCAGGCTCCTTTTCCTCCCAGCCTCTCAACATCCCAGATTCCGAATCATGAGTAAGAGTGGAGGTTGAATGGAGACAATCATGTAGGTACTACAGTTGAGAAATTCACTTTCAAAGGCTTCATCATCATAAGATTTTAAAAGAAATGTGGTAAAACGAACCTAGCAATGTTTGTCTCATTAAAACACAGGGTCCTGGGCTTCCCTGGTGGCGCAGTGGTTGAGAGTCCGCCTGCCGATGCAGGGGACACGGGTTCGTGCCCCGGTCCGGGAAGATACCACATGCCGCGGAGCGGCTGGGCCCGTGAGCCGTGGCCACTGAGCCTGCGCGTCCGGAGCCTGTGCTCCGCAACGGGAGAGGCCGCAACAGTGAGAGGTCCGCGTACCGCAAAACAAACAAACAAACAAAAATACAGGGTCCTCGGGAGTTGTTCAAACTAGACTCCGTCTGTTGGGTGACAGCTTCCTGCAGATAAGACACATTTGATAATCCTCCAGAGTCCTTCAAGAGGGAGGCCATGACCTCTTGCCAAACTTTGGTCCTCATTGTTTCCATGAGAGATTCAAACTAGAGAGTGTATTTCCATTAAAACTTCAGGGCATCACCTGCAATACTACTTAAAGGACGGAGATAGTCGTGCCAGGAGCCTCAGCTGGATGGCTCTCCAACCAGAAGGGTAATATTATGACTTCTGCTCTACTGTCTCCTAGCCTAGTTTATGAAGAATAAACCTTAGTATTAATTTGGGCTTTCTACTTCATAAAAAAAATGGCATTTTTTTCTCTCAAACTCCCATAACAACCAGGAGTAGAACTGATTTCACTATTTGATAAAATTTCACCTGGATGAAAATCGACATAGAGAACAGATCATTTTTGTCATCATTTTGCAAAACTGAATACCCCTTCATAAAAATCTGGGAACAGTTGTACTCAAGGTATAATGGTTAAATTTGATTTTTTTGTCCATTCTTTATTTTCCCAATGGAAAAAATTTTAAGGAATTGAGTAGTTCTACACATTTTCACTGAGTTCTTCCTCATTACTGTGTGTGTGTGTGCGCACGTGTGTGCATGCTTTTTAAAAAAAACTCCAGTGTATATAACAAAGGGCTAAATAGCATATAATGTAAACCATTGAAATATCACCTTTTCCTGACTAGATCTGATTTTTTTTTCTGAAAAATCCTACCATAAAAGAGGATATATAGGGCAAACAGTTGGGAGGGAGAAGGGGCAAAAGTCTTATTTCTAAAGAGAATGAGAGAATGGATATGAATCATGGTTGTAGAAAAATCAGAAATGCAGCTGTTTGGGACCAAAGTCTAGTTATCACTATATGCCAGGCCCAGAGACATGGTGATCTTTAAAAGGCAACCCCAGGTGTTGACAGTGTAGAGACATACCAGGAGAACTCTTTGACACTCAACCTCTTAGACTTTTACTCTCACCACAACTGTATTCCTTCCTGTTTTCAATATGCATGAATATATTTTCTCATCCAAATTCAGGAACCATACCTGTTTTCAACATTAAATTTGCTTTTGATCATTCCTATCTTTACAGGAATTACCACCCAAAGAGCATTAACTTAGAAGTCAGGCATTTTGGACCAAATTTTATAAGACCAACACTCAATCATTTATACATTCTCCATCTGTGCCAAAACCAAGTTTGGGTATTAGAAGGCCTACACATCCTACTTGAAGAGACATATTGCTTACAGCATTTTCTTCTTTTGAGTTGAAAATCTAAAACAGAAAAATAACTTCTGGTCTTAAGCTGTGATTTCTACCTTCTATGACCCTCATTTACAGCCAATGATCTTCATGTGATCTTCAGATCTTAACTCCAAATCTACATCATTGCGGGGTTTGCACACTTGGGAATAGACAGGAACTTTAAAACTGTAGGAACAGTTACTAAAATGATTAGCTTTATGGATATTTTAAGGAAAAGCCATTTACTGTGCTAAAGTTTGGGAGGGGCCTCAGTGTTTTATCACAAAGTACCCAGAAGGTTACACAACAAATGTAAAACTTTACTTCCAGCACTTTGAAACTCACAAGATAATTTTGAAGCTTGTATTGGAAATAATTTTGTACACCAAGGAGCAAAATGCTGAGATCTGTTTATAGAAGTTTAATTTAAACCAATGCATTATTCTCCCATGGCATTCATTCTAACAACCTCACTACAAATCAGACTCATTTAACCCTTGGAGATTTCAGTTCCTTTTCCTAAAAATGAGACTGGGACAGATGATGCCTGAAAATCCCATCCAGGTCAAAGATTCTATAATTTGGTAACACCCTAAATAGCAAACAACACATTTCCATTTTGACTGGCTTTATGCTTTTTAAGTTCCCTTGTATAGTTGAGAAAAAAAAATTCACAAAATTTTAACGTTCACATTGTTCTACCACGTGTCTACTCTGAGTGGATTCTACTCATGGAATTATATTAACTCTTTCAGCTCTTAAGCCAAAGTATTAAAGACTTAGAAGAGTTGGACTCCCGTCACAATTAATAGTTGTATACTTGAATGCCGAATTTACTGCCAGGGAGTAACGAGGCCTTAGGAAAAACTGTCCTCATCATGTCCTTCATTGTTCTGTAAAAATGTTTGACAGTAAGGGAAAGCACTTCACTCTGAAGGAAATTTTCTCTATTTTAGTGTTCTGGAAAGTCAAGAGTAAACAAGAACCCCAAATAATAAATATTTTTCCTTTAATTTTTTAATTACAAAAGTCAAACATAGGACTTACGCAAAGTTTAAGAGTGTACAACTATATTAAGGAAAGAGAAAAAAATGGAGAAAGAACTTCTGATATAAGGCTGTGATTTTGAAAGACAACACCATTTTCAGATAATTTGGTGCACCAAATTATTATTATTATTTGGTTTTTTTCTTCTCCATACACATAATAATTGGTATCATTATTGAGCATAATATTTTGTTACTGGATGAAGCTAACAAGTATTCCTAGTGACAATAATATTTTTTGATTGGGTGAAACTAGGAATATCTCTTGCAGTTTAATAAATTATAGTTTCTTCTTTATATACTAAAATGGAGAGAGAGAATAAAAACATGATAAGTTGAAGTGATTTTCGTGTCATTCTCTCTGTGGTTTTTAAAATTGTGTATAAATGAGCCATGTAATATAAAGAATAAACACATATGGACAGAGACCATTGCTGAAATTAAGCCAAGTTTATAAGAAAAGTTACGCATAACTTAATAACTTATGATTATTGTGTTGCATGGTAATTTAATATAAATTAAATATAAATATAAATGGAAGCAATTTACATTTATGAGTTTGATGATAATAATTGAAAATAATGACTAGCAATAATTTCTGCTCGTCTATTATGTACCAGTTGCTTTACAAACATTATCTCCTTGCTACTTAAAGTGAGGTCTTTGGACCAGCAAAAAACTTGTAAGAAAGTGTAATAAGGGCAGAATCTCAGGCCCCAACCCAAACTTACTGAATCGAATTCTGCATTTTAACAAGATCTCCAGGTAGCTATAAGAGGGGATCTCATTAATGAACACTAAAGTCTGAGAAGCCCTGCATTGTCTCATTTTTTCTTTTCAGTAACTAGCAAATCAGGTGTCACTAGCCCCCTATTATCCATGAGGAAAAGGAAGCTCAGAGAAGCAGAGGTAATATTCAAAATATTTGACACCTGATTCAACACAGGCATCAGACAATAAGAGAGAAGAATGGAACAAGAGTAGGTGCAGGTGTCCAGTTCAACCCTGCCGAGAACTGAAGGACCCATCTAAGCCACCTTCTCTCAGCTGGTAATTAGCATAGCTAAGATTCAGACCCTGGTTTATGAGTGGCAGAAACATATTTTTCACACTATCCCACAGAGTGATTTTATGACTGTTACACAAATAAATCAAGAATTTCTGAGGTCAGTTGGGGTGAGAAGTAGATTCAAAGCTAAACTTAAAAGCCTTCGCTGTTTCTGGTTTTTCTCTACCCGTTTACTTCTCATTTCAATCCCTCTGCCCTACCAGAATTGAGCTGAATTCATGGACACCCAGCTGATGTGGCAGAGAATTACTTGCTGCGGGGGAAACCTTCCACATGTACTGTGAGCACAGGGTCAGATGTGAAGTGTCCTATGTGAGTGTGGTAATAGTTTACAAGCAAAAAGAGACACAACAGCTGAAAGACTCACAGGTGGAGGACTGGGGTGTTTTATAACCCATCCTCCAAAATGTAACAGTTTTGTCTCTGTGACTGCTCTTCTCACAATAAGTGATCATGGAGTTTTTCTGGTGACACCCAAATGAAATCTATGTCATCCTCTGTTTCAAGGAAGTCCAGACTCCTTTTGTTCCTCGCAGGGCTTCTATTCACAGTCCAGCAGGAAACCTTATCACCTCCTTCCCTGGTCAGGCTCTGCTGGGGAAGTGTCTGCATGATTTCTTTTTTTATTCCTAGGGTTGTGACCACAGATAATGGGCAAAAGGAATATTTGTTTCTCTGGAAAATATCAACTCACAGTTACAAGCAAAGTCAGAGATATGTCCAAACCCCAGTGTTGGAAGCATCTAGGGAGTAGTCATTTTTTCCTTTAAACTTGTTATTGATGTATTAATATATAGAAATGTGCATGTATCATGAGGATACAGCTTGATGAATTTTTAAAACCTGAATATACCTGTGTAACCAACACCCAGTTCAAGAAACAGAACATTACCAAGGAGGCAGCCTTTTAGCTGCCCATTCATGGCAGGGTTTGTGAATTGCTGGGGGTAAGCAGCCCTCCTGTTTGTGACCCATCTCAGGCTGATGAAGTCAACTTTGTAAATGTAGCCACAGTCTGAGGTCCAGGCTGACAGGAAGGTGTGGACTTGGACAGTAAGTTGTGGTTGGGATGTTTGCTGATTAGAATAGGGGAATCTGATTATTTCCACCACCAGGTTCTTGTTTGTTGGGCCTGACTTTAGAAGCTGTGGTGTTATTTGCAGCTCTCAAAGTCCACTGCATTTTCTGGGATTGACTCTCCATCCTCTATGTTGCTCCTGGAGAGCCACAGAAGACTCATCTCTTTATACTTCATCTTAGTGTGGGAATATCAAGATTCTTCAGCCATCGTTAGCCATAAGTATATTCCACTTGGACCTTTCTTCTCCTTTGTCAAACATCTTCCTGTCACTTCTCCCAGTTGATCTGTTGTGGTTTGCCGACTGAAAAAAAAAAGCACAGCCTAAAAGTTGAGAATCATGTTTTATTTGGCAAACTTACTGAGGACTTAGGCCTGGGAGATAGCCTCTCAGAGAGCTCTGAGGGACTGCTCCAAAGAGGTGAGGGAGAAGCCAGGGTATACAGGAGTTTTTACAACAAAAACCAGGCAGAACATCAAAAGATTACTGTTAATTGAAAAATAATCCAGCTATCTCAAGTTAATGAATTTAGCACTTTTCTATGGACGGGAAGATGCACGAGTCTGGGCTCATTGAGATCATTCCTTTGATATGTACCTTAGCTGTCTAGGGCCAGTGTCCTGGTTTTTTCCATCCTGAATCCCCTCAGGGTGCACAGTCAGGGCAGCTGCAGTGGCTGAGGGCTAGATGGCCCCAACATCCTTTGTTTACTGACAAGGCAGGCGACATTCTTTGACTACAGGTTGCCTGCCAATTGGAATGGGAAGCCGAAGCCATGAGAATCCTTTCACTGTACTCTGAATCATTTGTTCTTGAGAAGTGAGGTCATTCTACGTGGACTGTGTGTCTCTGAGATCATGAACCACCTCCAGAAACCTCTGTTCTGCCTGCTGGTTTTTTTCAGCCTCTGAGACTTCCATCCTGTCTTGTGTCACTGGTATAGTTTACAAGACTCCGTCTTCTCCTTAGGGTCTCAGAGATGCACGCTCTCTGTGAATTTGTCCAGTTTATGGTGAAATACCTTACGCCCATAATTCAAAGCTTGCTTGATTACAAGTCACACAGTAATCGCCACCTCCATAAAGAATCTGGGATCAATTAGTGAAGCTGGTGACCTGCTAGTAGGGTTCACTGGTAACCTGGTAGGGTTCTAAAAAAAAAAGAGCAGAAGCAAACAGGCTCAGAAATGATACAACTTGGCTTCCTACACATTAAATCAGCAAAGCAAGCTACAAGGCCAGCCCAGATTCAGGCAGCAGAGAAACAGACTCTAACCTAATGCTGGTAGAAGCAATGTGACTTTTCAGTTTCTCCCAACAAGAGGAGAGACGTGTATCCCAGATGCCCCCCACCTCCTGCCTAGTTAATTGCCAGCAATCCCCCAAAGCACGATTGCCTTGCTTGACCAGCTTGCTGCCTGCAAACATATATGAGTCCCATTGAGACAAGAACTGCCTGTCTGAGCCCAGGCCAAACTGGCAGTCCACAGAATTGTGAGCTAAATAATTAGTTGTTTTATTACATCCCTCAGTTTTAGAGTGATTTGCTACACAGCAAACACTAAGTGATAGACTGCCCTATGAGACACAAAAAAATGTACAATAACCATCAAACAGTAAAATTTAATTCTGGTTTTATTCTTGTCTTTTTTTTTTTACACGGGCCTCTCACTGCTGTGGCCTCTCCCGTTGTGGAGCACAGGATCCGGACACGCAGGCTCAGCGGCCATGGCTCACGGGCCCAGCCGCTCTGCGGCATGTGGGATCTTCCTGGACCGGGGCACAAACCCGTGTCCCCTGCATCGGCAGGCAGACTCCCAACCACTGGGCCACCAGGGAAGCCCTATTTTTGCCTTTTGAAAAACATTAAAGGGTATCTCACAGCCCACAGCACCACTTGTGAGAAAAATAAACAAAACGGCACAATCTCCTATCCTTCACTCTATAATCCATCAAGCAGATCTGGAGCCCTTCTTGCCTCATTCTGAAACCACTCCTCAAAATTCTGTCGAACGCCCTGCCCACCCACGCTTCTCATTTCCTGCCTCTCAAAAAGGCACGCTTGGCTGCCCCTGTGAGGGAGTGATTCCGGGGACCTGCCCCTGCCCGCTCAGAGGCAGCCAAAGCATCCAGCAGCTGCCTGCCCCATTGTCCTTGCTCACTCACAAAGACATCTGTGGCCGTGCTTCTTGGAAAAGCTGGGCTCTTTTCTCACCCTGATGGCTTTTCTTACAAAAAACCTCCTAAAAATCTTCCAAAAAAAAAAAAAAAAAATCCCCACATCTCCACTTGTTGACTAAGCAAATTCTACTGGGCGTGATAAGTAAGAAGTAGCCTGGGAGTGTGAGACTCATTCGCATCTTTAGATGGGGCTGTCTCTACTCTCTACTGGACATATTGCCAAAGTCATCCCTCAAGAATGTACCCAGGCTAAGAGCTTGAATGGGGCAAAAAAAAAAAAAGTGAGGTGAAGCTTTGAGCAAATTTACAAGTAGAAGACAACTTTTTTTAAAATAAATGTACATAATGTCCTCAAATGGGCAAGTAGCTCTGAAACAAGTGGCAATCAGAAAGCAGCTGTTTTAGTAGTTGCTAGAACTTTAATGGAAATGCCTCAGCATAGATTCAGCTTCAGCTGACAGCACTGCTAGACAGTATTAGTACTACCAGGCAGCACTGGTACTGCTAGAGTGCTGTATGGGTAAGTTGTGGGCATCAGGGGCTTTCTGTGGGAGGCTGGGAGGTCTGACTTGCCAATTAGTACAAAAACTCAGTCAAACCAATGAATCAGGATATTAAGTTACTGGAGAAATTCAGGAATGAGAACCAAGAAATAAACAAGCCAAAGTATTCAGATAAGGAGCTGGGTGAGTGTCAGTTGTCACATCTTGGAATCAGCCATTAGGGTCAGGAGTAAGAAAAATTATTGTACCCAGAACCCCTTGAGATGAGATACTAAAATTTCTTACTTGGTTCTTTGCTTCCTAAAAAGGGTCTGTATCTATGAGTGGAAAGTTGTACAGAGCTAAACAGTATGCTACTGCCCACTGTTAGGAAAACCCCAGGGGGAGAGTAAGGTGAGGCTTTAAGCTTGCTTGGTATGAGCGGCAGAAGGTGGAAAAGGTCAAAGGCCCCAACTGAAATCATCCAATTCCCAGTGCTTTTCTTTGGGTCCATGTCATCACAGTCATGGAATACACGTGTTGGAGGTTAAAGGTTTTATCCTGTACTGAAAATTCTTTTTTGACTCTTCACTTCGATGGTTGCAGCTAGACAGCAAAACTAAGCTGGCCAAAAAGAAGAGGAATCAAGGTAAACATGAATGTAGCAGTTGCAATAGAGTTGAAAATATTTGGAAGGGATCAATGACATAACTGTTTACTTATAAGAAATTATATGTGAATGAAACGAGAATCACAGTCTATCTCTGACCTGGAGAAATTCTCTCAGTATGATTTCATCCATTTGCCATTTGTTAGTAATCTTGACAAATGAAACGATGACTTGAGATCATGCATGTGCATGGTTGAACAAAAGCACTAAATTGCATTGGGTCAGAGTCTGGAAAGTTTAGTAAAACATAACTTCCAGGGGAAGGTCATTTTAAGTAAGGCAGATTATAGTCTTAGCGTATGGACACTGTTCTTTAGACAGGATTGCTGGTTGGCTGGTGATGCCTGTACAACTCTGGAAGCTCTGTTTGAAAGATGCTCTTCTATTGTTAGTCTGAGAGTTTGGGATTATGAAGTCAAGTTCAGTTATACTTAGAGGGTAGAGCCAAAATATGTTGTTTAGGAATATTTGGACATCGTCAGTAATCATCTTTATACCCTGACTGGGGACGAAGTGTGCTATCTTGGCCCTACATTAATCACCTTGAAGACAGTATCATGTTGTTAGGATAGAGATTTCTGCAATAAAATCTCATAAAGGAATTCCATTTTCTCAGCTCAGGCTTTAACTTGAGCACACACTTCATAAATTCTACAGGAAATGTTGTCACTATAATTGCTGCTTAGTGCTTAAAGAATCTTGAAGGTAACAGTGCTATGACTTGAAGATGAAGCTGTTGCATCAAAGAATTTGAGAGAGCAGAGGAAACGAAGTAATGGGCCACTAAAATGGCTGTATATTCAGAGTAGTCGTATAATCCACATGACAATGCAGAGAATTATACCATCTGCAGTGAGTTTAATTGTATCAAATGAGCATAACTACAAATTGTCACTCATATTTTTGAGGAGGTGAGAATGTGCATTCTCGCCTGTCTCACTGATGAGTAACTTGCCTGGGTCTTACTGCTTGACTCCTGACCGCCCACCTGGTGGAGACCCACTATTTCTTGTTCACCTCTGGCCTCTGTTCTCTCCAGTGGTCACCATCCTCTCGTGGAGTTCACGCACCATATCCTCAGCCTTGGTCTTTGGGTTTCCAGGGTCTAGCTTTAGGCTCTACAGCATACACATCACTTTCCGTATCTCTGCAAGATAGCAGTGTAACTTCTAACTTCTGACATATTCACCTTCATAGTCCAAGCCAGCTGATGGATTATGGCTTACCTGATGCTTACCCGTACGCATATTCCTACTCTTTAGAATAGGAAGTGTTCTTAAGGACAATAGAAATAATATTCTCTCTCTCTCTCTTTGCTCCCTGCTGCTGCTCAAGACATTGGGGGTGCAGTGTTAGGATGTGTTGGGATTCCTGCCACAAGGTGAGGCAGGTGTGGCTCAGCTGTTTGGAGGAAGGTCTTTTTCTCTGGATTCAGAGTCATAAACCTTAACACTGCAAAGATCGGAGGGCCAAAGTAGTAGGTTCTCTTTCAGAGTCAGTGCTTCCTCCAAGCCCATCCAGAGTATGGGGTGTTTCTCTCCCTCTCCTGGATCCCTCCTCATAGCCAACTGCCCGCATCCCCTTCACCCAGTAACCTGTCAGAATTTTACTAAATCATATTTGAGGTCAGCTGTCTGAACACTTCCAGAGTTCTAGTTGCCTCTTGATCTCTGAAGTGAGGGAGTCAGACACTTCTGGATTTTCAAATCGTGGCTTTGTGATCTTCAGCAACATGACTTTTAACCTCTTTGGGCCTTATTTTCATCGGCCGTAAACAGGATTGTTATGGTGGCGGTTATATCACCATGGTGTTGTGAGGATTGAAGGTGGTGCATATAAAGTAAGGAGAACATAGCAAGCACTCTGTCAATCAGCTTGGGCAGAAGAGAACATTTCCCTTCATCAGAGCCTGGATCCTGAAGTGTGGATGTCTGAAGCTTCCTATCAGTCCGGGGCTATACTATCCTCAACCGCAGGCTACCCAGTGTATAAAGGGTCATGTTTGGGTCTCTAGTAACAGTTGTAAACTGCTTTTGGAGTTTGTGTCTGTTATCTTTAACTCTTCAGGAAATTCTGGTAAAAATCACATCCTGGTCTTAGTTGCATGATGAAAATTAGGGACAGCAGCACCCTTCCGAGGCCACCTAGGGAACACCAGCAGAGTCATGCTGGAGGGCTGTCTCAAAGGACTGTAAACCTGTGAGGGTGTCTCAGCCATGGCAGCTGAGTGACTGCAGGTCAAGTCTTCTGGAATCTGAAAGCCTGAGATCTTTATCCTGGAGGGTATGTGATATGGTTCCCTTGGGCTCTCAGATATAACTGGGTGGATGATTTGAGCTAATTTCTGGAAATTTGGTCAAAGAAACTGCCAAAATTGTGGGTAAAGAGGAAGTACCTTCTTACCTCCTCAGGTTGTGGTGATAGGCGTTGAGACCCGGGAAGTAAGGATTGCACTCAGTTTAACTGCCCCGTATTAATGCGGAGCAGAAGGGTTCCTTGAATGACAGACAGGCCTGGCCTCACGATCATTTCAAAGCTCTAGGGAAACTACGGGTGCATGTAGTCATCTCCATCTGCTAGATTTTCAGTGCCCACCAGAGACCTTTTCTGGTGGTGGTAGGATTGTAAAAATAACAGAAGAGTTGTGAAAATGTAATGTTCTACTATGTCTTCTGTTTTATTTTTTATTCCATTTACCTTTCTATGTGTGTGTACACATACACAAAATATATATAAAGCCATAGATACTTACACATATAAATGCATTTACACGAAACACACAAAATACGCAAGTTTGAGATTGTTCGGTTTTTGATAGAATAAAAGTTAATTAACATTTTAAATAAAGATTTCAAAGCTAATTCTTTTTTTAAACGTTTTTATTGGAGTATAATTGCTTTACAATAGTGTGTTAGTATCTGCTTTATAACGAAGTGAATCAGTTATACGTATACATATACATATATCGCCATATCTCTTCCCCCTTGCGTCTCCCTCCCTCCCACCCTCCCTATCACACCCTTCTATCTGGTCACAAAGCACCGAGCTGATCTCCCTGTGCTATGTGCTAATTCTTTTAAGAAGAAGAAAAAAAAGTTCAGAATATCAGTTCCTGTCCAGTAAGTGTTTCTGTGGGAGAGTGCATTCTCTGCTAAGGTAATTTTGAGCCACAATATCTTAAATTGAATGATGCAAAGATAGAAATTATTTCCTTGGCAAAAAACTCAAGGCCCTGGAGAATTTCAGATGAAATGCTGAATTTAATACATTGAATGACACAGCATCTTTATTTTTAAATGGAACAACTCAGTAAGATATTTACAGGAACACATGGCTTGAATGATAAAATGTGTGTGAATAAGCTCTTAATAATTTATTCCATTTGCTGATGCAAGTTCATGCAAACTTAATTGTTTTAATGAGAACTGTAAGCTGTTTTTCGAACCTATGTGTTGAATGTGAGGGAGAGAGAGGGTGAGAGAGAGAGAAAACAGACCAACCAAGCAACTAAAAAGTAGCTGGGAACTGCTAAAGCTAGATGACTAGGAGGCTGATCTTGGACTCTTGAGTCGTCCCTGACCACCTACAGCTTCCCACACAGATCGGAACCTCCTCTCACGCTGCCCTCACCATTACCTTGTGTAGGAGTTTATCTTTTCTAGTTATCACTACGGGCAGGGCAAAAACTACTTTTATAAAAACTACCTTCATGGTTACTGAAAGCTGAGGAGGAATACTTCACTAATTGTGGCTCATGACTCATAGTTTAAAGACTGAACTAGTAAGCATTTATAAGATTTCTTGGGGGCTAGATATTTTTCTCGCGTAAAGATTGCTTTCATTTCATTTCATCCACATCCTAGCGGCACTCTGGATGAAGCCCTTCACTTAACTCTGAATGCAACCTTTCGCAGGGGCATAGCGAATTGTGATGGTTATTTCATTTATGCTTCCTCTAAAGAGTAGTTTTCTTTTTTAGGAAACATCTTTCAAAACTGGCCACTGTGTGCAAAACACTCCAAAGAGTTTTTGTAAAGAGTTTCAAAAGAACAGAAGCCATTTAGATGACAGAAATTGACATACACAATCCACTTCGGCTGTACATTAACTAATTCATGTATCAAGGACGGTGCTAGAATTTAGGAGACTTGGACAAGACATACTGATGAATGAAAAATTAAGAATCGATGATGATTTTGTGGGAAACTTTTAAAAAATTATTACTATGACTGATTTTCTAACTCTTTAATTTGGGCAATTAAAATGCAAGGAATTTTATAGAAACCTGAGATGAGAAATGAGCCTGGTGGTTAGATGTGAAAATATCTGTCTACACTTCGTTTGAAGGGTGAGGATGTTCATTTGGGGTACAGTTCTCCTAGCCCAGCAACGCCTGTGACCTGGGGAACCTCAACCTGTGCTGAGCTTAGAACCTACCCTTTGCTTTAGAGAAACAAAAACTCTCATGTAAACTTCCCCTCTGTGATTCTCTCCTTTCTTTGACAAACTATTTGCTAAAAAGCTCCTAATATACGTATAAATAGATTGAATAAAACATCCATTTCTACAGTCTCCAGAAGACTGTAGAAGGAAAGGAAAGAGCAGGAAAAAAAAACCCCTGTTAACCAAGATAATACGATAAAGGAAATTTAAGCCCTCCAGAAAAAAATAATTTCAACAAATAATATTCTCAAGCAAATTATAGCCTAACACTTATCTTTATAGCCTAACATATAATAACATTTCTTCAATATTTGACATCAGTGAATTACATATAATTTAAAATCCTGTTCTTATTTACAAAACAGAAATAGAGACACAGATGTAGAGAATAAACATATGGATACCAAGGGGGAAGGGGGAGATGGGATGAATTGGGAGATTGGGATTGACATATATGCACTACTGATACTATGTATAAAATAGATAACTAATGAGAACCTACCGTATAGCACAGGGAACTCTACTCAGTGCCCTGTGGTGACCTAAATGAAGAGGAAATCCGAAAGAGAGGGGTTATATGTATATGTATAGCTGATTCACTTTGCTGTACAGTAGAAATTAACACAATATTGTAAACGAATTAAAAATAAAATAAAACTGTATACGAATTAAAAATAAAATAAAACAAAGTAAATCCTGTTAACTTATTTATTTCTCAATCTGAAAATTATTTATTTTATTTTATTTTTCCTAGCTTTGTTGAGGTATAATTGACAAATAAAATTGTAATTGGGACTTCCCTGGTGGTGCAGCGGTTAAGAATCCGCCTGCCAATGCAGGGGACACGGGTTCGAGCCCTGGTTCGGGAAGATCCCACATGCCCCAGAGCAGCTAAGCCCGTGCGCCACAACTACTGAGCCTGTGCTCTAGAACCCGTGAGCCACAACTACTGAGGCCACATGCCACAGCTACTGAAGCCCGCGCGCCTAGAGCCCATGCTCCGCAACAAGAAAAGCCACCACAATGAGAAGCCCGCACACCACAATGAAGAGTAGCCCCCGCTTGTCGCAACTAGAGAAAAGCCCACGTGCAGCAACGGAGACCCAAAGCAGCCAAAAATACATAAATAAAATAAATAAATTTATTAAAAAAAATTGTAATAGATGTGGATGTAATATTTCATTTTTAAGCTTCTGCCAATGTTGGTCTTAGGGTCTATAAACTAGTTTATTGGTACTCTTGTCTATAGAAGCACCATATATTGCAGTACGAAATGTATTAATATAAGCATAGGATAAGGTGTGTGTGTGCGTGCGTGTATGCACGTGAGTGTGGGGGAAGTGTTGTGTATGCATAAAATGCTTGTGTCTGTTTAACTAAGAATACTTCTGGAAGGATTGAGTCCAGCTAAATAGGAGAAGCTAACAGGAGGGTAGACCAAGGTTGAGAGAAAGGTGGTAAATAGGGGGAAGAAGGGTACTGCCTCACATATTTCCAGGATACTTTTAGTTCTTGAAAGTCTCTGGGGTTGGCAGGCACAAACAGCAAGCAATGGATTTGGCAGTAAATGGGAAGCCAGACATTTGCAGGTTTACCCTCTGGTTTATCTGGCATCTTCTCCTCAGTGTTCCTCCTCATTATTAGCAAGCATAAACATACGTTCCACCATCTCAGCCTCTGGGATTCCCAGGATTAAGCTCAAATTATTGAAAACTTGTCCTTTGAGGATAATCTTAGATACTCCTTTTATGAAAGAAAAAAATCCCTAGGATATATTTTACAAAATTCTGTTTGAAAATCTCAAATTGATTTAATTTACTTACAGGTAAATTATTGATAAAATACATTCCCTAAACTGATTTTACTATAACCAAGAAAGGTTTCTTGTCTCCATTGATTAAAGTGATACTTAAGTGGAATTTCCCCATTTAACACTGAACTTTTCCTTTGCTCAATGCCTTGGCTTAGATATCATTAATGTTTTAGCAGAAAAATGATGCCTCAGACATATTATCACACTTTGTTAAAGTTGGTCAGAGGCTGTTGAATGTAATAGTCTCAGAGCTCTTCCACTTGGCATTATGTGGATGAGGTAAAGCATTTCTTGGCTTAAACAAAGCCTTTTTTGGCTCCAAGTTACTATATTATCTATAATCTAAAGATTTCATAGCAAATCAATAACAAGAATGAAAATTTGTCATCTGGCTTTGATTTTAAAAAATATATCTATATCTACCTGTTTAATTTTTTAAATGTTTGCTTTGATTTTATATCCCCCCAATGTGATTTTCCCCCTAAATCTTTTATAATCATTATATATTAAAATTTTTGTTTACATTCAGTATCCTGGAGACCTTAGCTCTCATCAGCTTTTTGTCCTCATCAACTTTGCTTATTTTAAATACTTAAATGTCCTGAAACATATATGATAAAACCATGATGCATACAAATGAGTGGGGGGAAAATGTGTCTAAATTCAAAACTGCCTACAGAGAGTAACATTATTAACTAAATTTTTCTCTTTGGAGGAAGGGGTAAGGTTACGTTATAGAAACAGCAATTTATTTTTGTCATTGATTCATTCACTCAGCCAGTCTCTACATATGGGATCCTCCCAGACCGGGGCACGAACCCGTGTCCCCTGCATCGGCAGGCGGACTCGCAACCACTGAGCCACCAGGGAAGCCCAACATTGGAGAGTTTTGAGGAAGGACATAACATAATCTGATTTTGTGTTCAATAGGATATTTCTAGTTGCTATGTTTGGAATAAACTCTAGAAGAGCAAAGGTGCAAACAAGGAGCCAGGTAGGAGGCTATTTAGGACAAAAGATTCTGACGTCTGAGACCAGGGTAGTATCGGCAGAGAATAATCTGAAGTCGGCCCAGTAGGATTTGCTGGTAAACTGGATATGAGGTGTTAGACAAAGAGGATTCAAGGATGATCTCAAGGTTTTTGGTGTGTGCAACTGGATAGACTGTGTTACTTGCTGAGATGAGGAGGCCTATGTGAGGAAGAAGTTGAATAGTGATACGTTACAGTTAATATGCATCCAAGTAGAGCCAGTAAAAGTAAATGATTGTATATATTAGCTGAGGGTTAAGGAGGGAAGTCCAGGTCAGATATATTAATTAAAGAAGCATTTGTATATAGAAAGAACTGAAAGCTCTGAGACTAGATAAAATATCACCAACACAGTGAGCGTAGAAGAGAAAAGGTCCGGAGCCTGAGCCCCAGGGTACACCAGTGTTGAAAGAATGGGAAAGAGGAGGAATCAGGGACAAAAGCCTGGAAGGAAGCATCTACTTAGTGGGGGGAGGGGGGAGGGTGCTGGGGATTAGAGTGTGTGGTGTCCTGGAAGGCAAGTGAAGAAAACATATCCAGGACGAAAAAGGATCTGACAAGTCAAGTTAACTGCCTGAAAATTTCCCACTGGATTTTCAAAAGTGGAGTTCATTTGGTGACCTTGACGAGAGCTGTTTTGTTGGAGGGTTGAGGTGAAGGCCAGATTGGAAGGAGCTATAGAAAATAAAAGAGAAGCGTTTGCAAGTCAAAACAAGTTTTAATAACTAACAGCATTCTGCTATTTAATTGACCCTGTGAAAATTAATAAAAGGAAACCTCATTTAAGGTGGATTCCCGAAGGGGGAGCTCTCAGGCACTATCCCTCGTTGCCATAGGAAGAGGGCAAACAGGAAGAGACCTACCCTACATCTCCAACAGGAGGAAGGAAGATCGTCTCCTAGATCAGCAACAGGTCCAGGCAATGAGAAACTGTCCCCCCGAACTCTCACTTTCCTCCAATGGATTTTTGTTGGAATGCAGCTCCTCCCAGCTTCCTCCTTTTTCTGTATAAAGTAATGTTCCTCTCCTTTATTGGCTTATGGTTTTGCCGTAGCCTGCATATTCCAACTTGAAATTCCTCTACTCTTCCTGAATAAATGCATTTTGCTGGCAAAATAACTGGCTGTTTTATTTTTAAGGTCAACAAACTCCTCTGACTCGGGCCCTGATGGGCCAGAGGATAAAGAGTAGAAATCAGCATGGCAGCTCATCCTGAATCACTGATGAATCATGAGTAGCAGTCTTCCACTCATTTGAGGAGACAGAATAAAGGACAACAGAGATTTTTCTTTTCATGGAGAGAAAGTGAAAATAAATATTATTAATCATCTGTAATTCCACTTCCCCATTCTCAGCCAAGCTGTGTCTTCTCTCTGTCCTTATACTTTCCCCTGAACTGAAGCATTTGTTATTGCCACACACAAGCCTCCACTGATGACTTTCACAGCAGTAAATTGGATAAAAATCTCCAAAAACCCATAGTTAGTGCCGTGATTAAACTTATTCGTGTTGGGCTGCCTTCTGGCCTGAGGGAGAAGGGAGCAGATGGCAGGAGTCTAACACCTTCAACCACAAGCACAGCTAAAGAGGGAGGCATGGTCAGCCTAGTAGATGACAGTTTCAGGCAATCCCCAGGAAGGTACGGGGGAGGAATAATTGGGCCAGCTGGGTCAAGGATGAAGTGGTGGTTTCAGCCAGGGTCGTGAATAGGACGTATACACAGTTAAGTGGGAAAAACTGGCTGAAGCACGGCCAAGGTAGAAAGGCCAATGTTAGCTCAGAAGTAAGGCCCAGATGTTTAGACCACATTAACAATTCATTGTGCACCTTTATGTGGAATACTCACTTCTTTCCTCCTCATCCGCCTTAAGCCCAGCCATAAAGAAATTTCTCCCCGACTAATCCTCCATATGCAAGTTGGCAGCTGGCTAGCTCCTCAATACCCAAGGCACGAGTGAAATTTGATAGAACGTTTCTCCCATTCTCTAGTGCTGAAACTAGAGCTCAGATGCTGATCAGACCCAAGTAGATAGGACGGCAAGTTGCCTGTTACCAAATTTTTTCCTTTTAAATATATCCGTTCTCCTTCTCGTCCCTATGGCTCTCTTTGCCCTGACTGTCATTCTGATGATAACCACAATAGCCCTTTGCATCAAAAACAGGAGACTTTTCATTGCAAGGGACAGAAATCCAAACGGGACCCACTTAAATCAACTGGTTTACTTATATTACAGTACTGTGGGTTTAAGACACTTCAGACACCATGCTTATATATTCCTGTCTTCAAGTCCTTGATCCCTGACAAACCCAGGATGGCACATACTAAACATTCTTTTTCAAATACTATGAAGATTTATGTTTTTAGAAAATCCAAGATTCTGCTCTACCCATACAAACTATGAGAGTTGCAGGGTCTTAGATAAGGAAATGATTCTCCAACTTGAAAATCGTATCATTGAAATCTATTCTCACCTCATATGTGATCTCTTCTGTGGACAGCTGCTTTCATCTCACACCAGCCTTGAATTCAGTACCTGTCTAGTTTCCTGCTACAGGAATTCTCTAGAAAGCGTGAGTGAGCAGTGTAAGTTTACTAATGATTTTGTAGAGGAGAAGACAGGAGAACTTGCATCAGGTAAAGTATCATATTTCACTACAGATCACACTGAATTTTTCTCCATCTCTCTTGATTATCAGCCTTTGGGTCTCCCTCTGGCCATCTTTCCCCCGTGAAGTCTCAAATAATTTCTCCCGAAAGCCTTTCCTATTTTTTTCAAACTTTTTAATTTTGGGGAGATTATATCGGATTAACTTTTTATTGTTTGTAGAATTTTATTTTTATTTATTTATAGTGAAGTATAGCTGATTTACAATATCTTAGTTTCAGGTGTACAGCACAGTGATTCAGTTATATATGTATGTGTATATATATTATATGTATACATAATATTTATATATTCTTTTTCATATTCTTTTCCCTTATAGGTTATTACAAAATACTGAGTAGAGTTCCCTGTGCTATACAGTAGGTCCTTGTTGGTTATCTATTTTATATATAGTAGTGTGTCTCTGTTAAGCCTATCATCCTAATTTACCCCTCTCCCTCCTTCCCCTTTAGTAAGCATAAGTTTGTCTTCTATGTCTGTGGGTCTATTTCTATTTTGTAAACAAGTTCATTTGTATCTTTTTTTTCAGATTCTAGAGCTCTCCGTCATCCCTCTCAATTCACCTCCTGTGCCCTCCTTCTTACTGCCTTGGAAACTCCAAAGAGGCTGTCAGAGCATTAACTCCAAAACTGAATCTCCCCCAAGGGGAAACTTTTGGAATGTGGCTAAAAAACTATTTTTTTCTGTTAGTTATATTTATATTGATGTCCTCAAATCAGTCTCCAGACAGTATTTTTTTTATTTCTCTAGATAAAACTTGCATGTAAATATTTTAATTACTCTCCATGTCTAAAAGAACTTTCAGTTAAGAGGCTGGTATCTGCAGTTTATTGGGCTACCACAGAATCTTTGGGAAGGTTTTCCAAAGAGCAAATCTAAATCATGAGCAAACAGGGAACTCACATAAACAATTTCTTTCTACTTTTATTTCCAGAACAAAAAAACTTGAAGTGGTGGAGAGGGGTTTCATGGTTATATTTTATGATGATTATGAAAATAATTAATTGAGTCAAGAGTGGAATATATGTGGTTTGGCATGAAAAATGCAATGTCTCTCCCAGCCAAAAGTGTGATTGGGGACAGAAAAAGAGGAAGAATCGCTTTCTCTGTGATTTGAGACTTTTTACTGCAAAAGACAAAACTGTGAAAATTTTTATATAAATTTACATATATTTTTAATATCAATATTTACCTCAGTCCAATTTGATTAACAGGAGTTAAGGGGAAATGAGCAAAAGGAGTTGGATTTGCATAGAATTTAAATTTATAGTTACTGGTTGCTGGCAATGCTATTTTTAGTGCCACTTACTTAGCCTTATTCATGCCTATCCACTGCATTCTATGCTTTCTTAAATCCACTATATGTTCAGAATTGCCATAGAAGGAAAAAATGAAAATCCAAGCAATATACAACAGGCTGAGGATACACAGCTTCACTCATAGGGCCATTCAGTGGAATATGGTGAACTCTTGATTTTTTTCAATTTTATTGAGATATAATTGACATATAACATTGTATAAGTCTATGATATACAACATATGATTTGATATATGTGTATACTGTGAAATGATTACCACCATAAGGTTAGTTAACATCTGTCACTTCATATAGTTACAAACTTTTTTCTTGTGATGAGAACTTTAAGATCAACTCTCTGAGCAACTTTCAAATACACAATACAGTATTGTTAACTATAGTCACCCTGCTGTACTTTACATCCCAAAACTTACTTATCTTATACCGTTGACCATCTTCATCCAATTTTCCTACCCCCCACCCCCCAAAACCCATAATTTTTTAGGGGAAAGAACTTGTAGGGGAAGTTAGGTAGTGTGTGAAGAAAACTTTCAACATTTTTTGTCTGTATTTACATCATATGTTGAACTTTATCACTTTAATGAGATTGACATTGAAGGAGTAGAAGGTGATGCCATATAATAGGTATCGACCAATCTACTGACCAAAGTTAGCACTCCAGATATTAGCAGGCTCCAATACCGACTAGGATAAAGAGGCTTGCTAGTGTCCATATGTGTCAGAGGGGAAATAGCGCTGTGGTCGTGGCTCAGAGCACCCAGAAGACATGATGCCTTAGCCACAGATGTCCCTGTTCCTTACTGCCAACATGGAAAACTTGGCAAGGATGCTTGGATTTGCAATTAAATTTTAGGAAATTAACTTGCTTCCTGATAAATGTTCCTGTAATCAGGAAACATGTTGATTTTCTAAAATTAGCTTTTTTCTTCCTTTGAAGAAAAGAGATTTCGGATGTTGTGGGCTTTTTGGTCTGTCTCCTCCATTCCTTACATCTGTAGTCAAATGAAGTAGACTGTTTGAATTCTTCAATAAATTAATATAAATTCTTTATCTGGTTGTAACAAAAGTGACTATTATTAAGAGATCATCTGGGCTGTTAAGAGACGTCTTTTAGTTATATAATAAAGTCTTGCTTTAACTAGATAGGTGGAGTTTTTAAAAAGTCAAGAATAAAATGCAGAGTGGCATTATTTGAGGTTCTTTGTGGTTTGCTTCCTGATGGACTTATGCATCCAGTTGGCAATAGAGATCTGAAGTCATAATGCAAATCTATCCTGCTCCCAACCGCGGTTTGGCACCATCTGGTGGCACTTATCCACCACAGCTTAAATATGGAGTGGTGGGCATTCCAGGAGAGGCCCAACGATTTCCAGGTATCTTCTGGTTGCTTGGCTCCTTTTTCACTGGCTCTAACTTGGGGAGACTGGGCTAGGAAGATACTGACTATGCAGGGAGCCACTCTTCACCTTATCACCTACTTTGCCAGACAAATGTTGCCTGTCATTTCCAAGGTAAGAATTTTTACCTGTTCTTTGAGAAAATAATGGGAACCAAGCCTCCATTGCACAATCTTGGCACCATTGTGTGAAAGGATTTTACTTTAATTTAAAGGTATGAAAAATAGCAGAGGACAAGAGCAAAATCCTGAGGCATGTTTCCAGATGATTGTTCCATGTATTCCCAGTTTTGATATAATGGTAAGGGAATGGGCAGCCAGCAGGATAAGAAGTGTACTGTGTCCTTGGGCATGGATTCCTCATAGAAGTGGAATGCGTCCCCACTTCTCTTTTGGTGTGAAATAATTGGGTTAACACCACAACTCAATGCCTGGAAAGACTGAGCACAGTGTCCCTTGTATTGTTTGAATTGACCCTTCTCTTGAACACCTTCTATAGTACCTAACTTTTCTGACTGTTAGAGTTATTGTTTTCTAAAGGCACTATTATACTTTTAATACATAAAATTTTACAGAGAATTTTTTAAATTCCCAATCTCACCACCCCCCAAAACGTGATTCTTTAAAAGAATACATAAATGTGTTTCAAAAATTCAAATAGTGCTAAGAATAATAAGATGAAAATTAATCAGCCTTTTTCTTTTCATCTTCTCCCTCCAATAACCACTGTCAGCTATTACTAAGCTTCTTTTATACTCTTGCGGTTATATACACATACCTGAACAGTTTTGTATTTTACTTTTTGCACTTAATAATATCTTTTGGAAATCTTTCTGTATCAACACGGGTACATACAGATCCACCTCGCTGAAGAAAACTACATAGAGAAAATCATTCGCTGCCTTGGCCTAGTTTCCACCCAAGAGCAGAGCCTGAGATAAAGCTTTTTGTACAAGTAGTTTATCGGAAGTGACTCCAGGATCATGAATGAGTGGTAGAGGAATTATGGTAGCCAACTCCCAAGACCGCCCGGTGTTCCCCACCCTTTGGTATTCACACTCCTGTGGAGTCTCCTTCCATATCGCACCAGGGTTGATCTATGTTGCTGACAGCATACAGCAGACGTGATGATATGTCCCTTCTAAAGCTAAGTGATAAAATACACTGTAGCTTCCTGCTTGCACTCTCCCTTGTCCTCTCTCTTGGATCACTCGCTCTGGGGAAAGCCAGCTGCCATAAGGTGAGCCGCAGTCCACACTGGGAAAAACTCTTGCTCACAACCACGTGAGTAAGTTCAGAGGTGGATCCTCCAGCCCCAGTCGAGCTTTCTGATGGATACAGTCCTGGCTGACATTTGAACTAAATCCTCATGAGAGATCCTGAGCTGGAACCAGCCAGCTGAAGCTGATTCTGATTTGTTGACTGTGGAAACTGAGAACAAAAATTTGTTATTTTAAGTCACTAAGTTTTGAGGTAACTTTTAACACAGCAGTAGATAACTAATACAGGAAGTCAACCAGAGAGGGAGGGAAAGTCAATGTAAGGATATGTTCATTGCTGCTATGGTCAATGGATGCTCCATTC
>NW_006791822.1:1253333-1292076 GCF_000442215.2 Lipotes vexillifer | reverse complement strand
TTCAGCAGGACTTTCTGAGGAGCCTATGAACTGCATGTCAAGCATTCCATCAGCCCCATCCTTCATTGGTCAAGTGTGCTCCATGGGTGTTGACTCTCCAGCATTTCCAGGATACACATGTGTGAGTGCCAAGTGGGTTCTTATGGGCTTCCCATGCCACATTGTGAGACACATGACGTGGCTCAAAGCAAGACTGGCGGGTTGTGCCTGTGCAAACCTGCTTGAAACCTGCTCGAAACTGCAGGCTTCACAGCTAGAGGAGTGGACAAGATACAACTACACACTTATAACCATACACATCAAAGACACTTCCCCTCCCCTTTCTTTCTGCAATCTATGCTACATGTCTCATTTTTAACAGTACATTCTTTTTTGGTGTTTTTTAAAAAAAATACTGAAACGGAATATTGCCACAATTTTTCCTTCATGTGAAAAGTCAAGGTTTTATTGTTAATGTGTCTATGCTTAACTCTATATGAATTTATAAAGTAACTATTTTTCCTTTCAATTTGCAATCCATTAAATTAATAAAGGGTCATGTATTCTAATGGATAGGACTAAAAGGAATCAAAAGAATTTCAAGCCTCCACATTGTTAATCCACTTCTCTGAGATCCCTTTGGAGTCTGTGACTAACTAAAGCAAGAGAAATTTTGCACTTTGGGTGCCCATTATGAGCTGAGATGAATCACCACTTCCTTTAACACATCAGAAATTGCAGCTCAATTCAACTGTGAGAGATGTTGAAATGTTGATGTTTTTCTCTTAGTTTGAATTTTGCATGAACTTTCTTTGATCTTATGGCTTCTCAAAACCACCTTTCTATTTTTGGGAGGTCTATCTTAAACATAGGAAGACATTTACCTGCACCAGGGAAAACAAGGTCCTGCTTCTTCAATGGGGCGCTCTGAGTTTGTGAATCTTTCTCTCTGAAATTGGATGGAGAGATCTGTTGGCAGAAACAGCCTTTAAAATAAAGGCAACAGTGACTCAACTTCTGAAGCAGAGCCAGGTTCTCAGGCTGCAGGGTGCTGGGGTTAGCAGAGAGAGAACTCATTTCAGGAGAGCACAGGAAGCTACTTAACGTTGCTTATGAGTCAGAAGAGAGTCGGATCCGTGATGACTGAACTCTTATGTAGTTACACATATTCGCAGATACTTTAATATGTGTGTGTAAAACATGTATGTGTGTATTTTTATTCATCTGTGTTCTATGTTTTGCTTTGATAGGAACCCCTCATCCCCATCCTTCCTCAGCTTTTTGAAGACTGTAGTAATGAGTCACTGCTGCCTATTGCTTTGAAACTAAGGACTTTCTAGGTCAGAGATTTTTTTTTAACATTCTCCTTAATTCACTCCCCTCGGTGGGATGTTATATAAGTGTATGTAGTTCAGAGACTGCTTGAATGAGGAAAGAAAAGTTAATCTATATTCACAATACACCTGCTATGTGCTTGGAACTTTACACACTATTTTATTTAGTCCATAAACAGGCATAATACTTCGCTCTGAAAAATGTGAAAATGGCAACAGGGGCTTAGTTATGCTAAGAGACTTCTCCGACATAAACTAGGATGTGGCAGGCTGGAAGTGAAGTCAGGGATTTCCTGTTCACATGACCCGTGATCTTCTCACCACAACATACTCTCTCTAATTCTTTGTAATCATGGCTTTTGCCAAGGTTCAATGCTGTGCCAGGTCACTACGTCTCTGTATAATTGTTTCTTCTGAAAAACGAGATACTTAACTCTGAAAGCCAGTCCAGTTCCAACACTATTTAACTTCATTTCGTTTTCCATCAGGGGCTTTTAGGGTCTGGCCATTCATAACAAAAATGCTGAATAACACACATAAGCCATGGTTGGGACTACTAGATCTGCCATTATTGAGACACTGATTACTGCCCCATTTTTCAGAGATTTGTCCATTTGTTTGGATGTTTAGAAATAGTTTTGCAAACAGAGAAGCCTCATATAATCTGCGCTCAGCTGGGAATCAATATAGGTTTTCTTGATCTGACTGTGGGCTTTCAGGCCAGATGTCTTGGGAAAATTTTAGGGAATTCTGCTTGACAAAACCAATTCCACTAGTGAGAACAGAGCCTTCTCTTTGGGGCCTCTAGCCCCCTCTTTCCATCTTTGGAAGCAAAGAGGAATAGGCAAACAGCTGGGAAAAGCAGGTTCTCATCCCAACACTCTTACAGTCATCACTATATATATATATTGTGCCCTCTTAATTCTAATAGGTGCCCCCACGTGCAGAAGTTAGGTGATATTTCTGGCAGTTTCAAGATAAGTTATTTTGTTGGAGATGATCTTTGAAGTAGTACTAAAAGGTAATATTTCCAGGTGTCATTTACTACTTTAATAGGACTTTAATAATCCTCCTTTTTTTCCTGGAAGAGAGAGAACCCATCTTCCCATCTTACAAGAGGCACTGGGGTGCCTTCTGGCCAATTGTTGGTATGAAGAGCTGCCTGGAAAAAGAATTCTGATCAACTCCATCCCTTTTGCTCTATTAGCCAATCCACATTTTTTTAAAGATCCATTTTGAAAATCAAAGAAATAGAAAATGTTATCACTGCCAATTTCTGTTTGATAAGCCAATGAAAAAAGTTAAAAGAGCAAATGACAATGAAGTGAAAACTAATATAGATGAACTGAATACAAAGATTATTTCTTTTTTATTTTATTTTATTTTATTTTATTTATTTATTTTTTTGCGGTACGCGGGCCTCTCACTGTATGGCCTCTCCCATTGCGGAGCACAGGCTCCGGACGCGCAGGCTCAGCAGCCATGGCTCACGGGCCCAGCCGCTCCGCGGCATGCGGGATCCTCCCAAACCAGGGCACGAACCCGTGTCCCCTGCATCGGCAGGCGGACTCTCAACCACTGTGCCACCAGGGAAGCCCCAAAGATTATTTCTTAAGGTTCTGTACATGATACTCTTAGCCTTGTTAGGCTTGAACAAGATAAATTAAGTATCAGGCTTTGCATATATCTTTGCTTTGCAGTTACATTTCTCTCCTTGAAATTAGAAGCCAAAATTCTGTGTTCAGTTTATGAGGGTAATCTGGCTGAAAACATACTGGAATCAAAGACAACTTTTTGCTAAATAGAATCAGTTAGATTCTAACAACAAAAAACTCTTCTTTCTAAGTAAAATCGAGACAGCTCTTGAGACAACAGTAATTAACTCTCTCATAACTGGATTTTTAAGATCTTAATTTGGTCAAATAAAGGAGGAATTGAATAGGTTCACTTTATTAAAATTAGCTCCCAAATAATTCTGTGATACAGACGAGAGAGCCACAAAATAAAAAATAAACAATCACTACTAGTAACAACTACTACTTTATTACTACTAATAATTACAATTTGTTATGCCTGACCATATATCAGACACCGTGTGTAATGTAGCACTGTTTCTCAGCAGTGCTGTGTCCTTTTCTTTCTACTCTTTGTGTTCTAATTTGTGCTTCTGGAGGTATTTACAAATTAGCCTGATGTACTTTTCAATAGTGGCACATGACTGGTGATTAACACTTTGCAATATTAAACAATTCATATTCATGTGTGAAATTCAATTACTGATATCTTACATCAGCAACTAGCTGAATATTGAACTCTAGACTTGTGTTCTTTTAATATTAGGAAATTTAATTTTATTTTCAAACAACCAAATAAAAAGTTCAGCCTGATTTAAATACTTTTGATTTGAATGCTGGATATCACTACTTTTACTTTGCATTTTAATTCTCATAGTTATGAATATTTAGAAGAAGACAACTTGAAATATTTATGAAAATGATTTTTTTTCATTTTTTGCATTTACTGTAATTTATATTTGTATAAAATACATTAACATTTTGTACATTTTGAATATGATTATATTTATTTTTTAATCTTTTAGATCCCATAAGTAGAACACAAATTATGAAGTGTTGATGACAACAACACAACTAGTAACCTTACAGAATTAAAGGCCAAAAAAATTGGAATTAATATAAAATTATTTATGATTTATATGTGCTTTTATTTATATATATCATCCAAATATTGTCAAAGCAACACTCATACATGAGCAATCATGATTAAATTCATATGCCTTTGACATTTTGCCACTAAACTATAGTTTGATGAATATTTTAAAACTTTGGTTGTGATGAGGCATATTTGTCAGGGTAGACATATAGGACTCATTTTATTTGTTTGTTTCTGTTATTTGTAACTTCTAAATATTTAGGGCTCTATTGAACTGACCTTCATTTGTATTCTTGCCCAGGGCCCTACAAATGTTAAGAGTGGGCTTGGGGAGAGGCACTTCCACTCCTGTAACATTCTCCAGGTCCCTGCCCTTAGTGCTGGACTTAGAGATCCCCTAATCAGACCCCTGTATTTTACAGATGGAGGAACCCTGATGGTTGGCTGCAAGTCTAAGCCAAACCATAACGTTGTCTGCATAGACCAGGAAATGGAGGCCCCTGAAGCAGGCAGAGTGGCATGTTCCTTGTGCTCAGCTGGAGGACTGCCAGGTCCTCTCTTACAAACAGTTCTCTCATCTTAGACTGAAAGCATGGGCTCAATAGCCAATTGTATGAGGTTAGCTTATTCCTCAGGCTCGCAGGCAGCTCACATGGGCAGCAGGCCCCTAACCAGGAGCCCTCTCCAATTGCCAACCCTCTCTCTCTAACTTATGTATCTTTTAACAAAGCATTGTATTTGTATCAACATAGGTGAATTCTAAAAGGGCTAATTACAAAGAGGCTGGAGGCCACCCCTAGGAATAGTGCAGTATCCTGGGGCTAGAAGCAGCTAAAATGGTATCATTGAGAGTGTGGTGACCAGAGTCTAGGAGAGAGATGAGTGTGGAGATGGCTGCCTGAGAGTGGCCTTTGGTGGATGGACACATTCAAAGTGACCTCAGAAGGAAGGAACTGGGAGAAAAATTCCGTATCTTCCACCTATTTTCCTCCATCTCTGGCCAGGGCTCCCCATTGGTCAAACCTAGCTGGAGGTCAGAAGGCACATAAACCCTGAAGATGTAATACTTACCAGTCAAGACAGAGCATATGAAAAGGGGTGGAAATGCATTTGTAGGGGCAAATGGGTGAGATTTGGTACAGCAAGTGAGTCTTTTTATCATATATTTTGGATCTTTTGATTGTCTTGCTAAGCAGAATAAGTAGTGGATGGAGGGACCGGAGCACTCTAATACCTGAGCAAACAGGGCCCCTGCACAGGTTGGAGCGACTTCCTCCACAGTATCTGAGACCCTTCCAGTGCTTGGGACCAGCTGGGACCAGCAGAGCCACCCAGGAACGGTGCTCTGAGAGCAGATCGAGACCTGTGTGGGCCTGGTCTTTGTTTCTTTCCATCAGGGCACGTTTTGATGTTCTATTCCACACACAAACGGGCATCAGAAGCTCGGAGTAGCTCTGGGACTTGTGCTGTGGGATTGTCACTAGTGATCCTGGCCAGACCCCAGTTCCAGGGTGGGGGCCGGACAAGTGGCTCACTCTGCTGACTAGTGCAGTTCTTTTACGGGATCACATGAAACTGGGCCACCAGCATGGTGGTGACAGACTGACTTGATGTGACTCTCACTCAGGTTAGACACAGGATGAGTTCAGGACTCTATTTTACTGCTGACCCTTGGCTCAAGCAGCATGTGTGGCCTTTCACTTGTCAAGGTTCCAATCAGGGTGCCACCTTCATCTCTAGAACTCGTGAGTGGTGGGCATGGCAGAAGGCATCCTTTGGCTTGTGTATCCTCCACCTCTGGTACCCAGAGCAGTCTCCGACCCCCTCTGAAGGCTCCATGCCATATATTGCTCAGTGCCCCAGACCAGGCCACACCTGTCTGGCTGGTAGAGTTCAAGACCAATGCACTACAAGCCAATGGGTCCTCCCATCCCATGTCCTCTCTTATCTCTGATTGGAACTGTGATGTGCTCTCAGGTCTGTCTGAGACTATGCCAGGTAAGGGCGACAATCCTTGCACAATGGGACCACTCTTCTCATTTCAATCACTGGCCTCTTGCCTGTCCTTCTCATTGGCGACACTGTGTGGAAGGCAAGGGTACAGGTGACATTGAAAGAGAGAACATTCTAAGAATACATTGAGGACTAAAGAGTTCAAGAGAAGATATGGTTGGAAAACGTTTTGTTCTATATTTAAGCTATAAAGTTCTGGATGGTAAATTTAACATCATCATGAATAAATTATTGTTCTAATTTTCCTGCATAGATGGGGTAAGACTTACATTTGTGGGCTTCTCCAACAAAGCACAGAAACAAACTTTCTAAGTCACTGGAAGCCAACATTCACGGGCAGCACAATAGATAGCACAGTATTTAAAGTAATGATATAACCAGCATTAAATAAATGATATTGAACAACTGCAGAGGCAAGAAGAGCTTTTGTGTTTCCCACATATAAAGAACCAGCATTACAACAGCATTGCTACCATTTGCTTGTGGTAAGAGATATGAAATTGCCCAGAAACTTTGTCAATAAAAAATAGGAAAAGATGGTTCCCAGATCTGAACAGAAAGAAACGGATACCACAAAGCATCTTTATTGAACCGATTAAACAATAAGAAGTTACATAAGTACTTCTTCTCTCCCGTTTATTCTAAATCTTCATCAATAAAATACTATTCCTCCCACCGACCCATGACTTTTATAATGCATTTTAGTCTAGATGTGGATATAGACAAAGGATCCAAAAAAAATTATTTGCCTAGAAGGAGCTCTGTGGAGGACCCTAAGGAGCTTTCTCCCTTAGTGACCGGGAACAGGGGGCAAGGTTAATACTGATTACAAAGGGAGTAGATATAATGTTGATGTAATGAGATCACTGACCCAAAAGACTGAAAGCTGGGTTCAAGTCTGGACTCTACTTCTTACTAGCTGTGTGGCCTTTTTAAAAATTTATTTTTATTTATTTATTTATTTATTTATTTATTTATTTATTTATTTATGGCTGTGTTGGGGCTTCGTTGCTTTGTGCGGGCTTTCTCTAGTTGCGGTGAGCGGGGGCTACTCTTCGTTGCGGTGCACGGGCTTCTCATTGCGGGGACTTCTCTTGTTGCAGAGCATGGGCTCTAGGCACGCAGGTTCAGTAGTTGTGGCTTGCGGGCTCTAGAGCTCAGGCTCAGTAATTGTGGCACGTGGGATTAGTTGCTCGGTGGCATGTGGGATCTTCCCGGGCCAGGGCTCGAACCCGTGTCCCTTGCATTGGCAGTCAGATTCTTAACTACTGCGCCACCAGGGGAGCACTGTGTGGCCCTTTTTTTCTTCTTTTTTTTTTGCGGTACGCGGGCCTCTCACTGTTGTGGCCTCTCCCGTTGTGGAGCACAGGTTCTGGATGCGCAGGCTCAGTGGCCATGGCTCACAGGTCTAGCCACTCCGTGGCATTCGGGATCTTCCTGGACTGGGGCACGAACCCATGACCCCTGCATTGGCAGGCGGACTCTCAACCACTGCGCCACCAGGGAAGCCCTGTGTGGCCTTTTAAAGTAAACTTGACATCACAAATTCTCAGCTTATTCATATATAAAACTGTAGTAATAATATGTGCCCTCCTTACCAAATAGGTTTAGTTTACTGACAACAGAAATTCATGTTTAAGAACAAACTTTGTAAACTTTACAGTGATTTGAAATAGGTATTTTGAAGTAGCAAATTTTGTATAAAAACAATGAAAATTCTTTTCTCTTTAAAGTAATTCAACACTCTTTATGCACATTCTATTTATTTTATTCTAATTAGTGAAAAAATAGTCTCTCTAAGGTCACCTTTTCCTTTCAGTGGTTCAAAGCAGCATTCATTAGGCTTCTTTATGTAATGGAACCAGTCAAAATTGCATTAAAATTATTAAAAAGCCATTTCCCATCAAAGGCTATTTGATTTGGGCTTTCCAAACCACTGACAATTTCACTGTTGTGTGTTTTCAGCAGAACTATTCATTTAAAGCTTATATATAAGCTGAAATTCTCCCCCAGGATATCAAGAACACCACAAGTTTCCTTTGGTCTCATTTGTGTTATGATTTTAATTATTTCTTGACATTTCAGAAGTGAAAGCTTTGGCCTCCACTCTCTAGGACTTCAAAAGATGGATCCCATTAGATCAATAAGTGGGCCAAAGGACCAAGGGGGTAATTTATACTGCCATTGCCATTCAATTTTCTTTTAGCCTGGGGTCTCTTTTAAGCAGGAGAACATGAAGATGAAGTGCTGCTGTCTAAACAGAAAGCCAAGTGGAGAAAAGACTGGGCTCTATTTTCATTATTTGGCTGAGAAAAATAAACCTCTCTTTGTCTATCTATGTCTCTAATTTATTACAGTTCTTCATTGCAAAGTATTTCCAAAGATTAAAGTCCACAGTCCATTTGTCATTGTAGAGTTAGAGTGTCTTAGCCCTTGTCTCCTTGCAACAAGTTTACCTGGTTTAGACCTCATGTCAAAAGTCATGAACACACAGCCATGAACTTTGGAAGGGAAGTCAGGGGGTATTGATTTTGGGGATCCTAACCAACTTACCCCTAAGTTCTTGCATACTATGAAATCAGCATGTGATATAAATGAGGGTGAGGCACTACCACAATATCACAGATGTAAACAAACACACTACTGTGGTTTACTAATAGAAATAAAGTTCTCTCTCTGTTTCTGACCTCAGTCAGACCATTATTAGAAGGTTGTGAAATAGACTCATTCGGAGATACTGTAATTAAAAGTAAGAAAACCTAAGAAGTATTCAGAAGTCAAAAATGACTATAAGGTTAGGAAGATCCTTTGATGAAGGCCTGAAGGTCTACTTTGGGTTAATGGAGACATATGAAAGGGATTTAATAGTAGCCTTCAGGCTTCCCTGGTGGCGCAGTGGTTGAGAGTCCACCCGCCGATGCAGGGGACGTGGCTCGTGCCCTGGTCCGGGAGGATCCCACGTGCTGCGGAGCGGCTGGGCCCGTGAGCCATGGCCGCTGAGCCTGCGCGTCTGGAGCCTGTGCTCCGCAACGGGAGAGGCCACAACAGTGAGAGGCCCGCGTACTGCAAAAAAAAAAAAAAAAAAATTGTAGCCTTCAAATAAGAGAAGGTTTTTAACAGGAAGCAATAAATTTCTTCCTTATCTTCCTGATAGGCCTTTATTACTTTGCTTGAATTTATTCTTTCCATCTTCTCTCCAACTCTCTGTTCTTTGCAACCTTAAAAATCAGTTCCTTCTTAACCCTGAAGACATCCATTTCAAATTTATAACAAATTTAACTTGCCACCATGACATATGTAGGGCCTTATATATACAACTCCATCCCCAGAATCTGTAATTTCTGTCCACTCAACCCACCCTTCAGTCACTGCTTCCTTCAACTCACTATCCTGGCCTTTCCTCTCAACTACTTAACATGACTCCTACCCCAGGGTCAATCATCTTTCCACAAGGACTTCCAGGCCCAGCTGGCCCTCTAGTCTCTGTAACTCTGCTCTCCCACAGCTGAAGATACTTAATCCTTGCCTGAAGACCATCTTAGTTGAACCTCCAGGTCTTCCTCACCAATTTATCCAGTTAGTAACAAGTTAGTCGCGCTTTCATCCAAATACTTCCTGTTCCTTCCTCATTATGCTTAACTCTGGTTCGGGTCATGGTAAGCATTTTTCTGCAGCAAGAGTCAGCATACCAGAGTGGTGAAAATGTTCACACACTGAATTTAAACAGTTTGCCCCTTGCTAGCTCTGTGACCTGGGACAAATTACTTAATCTCTCTAAATCTCTCTAAACTATAAAGGAAAGATGTTGGTAGCATCAATCTACAGAGGCAGACTTAACATGAAACTATCAAAGCTTAAGCTTTAGGGTTCTTCTCTTGCACAGTTTCCCTTCAAAGTCTTGGCAGGAAGAGCACTAGTAATGTGTTTTACTTAGTCATATCTTCTTGAAAATTTTGCAGCAGTATGATATATTTGATGTCTGTCTTCCTTTGTTGTAATTCCTGTCATTGTATGGTATACAAACTGGCCACAGACATTCTGGGATCCAGGTACAGGGAAGTTTAGTTGGTCATACATTTAACTTGAGTGTAGAAAGATATAAGTATGTGTTTCACAATCACTTTGTCATGCTTCCAGGAATATTCTTACTTTACTGCAGAGTATGGCATCAGAAGTATGTGGATACAGGAGAAAAATCAAGTTGTGAAATGTACAAATCCAGAAGATAATTTGCATGAAACTCTTCCAATTAGATTTATAAAATTTATATTAGAGGGTTCCAATCCTGTAGAGGGCTATTCAAAGGGGCATAGGAATATAGCCAGTAAGACAGCAAATACCAATATGAATGTGCCATATGCTTTTTGATAAATATCATTCAAAAAAGATATTTTGATAAATATCATTCAACATAGATATTTCCAGAATTCCCATGTCTGTAGGACACAAACCAATAGTAGCAGTATTAATATAGAAAGCAATTAAATCTGTAACAAATATTAAAGAAATTTGATAGAGCTTTTCCCAAATTTTACAACCATCTTAAAAAGTTATATTACCAAGATCAATTTTCAGCTTAATAAATAATGGCATTATCAATAATGAGTTATGAAGTTGAAAGAAACTTTTCTAAGTAAGCAATAGTTTAAAAGAGAAAACAAACTTTGACAAACCCTGCTAGAGAAAATTTTCTATTCTCTGTATCTGTTATCTATTGCCTGGATAATGCTGTGTGCCAACTGCAAAATCTCAGTGGCATTCATGGATAAGCATTATTGTTCATGAGACTGGAGGAAGATGGGGGTTGACCAAATGGCTCTCTTGATCTTAGCTTCGTTTCTTCATACGTTTGGGGACCAGCTAACTGTAGGCTGATCTAGGCTGGCTTTTGGCTATGACAACCACGGTGATGAGGCTCTGCTTCACGTCTCTCATCCTCCAGCGGGCTGGTCTCATTGTAAAGGTAGAGGTGCAAGACAAAGGAAGCTCAATTGTGCAAGTGCTTTTCAAGTCTTTTCCTGCTTCCAATTTGTTAACATCCCACTGACCAAATCAAGTTACATGGTTAAGCCCAAAGTCAAAGTGGTAGGGCGTTACAAAGTTATGTGACAAAGGTGTGAATATAAGCAGTAGTGAAAATGGGGGCCATTTTAAAAATTGATTCATTTAAATATCAACATTATAAATATGCTTCAAAGGTATGGTGCAATCACTTCTGACATTCCCAGATTTATTTTGCAAAGTACTAATTACATAGAGTCACAGTAGAAAATGATTATAGATATGAGATTTTAAAATTAGGTTTAGAAATAATATACATTGACTTTTAAACATTAGATATTACACAAATTGTCCCCTTCCTGATAAAAATTTACCATCAAAATTTACAAAATTTACCATTCTGTTTTATTTATTGTGTTACTTACAGTCTTACCTTTAAACTGAAGAGATAGTACATGTGTAGAGGCGTCTGAGGGATGTACAGATTTCATCAGTGTTATTAACAGAACTTTATTATTATTTATTATTAGTGGTTAGCATTATTGTGGTAATTATTTTTCGTTCCTTACTATGTAATAGCAGAAAGTAGAATGAGCTAAAAGTTGGAAGGGGGAAGATGAATAGCTGAACTGATATGTTAGGGCTGGGATGTTGAGAAAGGTGCTTGCCTCAACAAGCAGCCAAAGTGTGGCATGATGTTACTAGACTGAACACAGAAGCCACCATCAATCACCCTTTACTCCAGGACCAGAGGGGGAGCTAGTTGCACTGAGCGAATTACCAGAGGCAGCTCTCCTCACCAGCATGTAACCAAGAGCTCTCCATTTGAATCCAGCCCCTTCTAACCTGATCTCCAAGGTGCAAAAAGAGTGTATTTTCCTGAGGCACAAATATGATTATATTACTCCCTAGTTTTTATGGCTATTGCAGTGGCCTCCACATTGAAACTCCTTAGTGCTCCCTGTTCAGACAGGGACTTACATCTCTAGTCTCAACTCTTAGCACACCTCTTTATTCTATTTTTAAACCAAACAAAAGCCAACAGACCAAACAAGGAGAGAAAAGGTGTTTTCCAACCCCTAATTGTCCTGCAGTGTCTTGCTTCTGATCACTTGGGCACACCATGCCCTCTGCGTGAAAAAGCTTCCCTCTGACCCCCCCTACCCTGCCCTGCACCCAACATAAGCATATATTTCCTTCCCTCTCCTGCCTTTCCTATTCTTCCTTCAGAGCTGAACTGAGATCATACTTTCTCCAGAAAGTCTTCCTGGAAAGCAGCCTTTCTCAAACTGGCTTAGTGTCTATCCTCTGGGACCTCATAGACCTGTGCATTTAACCCATCGTAGCCTTCATCACTGCACTGAAATTGTCTCTATATGTGCCTGTTTCTCTTCCAGATGCAAGACTCTTATGGCCAGGGATTGTGCCCTGCTCAGGATGGTAACCCAAACCCAAGCCTAGCATAGTGCCTGACAAAAGAGAGGGACCAAATATTTGTTGTTTTAAACTAAGCATCAGTGGAGAAAAATAGGGATAATTACATTTTTAATATTATTGTAACCAGAGATCTTCTGAATGTAGTCGAAAGAATCAGCGCTACTCTCAACCCTTCTTGCTTAGTCATCTGTTCTTTCAGTTTTGTCAAATAAGGACAAAATGCCTCCAATATTCTAAAGATAAGGGAACAGACATTGTGCCTTTTTCATGCCTGAGGACACAGTGACTCATAACAGGATGCTAGTGTATGCTGGAAACACCATCTCTCTGTACTGTTAAACCCACTGTCCTTTACAATCAGCTGTGTTTATCTCCAGATGTGTTCTTTTGCTATAAGTCATCAATGTATAGCCTGAGCTGGGAGGCACATTTATTCTCTCAGGCTACCTGCTAATGGAATAGATCATGTTCAGGGAATTCTTCTGTAGCTGATCTCAGTATTTGTCTAGATCTAGGTTTTAAGTAATTACAAAAATTAGAACATGTGTGTGTGTGTAGGAAAAAGAGGGTGTGTGTGTGAGTGAGAAAGAGAGATGTAAAGAGGAAAAAATTAAAAAAATATGCCTTCTATCATAGCAATAGAAAAAATCTATTACCTTGGATTTAAGGTTAGGTAGTGTGTTCCCATTTTCCATTGTTGGGTAAGGAATCACCTCAAAACATGTATCTCCTTGATTGCAAATGGGGTTGTACATTTTTCTATTGTTATGCTAACCAGCTGTATTTCTTACAGTACTCAACTTTTGGTTTCAGGACCCATTTACACTTTTAAAAATATTGAGGACCTCAAAGCTTTTGTTTATGTGGATCATATCTTTTGATATTTTTACCATATTACAAATTAAAACTAAGCAGTCTTAAAATATGCACCTATTAATGAATTGAAAAAACCTATTATATATTTTCATATATAAAATTTTAATGAAAAATAATTGCTTTTAAAACCAAAAATAATTTGAGAGGAGTGGCATTGTTTTATATTTTTACATCTTTAATCTGAAACTTGTTAGAAGACAACTGGATTCTCGTATTTGCTTTGGTATGCAATCCATTACAACGTGTTGTTTTGGTTGAATTATGAGAAGAAACTTCAGTATCTCACAGATGTGTAGCTGGAAAAGGAAGAATATTTTAATAGCCTTTTCTGGAAAATGTAGGTTTTTTTTTTTTTTTTTCATAATGCACAAAACTCACCAAGTGGCTATTTCTTAAAGGTTACTTTCAAAACAGAATCTGAAACCATAGTAATGAAATTTTGGTGTTCTTTTCAGTAAAATCCATTGGCATTTCTAGGACTTTGAATATATTTTTTTACCCATGCATGATTTTAAAATATCATGCCTAGGGCTTCCCTGGTGGCGCAGTGGTTGAGAGTCTGCCTGACGATGCAGCGGACATGGATTTGTGCCCCGGTCCGGGAGGATCCCACATGCCGCGGAGCGGCTGGGCCCGTGAGCCATGGCCGCTGAGCCTAAGCGTCCGGAGCCTGTGCTCTGCAACACGAGAGGCCACAACAGTGAGAGGCCCGCGTACAGGAAAAAAAAAAAAATCATGCCTAAGCCACTTAGAAAATATTAACTCGCTGCGTTATTTAAAACTTCCAAACATTATCACATTTCATTACAAAGTATTGAAAACTCAAATTTGTTAATATTACCACCAACCTCATCAGAAAAGTGTGGAAGAACTGGCAAGCTTACATAGTACTTACACATTTTCCAATAATCTGATTTTCACTTGAAAAGTCAGATTTTTGTCACTGGCAACAAATACAATTGTTTTCCTTAAAGTGAGAGCTAACTCAGTTCAGTTTCAAGAAAATGTCTTCCAAATACCTAAGTTCGAATAACCATAATTTGTCTGTCAATTCCTTCAACTATAAATGTTGTTCCATGAAAAAAAATGGCGAGTTCCTCTTGCAGTTTTAAACAATCACAAAGTGCTTTCTCGAGATACTATTATACTTCAGTATTCAGCAAAAGTGTTTTTTTGTTTGTTTGTTTTGTTTTTTTGCAGTACGTGGGCTTCTCACTGTTGGGGCCTCTCCCGTTGCCGAGCACAGGCTCCGGACGCTTAGGCTCAGCAGCCAAGGCTCACGGGCCCAGCTGTTCCACGGCATGTGGGATCTTCCCAGAACGGGGCACAAACCCGTGTCTCCTGCATTGGCAGGCGGACTCTCAAGCACTGAGCCATCAGGGAAGCCCAAGTGCTTTGTTCATACTTCTCATTTTGTCACACAGCAAACTAACAAGGTGTGTCCTCAAGGACTGAGATTTAGTAAAATTGATAACATAATGTTACTGCTTCATCGAGGACATTCTTCATTAAAATTGTCCTTTTTGTTTTGCGTTGTTTTATTTTGTTTTGTTTACCATGAGTGCACAGTGGTGAAAAACACAGTGATCACAAGTTTGGTGCTGCTGTCTTGGTTTACGCTAAAGCACCAGTAGTTTGCCCACCATTGCTTTTGTACAATGTCAACACAGAGGGGTTAGTGTCCAAAAATATAAATAACTCATACAACTCAATAGTGAAAAAGCAATCCCATTAAAAAATGGGCAGAAAATCTGAATAGACATTTTTACAGAGAAGACATACAGATGGCTAACGGGCACATGAAAGATGCTCACCATCACTAATCATCAGGTAAATGCAAATCAAAACCACAAAAAAGATATCACCTTATACCTGTCAGATGGTTATCATTAAGAGGACAGGAACTAACAAGTGTTGGCAAGGACTGGAGGACATTATGCACTGTTGGTGGGAAGGGAAGTTAGTACAGCCACTATGGAAAACCATATGGAAGTTCCTCAAAAAATTAAAAGTAGAACTATCATATGATCCAGCAATTACACTTCTGGGTATTTCATTCAAAAAAATGGAAACACTAATTGGAAAAGATATATGTACTCCCATGTTTATTGCAGCATTATTTACAATAGCCAATATATGGAAACAACCTAAGTGTCCACTGATGAATAAAGATGTGATAAAGATGTGATAGATACACACACACACACACACACACACACACACACACATACACACACACACACAGAGGAATATTATTCAACCATAAAAAAAGAATGAAGTCTTGCCATTTGTGCAAACTTAGATGGACCTCAAGGGCATTATGCTAAGTGCAATAAATCAGACACGGAAAGACAAATACTGTATGATCTTTCTTGTATGTGGATTCTAAAAAGTATATTAAAATTTTTACATAAAACAAGTTTGTAGATACAGAGTAGAGAACACATTGGTGGTTGCCATAGTCAGGGGATGGGAGGTGGGAGAAATGGGTGAAGAGGGGGAAAAAAGGATTTGATTCTAGAGACATTGCTTTATTAAACTTTGTCTACCTTCTCCATACTTCTAGATAGAAAACAAATATGAGTCTATGCCTGACCCTGAGATTCCATCACAACTCTCACTGAAAATGTCATCTTAGAGTTTGGCACTTGTGTAGTTTTATTTATTACTTCCAATTTGGATTCCTTGCTAAAAATTTATTTTAACAATATGTTACTTTATCAATATGTTTCACCATATAATAATTAAAATATGCTCCCTGATGATGGAGAGTACAATTTTTTAAATCCTAAAAAGTAAAAATGAAAACTCACTGCCAGTGTTTATAAAGAACAGAGTAGTTTTAAGTGCATTATTGCCATACTACACGTGAGAGAGGAATATGTCGATGATACAATTGTAAGTGATGAGATCTTCAACTGTCAATCAGTCTGACCTAGCAAGGTACTTCTATTTGTCATAACTAAAAATTCCTGATGGTAGAGCTTGATCTTGGGTCTGCAATGGTATTCAAGTTGTTTATAGTCACCCAGATGCAAAAAGAAAAAGCTCTCTTGGATGTTATGGCTTGGGATGAAAGTCAAATGACACTTGTAGTTCTCTCTGCTAGCCTTACCTGGGAATATACCGCCAGGGAAGAAATATGAGCCTGCAGAATCAAAGCACTTATCCAGGGTAGTGACACTGTGCTGGTCTGTGGGAATGAGGAAGAAAGAGACAAAGCACGAGACTTTTGATAGGTTACCACCACCCACCTGAGGAACATGGACCAATGGCTGTTAACAACCAACCAGGTAACTTTCTCAGAGGTTTGAGGGCTAAGTGCTTCCTGAATGGCAATGATAATTGCTGCTGTTATTATTAATAGTAGCAATAAAGTATTTAAATAGTAGTAATAAACTATTTAAATAAACTATTTAGATAAAGTTAGAATTCATATTGGCATATTGTGTAAGGTGAGGATATGACTAGATTTTTCTTCCAAATGGCTAGTCAACTATACCAATTCACAAATTTTTCTCCTTTTCCTGACAGATATCTTATAATTCCCATTAAAAAAAATATAGTCTGTTTTAAGGCTTAGTTATCAATTTTGTGACTCTATCTCCAATTGTGTTGTTAATACCGTACTCTTTACCTTTAGGTGTTTTAGTAGCTTTTGTAAAACTAGTTTCTCCCGCTTTGACCTCTTGACCCATCAAATGTATTTGGGACGCGAAAGAGGGTACTGGTTTTGTTAGAAGGAGGCTGAAGTTCAATTTCACTCGTCTCGTTGTTGAAAGCTGCTTTTAAAACCTTTAACGTACTTGCATGGGAGTTTTCATTTAGAATGGGAACTCATTCACCACTTTCTTATGTTTTAAAGAACCCTCAGTTTTCTCTCCTGCTGCCAAGTTGGAGATCATTCTGCCATACAGAAAATCAAAGCTACTGTGACAATTCAGATACAGCTACCATTTGCAAGCACTACATGATAAACACATGCAATACAAACCCTTGCAACAATTGTGTTAGATAAGTATGTTACTGAAGAGGAAACTGACTCTCAGAAAGATTAATTTATTTATAACTTAAGGATTTCTGGCTAATATTCCAGTGAAGTGATAATAATATGGACTATTCATTGTGCACCTCAATTAAACTTGAATTCCTACTATTAGTTTAACTATCAGTGTCAAAATGTCACTGTGATAAGCAGAACTCTAATCTTATCCTCAATAAGCCTTGCCCTTGTACAATTCCCTCCCTCTGAATGTGGGTGGACTCAGAATGTGATAAGATATCGATCCTGTGATTATCACGGTTTTTCTTGCAGGAATCCCACCAAGTCGTAACAGTGAAGAGTTAGAAAAAATCCTTTTGTGGTTCTGGCCAGGAGAAGGGAAAGGAACTATTTGGAAATATGCTTAAACCATTCTCCATAAGAAAGAGCTATTCTCCAGGGGAAGATACATTGCCAAAGCCTTATTCAGACTTGGGAGAAGTGCATTTACCCCACTCCAGCTGTGGTTAGCTTTCCTGTCTCACTTAAAAAGGTAAAAAAAAAAAAAAAATTGAAGAAGCACTTATGAAGGTCACAGCCTGAAGCACTGGCTCACTAAAAAACTGAGATTTAATCATAAGATTATAGAACACTTCCCCTTACCAATATCTCATCATCACATCAACAGGGCTCCAGAATAATAACTGGAAGAGCTGCAAGGCTCAGACTTGATTTAAGAAGGAATTTCTAGGAGAGCCCAAAGACAACAGCGGGACAAAAACAAATACACTAGAGGAATTTAAACCCTCTGGCACCTACAGTTACAGAAAACATTAAATATAGCCCAAGTCCTAACTGTATTATGAAACCACACAATAAAGGCCTTTAGCTCAGTTCTTATTGCCCAGTGCATCACTACTCTAAGCATGCCTTTCAACAAAAAATAAAAAGGCAAGTTAAAAGGCACAGTCTAAAGAGACAAAGGAATCATCAGAACCAGACTCAGATATGACACAGATGTAATTATCAGAGAGAGAATTTAACTAATTATTAATATGTTAAGCATTCTAATGGAAAATGTAGACAACATTCAAGAATAGATGGCTAATGTAAGTAGACAGGCAGAAACTCTAAGAAAGAATCAAAAGGATATGCTAGAAAAAAACTGTAACAGAAACAAAGAATGGATTTGATGGGTTCATCATTAGACTGGATCTGGCCAAGGGAAGAATCAGTGAGTTTCAAGATATATCAACTGAAACTTGCTAAAGTGAAATGCAGAGAAAAAAGATTGGGGAAAAAACCCAAACAAACAAACCCTGGAACATTCAAGAACAGTGGGACAATTTTTAAAGATGTAATACATTTACAGTTGGAATACCAAAAAGAAAAGAGTGAACAGAAGAAATATTTGAAATAAAAATGGTCAATAATTTTCCAAAATGAATGACAGACACCAAACCATAGACCCAGGAAGCTCAGAGAATATCAAGCAGGATAAATACCAAAAAGAAACAAAACCCAGAGCAAACCTCACATAAGCATATCATATTCAAATAGCAGACAGGCAAGGCCAAAGAGAAAGCCTTTAAAAAACCAGAGGGGAGAATCGGGAAGATGGCGGAAGAATAAGACGCGGAGATCACCTTCCTCCCCACAGATACACCAGAAATACATCTACACGTGGAACAACTCCTACAGAACCCCTAATGAACGCTGGCAGAAGACCTCAGACCTCCAAAAAGGCAAGAAACTCCCCACGTACCTGGGTAGGGCAAAAGAATAAACAGAGACAAAAGAATAGGGACGGGGCCTGCACCAGTGGGAGGGAGCCATGGAGGAAATGTTTGCACACACTAGGAAGCCCGTTCGTGGGCAGAGACTGCGGGTGGTGGAGGGGGAAAGCTTCCGAGCCGCGGACGAGAGCACAGCAACAGGGGTGCGGAGGGCAAAGCGGAGAGATTTCCGCACACACAATCTGGGCCGACCGGCACTCACCAGCCTGAGAGGCTTGTTTGCTCACCCCCCGGGGCGGGCGGGGGCTGGGAGCTGTGGCTCGGGCTTCTGTCGTAGAGCAGGCAGAGGACTGGGATGGTGGCGTGAACACAGCCTGCAGGGCTTTAGTGCACCACGGCTGGCCGGGAGGGAGTCCGGGGAAAAGTCTGGAGCTGCCGAAGAGGCAACAGACTTTTTTTTCCCTGTTTATTTTCTGGTGCGCGAGGAGAGGGGATTAAGAGCGCCGCTTAAAGGAGCTCCAGAGACGGGCGCGAGCCGCGGCTAACAGCACGGACCCCGGAGACGGGCATGAGACGCTAAGGCTGCTGCTGCTGCCACCACCAAGAAGCCTGTGTGCGAGCACAGGTCACTATCCACACCCCCCTTCCGGGGAGCCTGTGCAGCCCGCCACTGCCAGGGTCACAGGATGCAGGGACAACTCCCGCGAGAGAACGCACAGCGCGCCTCAGGCTGGGGCAACGTCATGCCGGTCTCTGCCGCCGCAGGCCCGCCCCGCACTCCGTGCCCCTCCCTCCCCCCGGCCTGAGTGAGCCAGAGCCCCCGAGTCAGCGGCTCCTTTAACCCCGTCTTCTCTGAGCGAAGAACAGACACCTTCCGGCGACCTACACGCAGAGGCAGGGCCAAATCCAAAGCTGAGCCCCAGGAGCTGTGCGAACAGAGAGAAAGGGAAATCTCTCCCAGCAGCCTCAGAAGCAGCAGATTAAAGCTCCACAATCAACTTGATGTACCCTGCATCTGTGGAATAAGTGAATAGACAGTGAATCATCTCAAATTGAGGAGGTGGACTTTCAGAGCAAGATTTATGATATTTTTTCCCGTTTTCCTCTTTTTGTGAGTGTGTACGTGTATGCTTCTTTGTGAGATTTTGTCTGTATAGCTTTGCTTTCAACATTTGTCCTAGGGTTCTATCCGTCCGTTTTTTTTTCTTTAAAAAAATTGTTTTTCCTTAATAATTATTTTTTATTTTATTAACTTTATTTTATTTTATCTTACTTTATTTGATTTTATCTTCTTCCTTCCTTCCTTTCTTTCTTACTACTTTTGCTCCCTTTTATTCTGAGCCGTGTGGATGAAAGGCTCTTGGTGCTACAGCCAGGAGTCAGTGCTGTGCCTCTGAGGTGAGAGAGCCAAATTCAGGACACTGGTCCACAAGAGACCTCCTAGCTCTACATAATATCAAACGGCAAAAATCTCCCAGAGATCTCCATCTCAACACCAGCACCCAGGTTCACTCAACGACCAGCAAGCTACAGTGCTGGACACCCTATGCCAAACAACTAGCAAGACAGGAACACAGCCCTGTCCATTAGCAGAGAGGCTGCCTAAAATCATAATAAGTCCACAGACACCACAAAATACACCACCAGACGTGGACCTGCCCACCAGAAAGGCAAGATCCAGCCTCATCCACCAGAAGACAGGCACTAGTCGCCTCCACCAGGAAGCCTACACAATCCACTGAACCAACTTTAGCCACTGGGGACAGACACCAAAAACAACAGGAAATACGAACCTGCAGCCTGCAAAAAGGAGACCCCAAACACAGTAAGATAAGCAAAATGAAAAGACAGAAAAACACACAGCAGATGAAGGAGCTAGATAAAAACCCACCAGACCTAACAAATGAAGAGGAAATAGGCAGTCTACCTGAAAAAAAATTCAGAATAATGATAGTAAAGATGATCCAAAATCTTGGAAATAGAATAGACAAAATGCAAGAAAAATTTAACAAGGACCTAGAAGAACTAAAGATGAAACAAGCAACGAATAACAATACAATAAATGAAATGAAAAATACTCTAGATGGGATCAATAGCAGAATAACTGAGGCAGAAGAACGGATAAGTGACCTGGAAGATAAAATAGTGGGAATAACTACTGAAGAGCAGAAGAAAGAGAAGAGAATGAAAAGAACTGAGGACAGTCTCAGAGACCTCTGGGACAACATTAAACGCAACAACATTCGAATTATAGGGGTTCCAGAAGAAGAAGAGAAAAAGAAAGGGACTGAGAAAATATTTGAAGAGATGATAGTTGAAAACTTCCCTAATATGGGAAAGGAAATAGGTAATCAAGTCCAGGAAGCACAGAGAGTCCCATACAGGATAAATCCAAGGAGAAACACGCCAAGACACATATTAATCAAACTGTCAAAAATTAAATACAAAGAAAACATATTAAAAGCAGCAAGGGAAAAACAACAAATAACACACAAGGGAATCCCCATAAGGTTAACAGCTGATCTTTCAGCAGAAACTCTGCAAGCCAGAAGGGACTGGCAGGACATATTTAAAGTGATGAAGGAGAAAAACCTGCAACCAAGATTACTCTACCCAGCAAGGATCTCATTCAGATTTGATGGAGAAATTAAAACCTTTACAGACAAGCAAAAGCTGAGAGAGTTCAGCACCACCAAACCAGCTTTACAACAAATGCTAAAGGAACTTCTCTAGACAAAAACACAAGAGAAGGAAAAGTCCTATAATAACGAACCCAAAACAATTTAGAAAATGGGAATAGGAACATACATATCGATAATTACCTTAAATGTAAATGGACTAAATGCTCCCACCAAAAGACACAGATTGGCTGAATGGATACAAAAACAAGACCCATATATATGCTGTCTACAAGAGACCCACTTCAGACCTAGAGACACATACAGACTGAAAGTAAGGGGATGGAAAAAGATATTCCATGCAAATGGAAACCAAAAGAAAGCTGGAGTAGCAATTCTCATATCAGACAAAATAGACTTTAAAATAAGGACTATCAGAAGAGACAAAGAAGGACACTACATAATGATTAAGGGATCGATCCAAGAAGAAGATATAACAATTGTAAATATTTATGCACCCAACATAGGAGCACCTCAATACATAAGGCAAAAACTAGCAGCCATAAAAGGGGAAATCGACAGTAACACATTCATAGTAGGGGACTTCAACACCCCACTTTCACCAATGGACAGATCATCCAAAATGAAAATAAATAAGGAAACACAAGCTTTAAATGATACATTAAACAGGATGGACTTAATTGATATTTATAGGACACTCCATCCAAAAACAACAGAATACACATTTTTCTCAAGTGCTCATGGAACATTCTCCAGGATAGATCATATATTGGGTCACAAATCCAGCCTTGGTAAATTTAATAAAATTGAAATTGTATCAAGTATCTTTTCTGACCACAACGCTATGAGACTAGATATCAATTATAGGAAAAGATCTGTAAAAAATACAAACACATGGAGACTAAACAATACACTGCTTAATAGCGAAGTGATCACTGAAGAAATCAAAAAGGAAATCAAAAAATACCTAGAAACAAATGACAATGGAGACACGATGACCCAAAACCTATGGGATGCAGCAAAAGCAGTTCTAAGAGGGAAGTTTATAGCAATACAGTCCTACCTTAAAAAACAGGAAACATCTCGAATAAACAACCTAAGCTTGCACCTAAAGCAATTAGAGAAAGAAGAACAAAAAACCCCCAAAGTTAGCAGAAGGAAAGAAATCATAAATATCAGATCAGAAATAAATGAAAAAGAAATGAAGGAAATAATAGCAAAGATCAATAAAACTAAAAGCTGGTTCTTTGAGAAGATAAACAAAATTGATAAACCATTAGCCAGACTCATCAAGAAAATAAGGGAGAAGACTCAAATCAATAGAATCAGAAATGAAAAAGGAGAAGTAACAACTGACACTGCAGCAATACAGGGGATCATGAGAGATTACTACAAGCAACTCTATGCCAATAAAATGGACAACCTGGAAGAAATGGACAAATTCTTAGAAATGCACAACCTGTCAAGAGTGAACCAGGAAGAAATAGAAAATATGAACAGACCAATCACAAGCACTGAAATTGAAACTGATTAAATATCATCCAACAAACAAAAGCCCAGGACCACATGGCTTCACAGGCGAATTCTATCAAACATTTAGACAAGAGCTAACACCTATCCTTCTCAAACTCTTCCAAAATATAGCAGAGGGAGGAACACTCCCAAACTCATTCTACGAGGCCACCATCACCCTGATACCAAAACCATACAAGGATGTCACAAAGAAAGAAAACTACAGACCAGTATCACTGATGAACATAGATGCAAAAATCCTCAACAAAATACTAGCAAACAGAATCCAACAGCACATTAAAAGGATCATACACCATGATCAAGTGGGGTTTATTCCAGGAATGCAAGGATTCTTCAATATACGCAAATCAACGTGGTACACTATATTAAAAAATTGAAGGAGAAAAACCATATGATCATCTCAATAGATGCAGAGAAAGCTTTTGACAAAATTCAACACCCATTTATGATAAAAACGCTCCAGAAAGCAGGCATAGAGGGAACATTCCTCAACATAATAAAGGCCATATATGACAACCCCATAGCCAACATCATCCTCAATGGTGAAAAACTGAAAGCATTTCCACTAAGATCAGGAAGAAGGCAAGGTTGCCCACTCTCACCACTCTTATTCAACATAGTTTTGGAAGTTTTAGCCACAGCAATCAGAGAAGAAAAGGAAATAAAAGGAATCCAAATCGGAAAAGAAGAAGTAAAGCTGTCACTGTTTGCAGATGACATGATACTATACATAGAGAATCCTAAAGATGCTACCAGAAAACTACTAGAGCTAATCAATGAATTTGGTAAAGTAGCAGGATACAAAATTAATGCACAGAAATCTCTGGCATTCCTATATACTAATGATGAAAAATCTGAAAGTGAAATCAAGAAAACACTCCCATTTACCACTGCAACAAAAAGAATAAAATATCTAGGAATAAACCTACCTAAGGAGACAAAAGACCTGTATGCAGAAAATTATAAGACACTGATGAAAGAAATTAAAGATGATACAAACAGATGGAGAGATATACCATGTTCTTGGATTGGAAGAATCAACATTGTGAAAATGACTCTACTTCCCAAAGCAATCTATAGATTCAATGCAATCCCTATCAAACTACCACTGGCATTTTTCACAGAACTAGAACAAAAAATTTCACAATTTGTATGGAAACACAAAAGACCCCGAATAGCCAAAGCAATCTTGAGAACAAAAAATGGAGCTGGAGGAATCAGGCTGCCTGACTTCAGACTATACTACAAAGCTACAGTAATCAAGACAGTATGGTACTGGCACAAAAACAGAAAGATAGATCAATGGAATAGGATAGAATGCCGAGAGATAAACCCATGCACATATGGTTACCTTATCTTTGATAAAGGAGGCAGGGATGTACATTGGAGAAAGGACAGCCTCTTCAATAAGTTTTGCTCGGAAAACTAGATAGGTACATGTAAAAGTATGAGATTAGGTCACTCCCTAACACCATACACAAAAATGAGCTCAAAATGGACTAAAGTCCTAAATGTAAAGCCAGAAACTATCAAACTCTTAGAGGAAAACATAGGCAGAACAATCTATGACATAAATCACAGCAAGATCCTTTTTGACCCACCTCCTAGAGAAACGGAAATAAAAACAAAAATAAACAAATGGGACCTAATGAAATGTCAAAGCTTTTGCACAGCAAAGGAAACCATAAACAAGACCAAAAGACAACCCTCAGAATGGGAGAAAATATTTACAAATGAAGCAACTGATAAAGAATTAATCTCCACAATTTACAAGCAGCTCATGCAGCTCAATAAGATAAAAACAAAGAACCCAATCCAAAGATGGGCAGAAGATCTAAATAGACATTTCTCCAAAGAAGATATACAGACTGCCAACAAACACATGAAAGAATGCTCAACATCATTAATCATTAGAGAAATGCAAATCAAAACTACAATGACATATCATCTCACAACAGTCAGAATGGCCATCATCAAAAAATCTAGAAATAATAAATGCTGGAGAGGGTGTGGGTAAAAGGGAACACTCTTGCACTGCCTGTGGGAATGTGAATTGGTACAGCCACTATGAAGAGCAGTATGGAGGTTCCTTAAAAAACTACAAACAGAACTACCATATGACCCAGCAATCCTACTACTGGGCATATACCCTGAGCAAACCATAATACAAAAAGAGTCATGGACCAAAATGTTCATTGCAGCTCTATTTACAATAGCCCGGAGATGGAAACAACCTAAGTGTCCATCATCAGATGAATGGATAAAGAAGATGTGGCACATATATACAATGGAATATTACTCAGCCATAAAAAGAAACGAAATTGAGCTATTTGTAATGAGGTGGATGGATCTAGAGTGTGTCATACAGAGTGAAGTAAGTCAGAAAGAGAAAGACAAATACCATATGCTAACACGTATATATGGAATTTAAGAAAAAAAAATGTCATGGAGAACCTAGGGGGTTAGACAGGAATAAAGACACAGACCTACTAGAGAATGGACTTGAGCATATGGGGAGGGGGAAGGGTAAGCTGTTACAAAGTGAGAGAGTGGCATGGACATATATACACTAACAAACTTAAAATAGATAGCTAGTGGGAAGCAGCTGCATATAGCACAGGGAGATCAGCTCGGTGCTTTGTGACCACCTAGAGGGGTGGGATAGGGAGGGTGGGAGGGAGGGAGACGCAAAGGGAAGAGAATAATTCAGAAAGAGTCATGTACCAAAATGTTCACTGCAGCTCTATTTACAATAGCCAGGACACGGATGCAACCTAAGTGTCCATCAACAGATGAATGGATAAAGAAGATGTGGCACATATATCTAATGGAATATTACTCAGCCATAAAAAAACGAAATTGAGTTATTTGTAGTGAGGTGGATTGACCTAGAGTCTGTCATACAGTGAAGTAAGTCAGAAAGAGAAAAACAAATACAGTATGCTAACACATATATGTGGAATCTAAGAAAAAAAAAATTTAAAAAGGGTCATGAAGAACCTAGGGGTAAGACAGGAATAAAGACACAGACCTACTAGAGAATGGACTTGAGGATATGGGGAGGGGGAAGGGTAAGCTGTGACAAAGTGAGAGAGTGGCATGGACATATATACACTAACAAACTTAAAATAGATAGCTAGTGGGAAGCAGCTGCATATAGCACAGGGAGATCAGCTCGGTGCTTTGTGACCACCTAGAGGGGTGGGATAGGGAGGGTGGGAGGGAGGGAGACGCAAGAGGGAAGAGATATGGGAACATATGTATATGTATAACTGATTCACTTTGTTACAAAGCAGAAGCTAACACACCATTGTAAAGCAATTATACTCCAATAAAGGTGTAAAAACAAACAAACAAACAAAGCAGAGGGGTAGAAAACACTACATATAAAGCAATAAAGATAAGAATTACAGTGGCTGTCTCATCAGAAACCATGCAAGCAAGAACCACACGAGTGAAATATTGAAAGTGTTGGGAAAAAAATCCTACCAACCTAGAATTCTGTATCCAGGGTAATTATTCTCCAAAAGTAAAGGAGAAATAAAAACTTCCTCAGGCCAACAATGAGGATTTCACCACCATCAGACCTGCCTTAAATGAAATGTTAAAAAGGAGTTATTTAGGGAAGAGGAAAATTATGTAGGCCAGAAACTCTAACTGCATAAAGGAAGAGTGCTAGATGAGAGTAAATAAAGGGAAATAAAATCTTTAATTTTTTATTCTTAATTGAGCTAGAAGATTACTATTTAAGGTAATAACATTAACAAAGTATTTGGTGATTGTAACATATAGATAAGAAAATTAATGACACCAATGTCATAAGAGATGGAAGGTAAGAATTGGGAATAACCTGTTATAAGGTACCTTTCCTACCTGTGAAGTGGTATAGTGTTTTTACACTGAGAATATTTGTAAATGCATATTGCAAACTCCAAGGCAACCACTGAAATTTTTAGAAAGAACTATAATTGATATACCATGACATTAAATACAATGGAATTATGTAAAATGCTTAATTTAAACCAGAAAAGGCAGAAAAAGGAGGAAAGAAAAAAAACAAAGAACAAGTACAATGAAATAAAAAATAATTACAAATGTGATAGGTATTTATCCAACTATGTCAATACTCACTTTAAATGTGAATGGTCTAAATTTACCAATTAAAAGTCAGAGATTGTCGTAATGGATAAAAAAATAAAGCCCAATTATATGTTGTCTACAAGAAACATACTTAATATAAGGACTCAGTTAGGTTAAGAGTAAAAGCATGGAAGAGGCTCTTCAGACTAAATCAAGACATTAGTCTTACATTTAATTAATTAATTAATTAATAATTTTGAAAAATTTCTCTTCCTCCTTCCCCTCTCCGTTTCAGGATCATGAAGGAAAAGGAATATGGTCATGTCTTTTATTTCCTGGTGCTGTGTCTGCTTTTCTCTTCCATCATCTGAGTCTTCCAGAGTTGGGACGGGAGAAGGGAGAAGAGAGGCTTAAAGGAATAGGGCCAAGATACGGATATTCAAATACTGGCTGTTTCCCAGGCATAGATGTGGGTTACTTGGGAACCTCTGAACTGCAGTTTCTCAACACGGGCAATACACTCCCTGGCTGATATCTTGTGACCCCTACTCAGCTCCTGTCTCTAGTGGTTTAACCCTGTAGTCACCTTGTCCTTGCAGGAGACCCCCACTGGGAGGAGTGGTTTCAAGAAGCTTGAGACTCTCTACCTTCAGAGGTACCTACTTGGCCAACGGGAGCTATGTTCTTACCATAAAATTTTCTGTAAATAGGGCTGCTTTCACCACTGCCCTGGCTCATTGCCTTGCTATTACAAGCTATTCCCACTAGCCCCCTGCCTTTAGAGTTCTTCAGGTAGAAGAAGGGACCAGTTCTATGCCCACATTTCCTATCCCTGGGGAACATGCATCATGTTCTCCTCAGAGCTGTTCAACTGAGTTCACTCCTCACCTGGTGGTTGAATAGAGATGGTCTGCAAATTTACAGAGTTTAGGTGATTCTTCCTTAGGAGGTCCCCAAAGGCTTAAGGTGGGAAAGGGAGAAAAATGTTAAGTGTTCTCCACTCCCATATAAGCTCTTTATTGAATTCTCTCAAAGAATCTCCAGTCTTCTCTTACAAAGGCTGGAGGTATACATTGCAATAGAGAGGCAAAGGATGGTTTAGCTACTTCTCAGTGGGTCCATAGAGATAAGGTCTTGCAGTTTTCTTTAGAAACTGAGGATAATTGCCACCCATTCTCCATAGCTTTATAGATGTAGAAGTATTCTCGGACAACAGAATAAATTTCATTTCCACTGAGTTTTCTCTCCCTGAGTAATGCCTACAACTGCTAAATATGTAACTACATATAATCTGTATTGCTAGGCAATATTCTAAGACCTTAACATGTGTGAACCTATTTAGTCTTCACTATAACTCTACGAAGTATGGCTGTTTGCCATTTTATAAATGCATACAATAAGATACAAATGGATTTAGCAAGTTGCTCAATGTTAGCCAGGTAGTAGTTGCCAGAACTGGAACCCAAAGCCCTCTAGTCTGCCTCAAAATTCATGCTCTTAACCCATAAGCCATCCTGCCACATCAGCATATCATTGTAGTTCCCAGGATTTCTTAGTCCATAAATAATTATGGAATTTTTGCACTGCTGACAGGAAGTGTGAATTGATAGAAAAGATCACAAGAGAGCTGAAGAGTTACTTAATAAACAGCAGCAGTGTATTGAGTGCTCCTGTGAACTGCTAAGTTATAGGACTATACGGGAAGACCAAAACAGACATGGGTTCTACCTTGATGGAAGTTATATTTTGAAGCAGTCTTTCTCAAACTTTTGGTTATAACCATTACTAGGTAGCAAAATCAGTTTTGTGCAACAAGACCTACATTAGTTTTTTTTTTTTTTTAACTAATATAGAATGGAATAGAAATTATTAGAGGGTATCACATGTAGTAAGGGTGAGTTTTGTTTCAGTCATATATTTGTGTATGTGTACTGGATAATAATATTGGAAAACTATATATTATTTCTTATTGTAATTGTGTGTCAGAAAAAGGCATTGGACTTCACCGGGCAGTCTTGAAGATTAAATGAGATCATTATATATATATACACACATACACACACACATATATATACACACACACAGACACATGAAGTTGATGCCTTATTCTTCCAGAATAGAAGGATTCAGGTCATTTTATAGAGAGATATATAAAACAGAAAGATAATATCAATTCAAAAATGATGTAAAGAGACAAGAAAATAGTGACATGTATCAGAGCCAGAAATGTCTTCCTCAAATGCATTCCATGAAATTCTAAATACTTGTAAACTGGGGAACTCAGTTTTGGCTTTAATTTTTGTAGTTAAAAAAAAAAAGAACAAGAAAAGGAACCATGATCAGCTCCATCATATCAGTTACCTAAAATATCAATGCTCAGGGTTGCTTGTAGCACCCACAGGAAGGTCAGAGAGAAGTTTTTCTCCAGGGTTCTCATTAGGAAGAGACTCTACAATGCAATACACAGTTTCACTACAAGAAGTAAACACTTAGCTCCATGACAAACTACAGGTAATTAATTAAGGCTATTCGTTTCCTTCCTGTCCTATAATATTCTCTAGGCTCAGATACACAAAGGAGAGAATTGGCATATAAGTCTTAAGAAAAGCCAGGGAGAATGCCATTTGAACATAAATTAAAATCGACACAGAACCTACACCCCGGAATTGTCAAGGCTAAATAAATTTTCTTAGGAATTTGTTCTTCAGGCAATAACAATTATACAAACTTTGACAGGAATTCATACAATTTTAATGTGTAAATACAACTCTGCTTCTTAAACTTCGCAAAATTTATACTCATAAGAAATAAAACTTCCTTAAAACACATTCACCATAAATTGCATAGAAACAAAAACTTACTACTTAATAAGTATGCAAAAATGTGGCACTCTTCAAGTAGCAGAAAATGAGATATTTTTATCTCTTGTTATGAGTATTTCTTAAACCCAGTTCCACAGATAAAATGTCAAATGACTAACCTAGGTTACTCATAATCATAATTAAATAATGATGAAAACCAGTTTCCCTAGAGGAGAAAATGTTTGAAAGTTTTACAGGATGCAGAACCAATCTATTGGAACAGGCTGCTCTGGGGTTGGTTGGTAGGTTGTCATGATCTAGAGAAAGGATTTGGCAGGATTTTCACTTTCAAATCTTTATCCTGTTGCCTACAAATATACCAGCTTCCTGAGAAGTAATACGTGGTTAGAATATGTGCTAAACAAATGCCCTTGCTTGATTACTAGCTGGCATGGGTCCTTAATCACTATCTTCATGCCAGTCCTAGTGACATGTTCCTGTGCGAGCATGGGGACAACGCCAGGTTACTCATTCCGTGGCTGCATTTCCCCGATTCCACCTTAGTCCCCTCTTGGTCTTCCAAAGACCAAGCCAGCAACATAGTGGAGCTACCTGAAGGAACATAAGTCCCTGTGCATGGAAGGGGTTTCCAAAGGAGTGGGATTTGTCCTAGTCCAGTTTCATAAAATAAACAAACAAAACAACAAGTTCTGTCTCCTTATGTGGTTACCTAATTGAGAGTCCCTGAAAATTCTATTTTCTTTCACTTGGTTTTAGAGAGCATCCCCCTGCATGACATGGACAGGTTTGGAAGGCTAACGTGTGCCTCACACATGCTGCCAGAGGAACCTGGTTACAGCATCTGCCAGCTCGTCTGTTTACAGCATGACCCTGATAAGGGTAAGTAACAATAACGTTTAGATTCCTTATGCAACTGGTGAATTGAATGGGTTTATCTTGGAGAACAGTTGGGAATTGACTGCATTTTCCCCTCATCATGGCCTGTAGGCATCTCCATTGTCAGACATTCCCTTGAAATCATCTTAGGTCCTGTAGCTTTTAGTTATGCCTCTTTCTAGTAATTAGGACTTGCTTTCAGGCTTTAATCCAGCCCAGTCCAAAGCAAAACTTCAATCTTTTACTCTTATAGTCAATATAATAATCTTACAATGGCTTGGGAACTTCACTGGGGAGGAGGGATGGCCTGTTTTTCCTACTGCCTTTCCATCTCTGCTATTTGCTTGTCTTGCTTCTTTCTCTGGTGTGATGCAGCCAGAAGGTAGGAGTAGGGGAAAGACACAAACCTGAGTTTCTTCTGACTGGCACAGTCATGGTCCGACGGCAGGTGCCTATGTGAGGCAGGAGAGCTAGATGCCCCTTGAGCACATTGTGAGTTTCTATGGGAGGCTCCCTGTATAGTTTTCTGAAATGTTGAATGACTCTTGGTTAATTTCCAAACATGGCAAAGCATTGGGTTGGCTAGAAACTTCTTTCGGGTTTTCCCGTAAGATGTTACAGAAAAACCTGAGTGAACTTTCTGACCAATCCAGTACAATTCTTCCCTTTATTTATTCAGTAGCTGCATTCCTGAAATATCAGAGTATGTTAAAAAGGCACCAAAAATACTGGGTTAAGTATTTAAGTTACTTAACTTAATACTTAAATACTTAAGTATTAAGTTACTTAATGGAGTTAAGTTCTGAGTTCAGAGAAGTTTAAAGAGGCTTTTCCCCAGTGGGTCATTTGAAGGTTATGGGGGAAGTGGAACAATTCTCAACTGTGTGGGATAGTCCGATGCATTGCAGAATGTCAGGCATCCCTACCTCCGCCCACTAAGTATCAGAGGCAGCACCCAGCCCCCCAGCATTGTGAGAGACAAAACTACCTCTTCAAATTTCCAGAAACACCCCAGTGGGGAATCGCATTGCCCTCATTGAGACCTCTAGCAGCTACTTTTTGAGCATGGGGACACATTACTGCCTGTTCTCAACTCTGAGCCTTTAGCTGAATCTTGAAGACAAAGGTCCTGATTCAGGAAACCAGCACTAGGAGTTTGAGATTAAACTACACTTACTGTGCTATGCACTAAGAATACTGATTCTCACAAAATTGTGATAGGTTAAACTTTTGCAAGTGAGAAAACTCAAGGGAGTTCAATAATTTGTCTGAGGTCATTCAGCTAACAAATGGCAGCATCAGAATTTGAATCACAGTCTTTTTTTTTTTAACAGCTTTATCGGAGTATAATTGCTTTACAATGGCGTGTTAGTTTCTGCTGTGTAACAAAGTGAATCAGCTATACATATACTTATATGAATCACAGTCTTCTGACTCCAATGCACTAAAATAACTAAATTGGACTTTTGTGAGAAAGAGCAAAGAAAAAACACAAATCACACTATAAAATGGAGCCAGGGATAAAGTTTATATTCATAAAATGCCTGCCGTAAAGTTCAATAGACTGTCTAAGGCTGGACCACAAATTTTGCCCTGAAATAAAAAGAGGGAAACATTTTCAGCTACATGATTCACAAAATCTAAAAGATAAACGAAAGAGAATCAGTATCCTTAATTTTCCTCTTACTTTTCTTTCTAACTTCTGTGGTCCTAATTATCTACTGCCCTCACTGAGCATTTAGTATGTTGTAGTTTGTACAGTTATTTACCTCTCTATGCATGTTTTCTCTCCCCACCTAATAACTGTAGACTCCTCAGAGCAGAGACTATTCCTTACTGCTTTGTATATTTTAGGGCACACATCATACAAGGTCTGTAATCCAATGAGTCTTTTTTTTTTCATTTTTTTGTTGTTATAAGAAACTCTAATATAGAACATAGAAAATAGAGCTGTCCTAATTGAAGCAGAGGTAGAGGTCCAAGCCCCTTTTTCTTACCTACCTGCACACACACACACACACACACACACACACACACAGGCACACACACATCCCTTCACCAGCCCACCCCTGCTGCAAACGCACCAAGCTCCATGGAGCACACTTTTAGGAGGGGAGAACTGGCAGTTTTAGCAGGATGAAGAGCAGCGGCGTTCCTTGGGCAGCCTCTCTTCCTGAACCCCAGGAATTCCTCCCTCCCCTGTCTTTTCTGGCTACGGTTAAAAGCATTTTTCTTGTCTCTTGCTGTTTCATCAGACCTTGTTGGTTTGAACTCAGGGAGCTCCTCTCTAAATTGTCCCATCATTAACTTCCCAACAGTCTTACCCCATGAGTGTGCTATTTGCTTCCTGAGGGGCTCCATCTGACAAATAGCAATTCACCAAAAATCAATGAAAACCCATTTGCCAAAAGCTAATTTGCTGACGGATAGAGGTTGTCATCCGCAAGATTTTCTCTTTGCTGTAGTTCCCCTATCTCTCCTCCCCAGTCCTCACTCCAACCCCTGCATCTGCCCAGCCTCTCTCTCTTCTGCATCTTCACACTGTCTTAGACTCACTTTACATTATCATCTGGTAGTTTGGGAGAAAACTAACTTTTAGTCAGCTGGCTTTAAATTTGCCTTTGGCTAATTGATTTTCAGTGAACTGGTAATTCGGAGGCTTGATCTTTCTGAAAATTAGCTGTCTGTAAAGTTGACTTTTTGAGAACTTCCTCTGAGCTCGTTTTGAAAAGTATTGTAGAAGGTTGATTTTGTGAAAAGTGGTGATGCTGTTAATGACACTCGTAACTTCCTAACTTCTCTAGAGCCTGCATTCTCCTCTCCATCCTCAGCATTGCTCACTGGTATCCTGACCTATCTCTTGCCTGGCTCCAAACCATCTGCCACATGCTGCTAACTTCTTTCTAAATGCAGATCTAACTATATCTCCTATCCGCTTAAACTATTCCAACGGGTTCTTAATACCTAGAGGATAGATGCTAAATGCTCATATTTGGCAATAAACTCTTTTTTGACAGTCTGGTTCCTGATTATTCCAGTCTAATCCCATGCCGCACTCACACCCTGCATTACCATCTATTGAACAACTTGCAGTGCACAGCAAACTTTCTAGGCTTGGAGGAACTTGTTCATGCTGTTCTTTCTGCTTGGAATACCCTTTATACCCCATCCTCCTGTTACGTATGTCTTCCTTGTTTTGATCAGGGGACATTGTATTAGTGAGGTTTCAGTTGCTATAGGCTAGGTGATAAATAATCCCCAAATTTTGGTTGATAACAACCATAATCACTTCTCTCATGCTCTCAAGTCTGCAGGTCAGCTGGGGCAGCTCTGTTTCAGGCTGTGGCTTAAGTTTACATCCACTCCTCCTGTCTCTCATTATGGGACCTATGGCTACCGGGGGCCTATTTTTCTCCTGGTGGATCGCAGGTCAAGAGAAGCACTCAATCACTAAAGTACATTTAAAGGTCTTTAACATTCCATTTTTCAGTGTGAGGCATATTGCCAAGCACAAAGTCAATGGGATGGAAAAGTTTACTTTGCCTATTTGACAGTTAGGCTCACAGTTACGTCTCATGGAAAATGGTGTACATGCATAATTCTTAGAGAGGTAGTGAAGACCTGGGAACTATAATTCAATTGGTCCTAATCATCTTCTCCATGGAGCTTCCCCTAACTACCCCAGGCCCTCAGTGGAAGAGCTGCTTCTTTCTCTGTGCATCCACTCCACAACAGACATAATTCTATGATAGCATCTTAACAGTAAATATCTGTCCTCTTCTATCAGATGGTAAATTCTTGCTTTATTCATCTTTCTGTTTTTAAGGTTTATCACAAACACTGGCAGACATTAATAAATCATTGTTGAATCAGTTATTTAATTTTGTCACTAAGTACATTGAGCAAAAGAGCACAAATGAGTGTAAAGACTCTAAATGGATCATGTAAACCTTTGACCACAGAGAGAAAAACAAGCTGTAGGTCATTTAATCAAGTTCATAAAGAGAGGAGGGCCTTTTTTTACCCATCTGTCTTTGAGTACATGCAATGAAGATAGCCAAAGCAAAGAGGAGACTTTTGGGACAATGTACTTGGTTTCTTGTGAGCACATGGGGCAAATGCTCAAGACTGGTTTAATCCAGACATGGGTGGACATGGTGGGAGAGAGGGACAGGGAAAGTGTGGTGAGGGACTGTCAGTAGGAGGAAACCTCAGCTGAGAAAATAGTCTTGAGACCGTATTTATGAGAACATTTTGTGGAGCTCTTTAAATGGGAAAGTAGATACTTTATAAGCAAAAATCAGGCCTCTGAAAAAAGAAAAAGGTTCATTGGTTATAAGTTTTTTGTAGTTAGTGCAACAAACAAAAATATCTCAGAAATATTGTATAGTGTTTATTTATAAGATGAGATTAAATAAATTTGTGAAATCTCATTTTAATTAATATAATTTATTATGTTTTAGAGAGGCCATAACATATTTCCACATGAATGCAATTTCCAATGTTTACTCAAGCTCTTTTCTATGAGTATCGATTATAATTTCTGGTTTTTTACCAAGTAATCATTTATTATGTTTCATTTAGTTAAAGTGGACTGTGCAAGATGGGGGAAAGATGACTGAATCAAAAAGAAAGTAAAAAAATTAAAATTAAAATATCAAACTCTTCTAATTACTTTATTCTCCACAAGACTATTTTTTCACTATCTGCCCCCCAGGTCCAGGAAAGGAGGCATAAGAGTGGGGAGAAATAACTTACTGTAATTCTCTGGATTTGGGGTTTTTTTTTTTTCATCATTTTTAAACTGGCAAAGTTTTCTCTGTGGAGTTAGGTTGCCTAGAAGCCAAGAAAGACCTCAAAGTAAGAGTTCAGATTGCCTAACAAAAATCTATTTTCCTTTGGGCATTAGTTTTTAATCTTTTCTATTGGAAGACAAAAGCTCTCTTAACTTGCTCTAAATTCCCAAACTTCTAGGAAGAGTTTGCTTGCTTTTAGTGTCTTTTCTTCCTGGCCTCAACCCATCTGGATCCAATTTCTACCTCCTTCACTTGGCTGAATCTGCTTTCATCAGAATCACCAAAAACCTCCTTGTCACTCTCCGGGGCCAGCACTTAAAACTTAGTGTTATACAATGGAATATTACTCAGCCATAAAAAGAAACGAAATTGAGCTATTTGTAATGAGGTGGATATACCTAGAGTCTGTCATACAGAGTGAAGTAAGTCAGAAAGAGAAAGACAAATACCATATGCTAACACATATATATGGAATTTAAGGGAAAAAAATGTCATGAAGACCCTAGGGGTAAGACAGGAATAAAGACACAGACCTACTAGAGAATGGACTTGAGGATATGGGGAGGGGGAAGGGTAAGCTGTGACAAAGCGAGAGAGAGGCATGGACATATATACACTACCAAACGTAAGGTAGATAGCTAGTGGAAAGCAGCCGCATAGCACAGGGAGATTAGCTGGGTGCTTTGTGACCACCTGGAGGGGTGGGATAGGGAGGGTGGGAGGGAGGGAGACGCAAGAGGGAAGAGATCTGGGAACATATGTGTATGTATAACTGATTCAGTTTGTTGTAGAGCAGAAACTGACACACCATTGTAAAGCAATTGTACCTCAATAAAGATGTTTAATAAAAAAAATTAGTGTTCCTCATCCACCTGGCTTAACGTTGTTTTCTCCTCTACAGACTATTTTTTCCATGACTTATCTGGAGTCCCAACCCTACCGGCATGGCTTCAGTTTCCATTAAGACACCCTCACCGCTGGCTGTCCAGTCTCCCAGCCCCCCAGCTCCAGGTCAGTGTAGTCACAGGCAACCAGTCATATTCACGTAGTGGTTTTCAATGAGACTACAAATTCGGTTTGTTCCACACATAGTGATAGCACCATCCACACATCTGACCAAATCAGAAATGTGGAAATCTTTCTTGACTCTTTTTTCTCCTTTGTCCATTACTTCCAATCAGTGATTAATGGATTTTCTCTCCTTAACATCTCTTGAATCAACCTGTATCTTTTTGTCTTAACTGCCTTTGCCCAAGGTCAGACTCTCATTATGTGTCACCTGACTTACTGCTACAGGCTTGTAACTGATCAGCTCACCCTCAGTCTCAGCAGCCCCCAAACCACAGTCTCTGCTGCAACTAGGATTTTTTTCTTTAATACAAACATGATTTTATTACATCCCTGCTTTAAGCCTTTCCATAGTTCCCTACTGTCCTCATAATAATTCTTCACTTTGTATAAAAGACCCTCATGATAACAACTCAAATATGTCCCTGGTCCCATCAGGTACTATGCCCTCCAAGCCATTTCCTACAAAAAATTAACTTCTCCAGACATACTGAATGGCTTCCATTTCCTAAAATGCATCATACTTTCTCTTGCCAGGCGTTAAATGTGCTGCTTCCTTTGTCCTCCACACACACCCCTCCCTGCATCAACTCAACCATCGCCTCCTTAGGCTCTCCTTCCTGACTCCCACCCCCAAAGACAGCCCACCCTGAGCACCCTGCTTGATTATTTGTTATCATTCCTGTTAGTCTGCAATTTCGGATGAGACAAGGAGGGTATCTTATTCATCACTGAACCTCTGGTGCTTGTTAAATATTTGCTGAGTGAACATAAGCATGAGGATAGAACAAGCTCGATATGAGGCTAGATGTATGAGGATGAAGTTAAGCTACTTTGATTTATCCTTTGAGAAGGAGAACATGGTGTCCAACAGCTTGATGGCTTCTGCAGAAGCTCTTTACCTCACCACTTCCAAAAGGTAGCTTAAAGAAGTCAATCTACGATCGCTTAAACAACATACGTGGTAAGCTGCTCTTAATGCATCCCTTTACTTTGGTTCTCTGTAAAATTTTTGCTTTCATTCCAGAGGTTAGATTAATCTTGTGCATTTATCTATAGTACCTGTGTTTTGCTATTGTCCACTCTGAACTCCTGTGGTCCTCACGCATAATGGCTGTACGATGTAGTTAGTTAGGAGCACAGACCCTGGAATGGGGGTCTTGCCTTCTCCACTTATTGTTGTGTGACTTTTACCAAGTTACTTAAATTCCTGTGCCTAGTGTCCTCACCTGTGAAATGGAGATAATAGGATTGTTTGAGAGGTTTAAGTGAGTTACTAGATGTAAAGTACTAAGAACAGGATCTGGTACCTAGTAACACTATACACGCATTATTATTATTCATGTACAATTAATGCTGTCAATACAGTCTCTTATTCTTTAACCATATTGCCTCTCTAATATTCAGCAGTAACTCCTTGTGGACAGGTGTCATGGTTTAAACTTCTTTATACTCCTGAAAGCACCTAGACTAGGATGAGGTTCATAGTAGTTCACTAAATTTTGATTATGCTTTGATTAGTAACCTGGGTATACTCATTCACCAGCTCAGGATACAAGTCTATTCACACCTCTTAGCTGCATGCAGTTAATCCAGGCTCTTCTGTTTGCCCTCCGGGACTTATGTTATCCAAAAAGAGTCAGCTCCACTTCTAAACACAAGGCAGTGGCTGCCCTGTGTCTACTCAGATCCTGTACACTCTGGTGGCTGGAATTGCATTAGCACAGGATGTCCTCGCTGGCCCAGATCCCTATCCAAGCCTTGGTGGAGCCCATACTGTGCCCCAAGGTCAGGCCTACGTGCTCAGTTATTGTTCCCAAGGACTATGCTCTGGATGAGTCTACAAGGGCTTCCTATGTTGAACAAGCCTTGTTCAAGAATCAGCCCCAGGCCATGACCTT
>NW_006791822.1:1252087-1253323 GCF_000442215.2 Lipotes vexillifer | reverse complement strand
TCTTTCCCTTAAGGACTCATAGTTTTTTTTTTTTCTGCCCTCAGGTTCTGGTTAGGGCCACCTTGTTCCATCGTGGCCTATTTCCCTAACATCAGATTTTAAGGGAGTCAGGGTGGTGGGACAGGGGAGGGAAGTTGACGCTGTTCTTTCCTTCCCCAAAGATTTTTGGGCTCATTATGCAAATTTATTCACCCCTTCCCTAAGCTTTGCACACAGAAGGTCAGGGCCACATTAAAAAATTAAATAAACAAAAATTCAAAACCTCCAAAAAAACCAAAATTACTCAAAAGTTGAAAGAATCTGAATCATACACTCGAGGGGCAAGGCATGTCTCTTGGCCATTCAGAATCTTCTCAACTCTCCCTCCCAGCAACCCTCCGTCAGAGAAGTTCTGGTCAATATGACTTGGTAGATTCTGGAGTCAGTGAATGAATAGGTGGCTGCTAGACCTCCATTCAAGGTTATTTTTAACAGCCACCTTTTGAAAGACACAATAGTTCTGATTCTTTCCTTCTTTTTCCTCATTTAGTCTTTAATGCAGCACAAAAGCAAGAGAGTTAGAAGACTCTATTAAATGCTAAAAAGCAAAATGTAAAATCCTGTTAGGACAAGTTGGACCGGGCAGGGACCATTCTAGTTTTAACAGTGTGAAATTAAAACGTAATTTTATTTCAGTTCTGGGTTTTGAATTAGTCATGATGTATACAAATGAGTATTGTGGGGAAAATATGCAAAGCAAGGATGCTTCTTCAAGCAGCTCTTCATCTGGGAGAGTCAGTGCCATCTTTCACCAAGAAAAGATACTGAACTACATTCAGTCTATTCACTTAGGAGAATTGTAATTATTATCATTATTATTATTATTATTTGTATATCACTCACCTCTGTCAAGCCGCACAGAAAACACTGGAATGTCTGAATATCAGTAAGAAATGAGTTTACAATATCAAGTTCCAGATTTGATGACAGAGGTAAGAAAAGTATGGAAAAGCTCTGTTGCCTGTTTCCACTTGCATGCAAGAAAAAGCAGGAAGTTTTCCTACTAGAGAAAGAAGGACTTATAAGACAGTGCTGTGTGTGTATGCCTTTCTCCCTGTTAGTCACAGTTAAGATGTTTCTGAGGTTGTCTCTGGAAAACCACATCATCATTTATTCTTCCCACTCACATGCTCATCTCCTCACTCCTGGAATTAATGTTGAGGCCAGGTTTTATGGGGGCTTGTAAGTCCCCTGAGG
>NW_006791822.1:1250732-1252077 GCF_000442215.2 Lipotes vexillifer | reverse complement strand
AAAGAGGAGGGGGTTGTCTGTGGACTCTGAGAGGGCCTGACTGAGCCTGGAGAGAGTGAAGGAGGGCACAGAGGAGATATCAGCAGTTATGCCCCACTCTTAGAACAGGGACAGTATTTTTAGAAAAATAGAATGATGTATTTCATTTCCTCCTTTGAATACTGTTCCCTTGAAGTCCCTAAACTGAGTTCTGAAGCTCTGTAGAAAAGGAGAGGACAGATCCCTCCAAGAGCAGCAGGTCTGCCATCAGCCTTGCCTCTTAAAGGTGGATTCCTTCTGGCTAGAGCAAGACAGTAGCGCGGAAGCACAGTCTTTATGAAAATGCAAAATAATATTTTAACTTACTCTAACTTATTTATTAAACATTTCAAAATCCTGGCCTTGTAGATCTGATCCTCCAGTTTTGGGGAAGGGAATTCTTCACCTGAGAGGAAGAGTGGGAACGTCTGACCCTTCCAGGGAAAGTCTGGCTTGTGGGAGAAGATGAACAGAGAAGACTAGAAACGGGTAAAATGACACTGTTTCCAGGTGTCCTGTCTCTGAGCAAAAGTCCTGGATGTAGAAAGAATGCTGAATAATTTAAAGGCAGTGCAACACACACGCTTGCGCGCACGCACACACACACACACACACACACACACCACCACCACCACCAACAACAACAACAACACCACCAACAACAAATAGAGACTTTTGCACCTCTCTTCTTTGAGGAGACACAAACTGGGTGACCATATGGTCGGAGTGGAGGGTCTGAGTCCAACTTGCCAGAGTCCGCAACAAACTCATGGCATGGATGTATTCAAATCACCTTGAGTTCCCTGGGAGGGATGGGGAAGGTAGGCAGTGGTCCTGGTCGACCAGCTCAGGTGAAGGAGGGGTGTCACTGCAGGACAGGCAAAATGCTGCTGGATCCAAGGCCACAAACTTCACTTAAGTGGGAGTTACCGCCCGACCTCAGGAATAGAAATGGAACCGGTAAGAGTTGAGATAGGGCCAAGTGAGCAGGGAGAGGCGCTGAGGAAGCTCTGTTCATTACCTGAAGAATTTAGCTTCCTATTCCCATAGGTTGTACAGTAATCAGGCGGAAGGGACATCATGTGGAAACCAGAAGAGCTGAGGGCCTTGCTGTGCAGAGACCCCCCACCATAACCCCCTTATCTGTTGCTATAAGGTTATGCAAGCTTTCCATTGCCCACTGTACAGGGTGGGGAGTCTGTCTGTCTGTCTGGTGGGGTCCATCTGTCTAAAGCCCTGGAGTCAGGGAGGAGGCCATTCCTGAAAGACAGTTATGTAAGAAAATATTGGTATTGTTAGATGAGGTTTGGCTTTCCAGGCTCAATGT
>NW_006791822.1:1249372-1250722 GCF_000442215.2 Lipotes vexillifer | reverse complement strand
CCCTACAGCTCCGATAAGTAGGAGCTCATGAGAAAGATCTGAGGAGCTCTAGAAAAGGAAGAGATTATATTTTGCTTGACTATGTGAATGAATCTGCACCTCTGCTACACGTCTCTGAAATACCCAGAAGGCAGTTTCTACGCTCTCTTAAAGTGATTGACTCTCCGCAGGTAACGGAATTTGCCTGCAAAAATGTCAGCTGGTGGATGGGTGTGCACACTTTCCTCCAGGGAAGGTAATTTCCTGATTGGCTGCTTTTCACTTCATATGCTCTAAATGTCTCTCCCTCTCAGATTCATCCTGTGTGCAAAAGGAGCTAGCTAGGGGCTTCCCTGGTGGCGCAGTGGTTGAGAGTCCGCCTGCCGATGAAGGGGACACGGGTTCGTGCCCCGGCCCAGGAAGATCCCACATGCCGCGGAGCGGCTGGGCCCGTGAGCCATGGCCGCTGAGCCTGCGCGTCCGGAGCCTGTGCTCCACAACGGGAGAGCCCACAACAGTGAGAGGCCCGCGTACCGCAAAAAAAAAAAAAAAAAAAAAAAAAGGAGCTAGCTATACTAGGGAGAAAAGGATTGCTACTAGTTCCACTGTTTCTTCAGTCAAAACAATACAAACGTCTTTTAAAAATAGTCTTTGGCCACTTCTCTGGCGGGAACTGATCGTGCTGGCGAGGAGGTAGCCCGGGTGGGGCTGGGAAGTCAGCGGCCCAGGCTTGGGCAGTCTGTGCTGGCTGCAGCCTGCCTGCATCTCTGCTACTTGGGGAACTTTAGGGCTGTGGCTCGATTCCTCCTTAGTGACACCTGCTTCCTGCTGCTGTGACTTAATAACTTCTGCAGTTTAGTTATTACATTGCCCGTGTGTGCTTTCCTTTTAGATTTTTATCTAAAATTTTGTTTCATTAAGATTCAGCTCCTTCAAGCAGTTTTCATTTGACTTTGGTTAGTTGAGGAGTGAAACAAGGTCAAGGGAATAGATTAAATACAGACCTATATGGTCTTCATTTCTGTATTTGTTTCACTGTTGTGGCCTCTCCTGTTGCAGAGCACAGGCTCCAGATGTGCAGGCTCGGCGGCCATGGCTCACGGGCCCAGCTGCTCCGCGGCATGTGGGATCTTCCCGGACCGGGGCACGAACCCGTGTCCCCTGCATCGGCAGGCGGACTCTCAACCACTGCGCCACCAGGGAAGCCCTCTGTATTTGGTTTTTACAAAGTGTAGAGGAGTTGGGTCATGAAAAAAGCTCACGTTTGGAAAATTATTTGGGGGTAGGACATGCCCCAGTAATTGCCTGGTTATCACACTTTATCAGGGCTTGTTGTATGTGTAAAATTTTGTGTATAAACTTTAATATGTC
>NW_006791822.1:1244084-1249362 GCF_000442215.2 Lipotes vexillifer | reverse complement strand
TCTTTCCCTTCCTCGTCCCAATAATAAATAACAAGTTCTCCTTTGAATAAGATGCTCTAAGCGATTCAGCATACTAAGTCATGTATTAGTGATTGCTATTCACTCACCCATCCCTCATGGACTCAAAAAGCATTTACTGAGCACCCACTATGTTCCAGGTATGTCATAGGTAATGGACCTGCAGAGGTCAGCTAAATCTAGTTCTAGGCTTCAAAGAGTTCATAGTCTCATTAAGGAGAAAAGTGTTCCAGGAAAGATAATGAACATCGTGACTATCTCATTACAGCCAAATGGTAAGACACATGTAAGCAATACAGCAGCCTACATTTAGTGCCATCTGCGTCTGTGAGCTGGAAATTTTCATTCTGGACAACATGTACATAACGTACAGAGGCCAGATCTGGATCCCTGTCATAATGCCACTCCCCAACTTACGGATACCAAGACAAACCTTTTTGACTAATCTACAAGACGTTTTTAGATTACACAAAAGAAAAAGTTGTAGGTGCCAGGGAACAAAGAATGTCAGGGAAGTTCCTCTAAAATATCATTGTCCAGGAAACAATCCAGGTGACCATGATGCATGGCAAGAATGACCCTAGTTGGTGACAAGTGACATGTGTTTGTTGCCTTTAGAGCTTCTTCTCAGTTTTGTCCCCCTAATCCTCACTGTTGTCTGCCCCTTCCTTCCTGTCTGTCTTTACTTCCTAATGACATGCTTTCTGCTTCCACTTCTAAGCTTTCATCTAACTCCATTTTCCAAATTTGAAAGTACATTTTTTTATCTACCTCACTATGTCCCACTTTTTAAATACCAGATTAATTTTCACCCTAAACACTTCTGCCTCACCCTCCCTCCACTGCCTTGAATAGGGAGTCAGGAGAATTGAGTTTTAATATCAGTTCTGCTGCTGCCTAGCAATGCGACAGCTTTGGATAACTTCCTAACCTTGTGTGGTCTCATTAGCCCAATCTGTCAAAGGAGGGGACCTGCATCACTGGTCTCTAGGCTCTTTTCTGGGTCTATGATCTCATGGTTTCGTGAATTTTCCTAGAAAAGTCCCAGAAGCTTTGTTAATGTTTTTTCAGTCATTCTTTGAAGTCCCTAAGCACATTTTCCTCTCTTTCTTTGGGTAAAACTTGCAAACACAGAACCACATGGATCTCTATGACCCTTAATCTTTTGGGGATGTTGGCGCCCCAGAGCTGAAAAAGATGAATGAGGGGTTTCCTAGATATTTTCAGACACACGGAAATATTCAGTACTGAAGTCTATGCTTTTTTTCGCGGTCATACTTACTGCCATTCTCTCTGGCATTTTTTTTTTTTTCTTTTTTTTTTTTAAACATCTTTATTGGAGTATAATTGCTTTACAATGGTGTGTTAGTTTCTGCTTTATAACAAAGTGAATCAGTTATACATATACATATGTTCCCATATCTCTTCCCTCTTTCGTCTCCCTCCCTCCCACCCTCCCTATCCCACCCCTCTAGGTGGTCACAAACCACCGAGTTGATCTCCCTGTGCTATGTGGCTGCTTCCCACTAGCTATCAGTTTTACTTTTGGTAGTGTATATATGTCCATGCCACTCTCTCACTTTGTCCCAGCTTACCCTCCCCCCTCCCCATATCCTCAAGTCCATTCTCTAGTAGGTCTGTGTCTTTATTCCCATCTTACCCCTAGGTTCTTCATGACCTTTTTTTTTTTTCCCTTAGATTCCATATATATGTGTTAGCATATGGTATTTGTCTTTCTCTTTCTGACTTACTTCACTCTGTATGACAGACTCTAGGTCCATCCATTTCACTACAAATATCTCAATTTCGTTTCTTTTTATGGCTAATATTCCATTGTATATATGTGCCACATCTTCTTTATCCATTCATCTGATGATGGACACTTAGGTTGCTTCCATGTCCTGGCTATTTTAAGTAGTGCTGCAGTGAACATTGTGGTACATGACTCTTTGAATTATGGTTTTCTCAGGGTATATGCCCAGTAGTGTGATTGCTGGGTCGTATGGTAGTTCTATTTTTAGTCTTTTAAGGAACCTCCATACTGTTCTCCACAGTGGCTGTATCAATTTACATCCCCACCAACAGTGCAAGAGTGTTCCCTTTTCTCCACACCCTCTCCAGCATTTATTGTTTCTAGATTTTTTGATGATGGCCGTTCTGACCTGTGTGAGATGATATCTCATTGTAGTTTTGATTTGCATTTCTCTAATGATTAATGATGTTGAGCATTCTTTCATGTGTTCATATTTTCGGAAATACAGGTCCCAGCACATGCCAGGAAGCACTTACAGATGCAGCCACGCTCTCTCACTGTACCTTTGAGGGAAGGTCTTAAATGTCTACAACTGCCTGAGATTCCTTTCTTCCCAGATTACTGTCTTGGCTTTATATCATGCCTCTTGGTCTCATTAAACCAAAGCACCACCTAGGCTGGGGCTCCTCTAGGGCTCCTCTGAGTCTCAAGCTGTCCCCTTAGATGTACATAGTAATCTGAGTCAGTCTTTCAATTTGAAAACTTTTTCTGCATACTTGAATGTTGAGTCTGTTAATCCAGGGTCTCCTGAGGTTCTTCCTGCCATCTGATTGCTCTGCTACAACTTCTGCACTCATTTCTGTTTCACTTTCAGGCCACTATTCTCCATTTTTCTCCATGGCCCTGCCAGACCTAGTTGATACTCTGGTGATGGTGAATACTCAGATGGACCTGTAACTGAGGCCAGAACCCCAGACTATCTGGGAAATGTGAGCCAGGCCCTGTCATGGAAACATCTGACAGAAACAGAGCCCCAGGTAGGCTCAGACATTCCATTATAGATCCTGAAGAATGTGCTCAGGGATCACTCCCTGTTCCTAGTCCTGCTGGTAAATTCATTCATCTCCTCTGGAAAGTTTATTATCTATAATAGACTGTATTTGTCCAACTAACGTCAAATGTCACCACCTAACTATTAAAGCTATGGTTTGGCCAGGCCTAGTATAGATCTTTGGGATAGTTTACAATGAAACAAAAGACATCCCATATCTTCCAATATTTTTCCAAGCTTTTAGGAGGGTTATAGCTAAAAGTGATTATATATCCCAGTTAACTGGGGTTGACACCAAGGATAGTCATCAGTTAGATCCATTAAATTGTAACTTGCTTAATAAATAATGAACTGTAACCTACCTTCCTTGATCAAGCTCATTTCACCTGTTTTTACAAAAACTTGCGTATCCTCCAAGTATCAGCTAGCCTAAACAATAAGATGTTTGCCTGAGTTGTTTTCCAGGAACTTGGAGTCACCTGAGTCTAGTTTGAGCTCCAGCCTTTTAAGACTGGTTGGGACCACCAACCCTCCAACTGGGCATGCGTGGGTGTCCTCAGTGACCTTTTGCTGTCAAGGGGCCAAAAACTCCACCTTCAGGAAGTGCTAAGACTGCCATTTTCTGAACATGGGTCTGATGAAGAAGCCTGTAGCTTAGTTGCACTTGCCCAGAACAACAATTACTTCCGCTTTTTCTTGTTTCCAATCACCTTTCCCCACATTCCCCGCACCTCAGCTTTATCCCATGAATATCCTGAGCACCTCGCCTTCCTCTGGGGAGGCGGATTTGAGATTTGTTCTCCTGTCTCCTTGCTTGGCTGCCTCATGAATAAACCCTTTCTCTGCCGCAAACCTCGGCATCTCAGAGTTTGGCTTGTTGTGCGACTGGCAAGCAAACCTGTTTTGGTAGTAGGGACAGTCCCTGTTTGTGCCTGTTCTCACTTTGTCTTCATAAATAGAGCCCCATTTCAATCTCTGAAGCGTCCCAGTTTAGATAACATATGCCACAATCTACCTAGTTTGGGCACTGAGTGGGTGTTCTGTGCACGAGTGGCTAAAATCTTACCTCCTCACCTCTCCATGCTGCTGTCAAGTGGCCCACTTCATTACATGTCGAAGCTAAAGAATAACATGGTCACTTGTGTTTCTAAAGCACATCTGACCTGTAACAGAAAGAAAAATTAACGAAATGAGCCTTGCTAAATTGCTTTGATTCGTTATAGAAAAAAAGAAAAAAGGTAGAACTTCTAACAGTACAGAGTTAGCTAAAAATAATAGACCATTCAGCTGAATCTGTTCATGAGGAAATTAGAAAGAAATCTTTCTAAAGGAATGCAAATGTGACCTGCTGTGTTCCCCAGCCTCTCCATCACAACCTCATACTCACCCTCACACATACCTGGGCAGGTTATCTGTGGATGTGTATGCAGGCTGATAGATAGCTCTTCATGGATTCATGTTCCATCAAGGAGCTGCACATCCATCCAAATCCTGGCATATTTCCACCTCATGATGAAATTTAGTAGCCAGCTCCACCTTTGTCAACAAAGTAAGTCATTCAGTTGAAAAGACCAATTTAAAAATTTTGTTTCAACAAACGATGAATCAAATATTCAGGAGAGGAGAGATTTTGCTTAACTGGTATAATCGAGTTATTGTGTGCAATTTACTTACCCTTTGAAGAACGATGGCTTTTAGTTAATGGCTCATGTTTTATTTGCAAAAGAATGCAACGATGTCATGAAAGATATGGCCACGTATTGTATTGGAAAAAGCACTGCCATCATATTGATAATGACAATAATAAAGCTCAAATTGATTAAGTTTCCTGAATGCAGGGCATCACACTAAGCACTTTATGTGTAGTACTTGAATTAATCCCACAGCGACCCTGCATCAGATGTGCTAGAGGGACATTGTAGGATCACATTTGTGGGAGGTCTCAATCTATCTACCAATGATACATTCTAATGATTTTTTAATGAATTTTCCAGTGATATACTTGAATGAGTCTGTTTCAGTGCTAGAAAATATTCTCATGAGTGTGGATTACTGTATGTGGAGATTATAAATTATTGGTATCAGTCAGAAGGTAGATAGATGGAGTGATAATAGGTAGGATATATTAAAGACTCTCTCTATAAACCCTGAAAGATAAAGAGGAAAGGTTGCTAATTAAAAATTTTGTGAATCTTAATCTGATGACTGAAATATCAATCAAGGAAAACTGTGTATAGTGTTAAATGAGAATTATATGTCAAGGCAGGGAGCCAGAGTTTAAGAAGGTGAGTGGGTATTGCTGGAAACCGTTGGAAAAATTCCCTACATAGGTCTAGGGCCCTCTTGGCACTGCCATGTCCAATTTTTCCTTCTAAAGTAACAAGTTGGTTTCAAAAGGCTATGACTTGGGCTTCCCTGGTGGCGCAGTGGTTGGGGGTCCGCCTGCCGATGCAGGG
>NW_006791822.1:1220989-1243930 GCF_000442215.2 Lipotes vexillifer | reverse complement strand
GTACCCAAAAAAAAAAAAAAAGGCTGTGACTTTATCTATTATTAAACAAGATGTGCCAAAGGTATCCATATTATTTCAAGAGCAAAGCTAAACCAAACCAACCTTCTTTTATTACATATAATTTTTATATTTATATAATATATATATATATATATTATATTTTTCCCTGTGTAGTCCAAACATGACAGAGGAAAAATTGCTTGGCTATCACTATGGGTTCACAACATGGCAAAGGTAATCAAGAGGGTTAGAAGACTACCATCTCCAACCATGTGTAAGAACAGATCCCTGGGACTTCCCTGGTGGTGCAGTGGTTGGGAATCTGCCTGCCAATGCAGGGGACATGGGTTCGAGCCCTGGTCTGGGAAGATCCCACATGCTGCGGAGCAACTAAGCCCGTGCGCCACAGCTACTGAGCCTGCGCTCTAGAGCCCACGAGCCACAACTACTGAGCCCGTGTGCCACAACCACTGGAGCCCGTGTGCCACAACCACTGAAGCCCGTGCACCTAGAGGCCGTGCTCTGCAGCAAGAGAAGCCACTGCAGTGAGAAGCCCGCATACCACAACTAGAGAAAGCCCACACGCAGCAACAAAAACCCAACCTAACCAAAAATAAATAAATAAATAAATTTTAAAAATAAAAATAAAAAAAGAACAGATCCCCAGTTATCCTCACAATGGATTGGCCTCAGTCTGTATTAGGGTGAAGGACCCATCTAGGTTCATACCTACTGACAAGTGAGTGATGCCACCTGAGGGCCTAGAAATGTTAGCATCAAAAAAGAATCCTCTCCATTTGTATGGCATTACATACAAAGGAGTAATGTAGGAATAAAAGGAAAATGAAACCTTTCTTTTTTTTTTTAAGATTTTTTTTGATGTGGACTGTTTTTTAAATCTTTATTGAATTTGTTACATTATTGCTTCTGTTTTACGTTTTGGTTTTTTGGCTACGAGGTGTGTGGGATCTTAGCTCCCCAACCAGAGATTGAACCTGCATCCCCTGCATTGGAAGCTGAAGTCTCAACCACTGGGCCGCCAGGGAAGTCCCAAGAATCAAACCTTTTAATGAATCCCTTGGTATCTTACATTTTCTAAAATATGGCAATTAAAAAGATCAACAGCCAATATAGCCCATAGGGTGGAGGCATCCTTAATTTTGACAGTCTCTAAAACCGTGGGGCAGCTCCACAGCCCAGACAGAAGGTAAGATCCATCCTAGCCTAAGAGTCTAACACCTGGGATACAAGGTAGATACTATAAGCTACCACTATTCGACAATCTGACTGCACCCAATTGCGAGGCTAAATGTTTTGTGCAACACTTCACAATGGAAGAGTCCAATTACAACTTTTATCCTGAAATCCCAAGAATTTTCTCTGTCATCTTCTTATTCATAGAGCTCAGAGATGGCCATAGATTCTTTTCTCACCAAAGCATAAAAGAGTATAGCCCTCTCCCTCCTCTATACCTTTGGTTCTCTGGGTTCAAAGGACACCGAAGGAATAGGAAGAGGATCAAGTCACTTAGAAATGAAAAACCCCAGAGTCCATTTTTCTTTTAGGTTTTCACCTTGACTAAGTTCTAGGTAAAAATCAAAATTAAGGAGGAATTCTAGGGAAATGTAATAAATAGTGGTAGCTTAAAGTATCTACCTTGTATCCCAGGTGTTAGACTCTGGCTAGGATGGGTCCTACCTTCTGTCTGCCCCACTGTTTTAGAGGTTGCCAAAATTAAGGATGCCTCCACCCTATGGGCTATATTGGCTGTTGATCTTTAGTTGACTAAAGCTCTATTCAAATTCAATGTAAAAAGAGATTATCACTCCTATTTTAGTTATGAGAAATCTGAAGCTTATAATTAAATTAATTTGCTAATCCAGACTTTAACCAAGGGTCTGTATTTATTCTAGAATGAGTCCTCCAAACCACCCAAATTTTTGGCTCTTTTAGGGTGTACTTATCGCTTCAGCCTTGATGGTGATTTTGGCACAGAGTAGACATGGCAAATCACTCTTTCATTGCCTCATCTACAGAACCGGGATAACACTCCATGTACAAGCTAAAGGCTGGGATTTGGCAAGTCCTTTTCTTGAGCACAAAGGCTACTACCAGTTCTTAGCTCCTAGATGCTAATAATCTAAAAGGCTCATAATCTAAAGCAAATTTATATTAGTACGTATAACCTAAAAGGGCTATAAAGAATAAATAAATCTGGGTTTATCATCTCCTGGAAGTTGGAAAGAATACTTATAGAAGAGAGGGTGCCTGTATAGTGAAGGCATATTCCTTTATGAGTCATTCCTAATAGTAAAGGTTTCATAAAATATGATGGAAACAAAGAAAATGAATTGATTTTAAAATATATGAGGCTGGTTTAAAATGAGTTCAGGTATTGCACTCTCTTGAATACTTTAGATTTATCTCCCTTTCTGCCCTAGAATTAAGATGGCCTCAATGTTTGATTGAGGCTCTTCAAGTACAAAGCACATGTAACACATTCATGTTTCCAAAGGAAATTCAGCTCATAGCTAAATAACCGTTCTGGCATCAGTCTATAAATAAATAATATTGGTGTATCTCATATGGCTATGAAGTATTTAAATAATAAAAAGTTATACTTGCAACAGAAGTGGAGTTGATAAACTTGGGAAGGAAAAGTATTCTATGTGAGCTATAATTTTTGAGAGACAATTAGAATCCTTTTCATGTTGGAACAAATCTAGAAGCTTTTCTTCCCTTTTTTGAAAATACACAGTAAAACAAATACTGTTCTTGACACTAGTAATAATAATGTCACAGAGAGAAATGTAGGCATGGATAAATGAAGCTACTCCTGACTAATAAACTGCAGATGGCATTTGCAGGATATATTAAGCAAGAACAATCCTTAGATTCCAGCATTTCATCTTCCATGCAGTGGCCAGACACAGAAATATAGTGTCTTTTTTTTTTTTTCAGACTATTTTTATTTATTGTAAGAAAAGTATATGGGTCAACTTAAAACAAAAAATTTCACCTTACATCAATAATTATATTTGACACACAGTTCTTAAGGCCAAATACTTTTTTAGGCAAATTATCTTCATTGCAACTTGTACGCTGGTACAAGAAATATAGTGTCTTAAAACACTATTCTTAAGGTGTGACTTTTCGTCAACTTTCTAATACAAAGAACTTAGAATTCTCTGCAATTGGTATTGAAATCTATGTTACAAAAAAAGTTTTCTTCCAACACAGACCTCATAAGAAACAAATGGTATAGGAAGCAAAAGAGAACCCAAAATACTATACAAACACAAAATAAAGTGGTGGATCCAAAAGAGACATGAGATAAAGTAGCCAGTAGACACAAGCTTTAAAATAATCCAGAGGTTGTAGTTAGCAGGTAAAACTTTAAGTAAATATGATTAATAAGTTAAAAAACAGAATGTAGAAGGAAATATGAACAAAATGGATGAAAAGATTGAGGGTTACAATAGAGAATTAGAATCCATGAAAAACAATTAAAAAATTCCAGAAATGCAAAATATAGAGCAGGCTGAACACAGAAGACAGTATTTATACTGTCAAAATGGGTCAATAGAAAATATTCAAGAAGCACAGACAGAAGAAAGAAGGAAGGAACAAAATAAAACATACAGGAGATATGAGACATGACTAAAATGCCTAACCGACATATAACTGGAGTCTCAAAAGGAGAGGAGAGAGATTGGGACAAAAGAACTACTTGAAGACATTTTGGCTGAAAGCTTTTCAAATCCGATAAAAAATTACCCACAGATTCAAGAAATTCAGTGGACTCCAAGCAAGATAAATACAAAGAAAACTTCAGCTCTTATTATTTTAAAAAATAATAATGAGAAAATCTTTAAGGCATAGTAAAATACACACCACCCTCAGAAAAATAACAGTAAGAAACACCACTGATCAAATCTAAATACTAGAAGATTTTATTAAAGAACTGAAAACCTAAACAAAATAATGCCTTCTAACCCAGGATTCTACGCAGAGTGCAAACATCCTTCCAAAAAATGAAGAAGAAACTTTTTCAGATAAACAAAACTGAGAGAATCGTTGCTAGTAGATCTACAATAGAAGAAATACTGAAGAACATTTTTGATGTCGAAGGATAATGGTCCCAGATAATGGAATAGATGTTCAAGTGTTTATGACTTGGGTAGAAGAAAAAAATGTGACAGCAATAGCAAAAAATGATAGTAAGGGGATAAAAGGAGTTAAACTATTATAATCTCCTTGTAGTATTTAGGAAATAGTAAATGTAGCCTGCAGTCATGGTTACATTTTGTAATTGCAGGGTAATCTCTAAAATAGTGTTACAAAAATGTATAGCAAAAAAAGCTAATAAAGAAGATAAAATTCAATAATAAAATGTAATTTATTAATGCAGAAAGTAGTATCCTTAGTCAGTAAAGTATAAAAGAATCATATGACTCTGACTTTTTTTAAAATACAAGATTGAACTATTTGAACTAAGAGCTTCCGCTTTGGATGTTTTTATGTTATTTTAATACTCTGTTAGAAGCAACACTTACTTATTGCAGTGTTTATTTTCTGTCCCACTCCATATCAGTATGCACACAACCTGGGACTATTGTTCTCTTTCAGTCAGTTTAAATTATACACTCATGTGCATTTAGCTTCCACCATGACACTTTATGTATTACCTAGTTTACAACACCAAGATGCATAAGATTATGCAGCACCTCCAATAGCCAAAGAGACAAGCTTATAAACAATCTGGCCAGTACAAAATTTCCTATTTGTTTTCCCAAAATTATATCCTATTCCTCTACTAGATAGCATCAGAAGGTGAGTATTATTCCTCTCTTAATATATTAAAAAGAACTTGAGAAAGTAATGTTGATCAAGGGACCATCGGAAGGCAGTAAAAGGATTTAAATTCCAGAGCTTTGAAATCCAAATCTCTACTTCTCACCCTCAGCTCTTCCTTTTATTCATTTCCAAGTTTGTAAATGCAGAGGTTTTAAAATTGTATCATAAATACTGGGAGTGTAGCCATGCTCTTTCTGGTTTCTAGCATCAATTTTCTTATTCCTTTTGTACAGGCCAAGACTTACCAAATTCTTGGAGGGATTTATAGAGCATTTATGAATATAGATTTTCAAGTCTTGTCTCAGAGCTAACTGCATCATAATCTTTGTGGGTGTGTTCAGTAATGTTTCTACCTACTGAAAATGAAAATTTCTACCTACTGATAATTTGTTTGTTTCTACCAAACAAATGTTTCTACCTACTGAAAATGTACTTGTGCTGTACAAACAATTTTCTTTGAAGCACATAGCAGATCATACTGTTGGAAAGACAATAGACTTCCCTCAAAAGAGTTGGCCCATAGAGTCATCATTGGGTGAATCTCTACTAAGCGTGTCTGATAGGCCTAGTTATCTATCTGAGTATGTTATTAATGTGACTGCATACTTTCACAAATATGTGACTCAAACTGATTTCTAAGTTACTGGGGTTTTCTAGGAATAACTATTCTTGTACCTATTTCCAAATTTGCTGGAGGATTTGAAGAGTTGAAAGGAATGCAGTTACATTGTCTGGCTTTCTGAATAGGTCAACGAGTCTCAGAATTTATCTTTATTTGGGCTTTATTGCTCACATTCATAATCTAATTTTTCTTCCAAAAATAAAGTTTGGAGGGAATAATTTATTCCATGAAGCAAAAGTCAGAAAGAGACACAATGTTTTGTTACTAAGGTGAGAAAGGCCATCTGGGGCTTCCCTGGTGGTGCAGTGGTTGAGAGTCTGCCTGCCGATGCAGGGGACACGGGTTCGTGCCCCGGTCCGGGAAGATCCCACATGCTGCGGAGCGGCTGGGCCCGTGAGCCATGGCCGCTGAGCCTGCGCGTCCGGAGCCTGTGCTCCGCAACGGGAGAGGCCACAACAGTGAGAGGCCCGCGTACCGCAAAAAAAAAGAAAAAGAAAAAGAAAGGTCATCTGGACAAGAGGAAGAAAGATGATGGGTTTTTATGAAAATGAAAAACAGCTCCTTCACTGTCAAGTCTTCCTTTCTCAGGCAGCTGTCCTCACCCACCTTCCCACAGGTGAAGATAGACTCCTGAGTAGGGTGGCATGTTTTTATACCAGCCCAGGTGAGCCCTGAAAGGAGTGAAACAAGACATGAACTGGGCTGTCACGAGCATCGCACTGAACTGCACCGTCTCTCTTGCTAACAAATCCACTTGTGGATTGTCACCTCCAAGCTTGTTTTAACCTTTACTTCCCAGACAGTAGAGGCAACTTGCCAACATCTAAGCATAGACCAAACTTGAAAATACTTAGCTCTGACCCAACCATAAGCCAGAGTTCCAGAGGGATCCTTAAAATTATACAATTCTTATACAACTGACCTGGCGCTGTGAAGCAATGGCGCCATCTACAGAGAAAAGTGTGAAAAAAAACCCCACAGAGCTGGAAATCTGATTTGGTGGGGAAGGAGAGGTATAATTTTTTTTAAGTGTAAAACTTTACAGTATATTTTATATGTGCATTTGGTAAGCTAATGTTACCATTACATTTAAAGGGCAGCTGTGTATTTTTCATCATTGATAGTGTATTTTAAAATGTGAAAAACAGGTTACAAAAATAAAATAGAAACGATAATGAAGTTGGAATGAACGCATCACAATCCATGTAGCACATGGATCATGATAAATGAAGTGGGGTCCTGAAGCCAACAGTGGTGCTGTTGGTCTCCTGAGTCCTCATCTTCCAGATTGTAGCAGAGGAAGCAGCTTCTAGTCAGGCCATTTATAACTTATGAGAGTAATTAATCCCTGCAAATTCAGGCTACCCTCTTCCTCCAGCCCTTCCAAAATTGTTGGGAGTCACCCCAGAACTTCTTTCTAATTGACCTCTTTTTTACATAAACTGACTAGAGGCGTTTTGTTGCCTTCAACCTTACCCTAACTCTGTGTGATGACACACAGAGGTGAAATAGGTTACTGATGGAGTGAGGCCCGGGTCAAGGGGGCCTCTGCTGCAGCTACCACAGAAAACCAAATGCTCCCATGGCCCAGAATCCCTGAAGAGGCAGCAGCACTTCCCTGCAAAGGCAGCACAAGCAGCAGAAGTAGGGCCTCCTCTTAGGTTTCATTCATCCTCTTAGATGATTATAAAGTGACAGTTAGGAAGATAGATAAATAGGTGTGATAGATGTGTCTCCCACATCCCAGGCTGATGCGAGATCATGATGGGGCCTGACCTCAAAGGTGTGTGGGAAATGTAGTCTTTAGCTTCCAGACTACAGTGTGCAGTAAGGTCTATTCCCTGCCCGTGGGAATGCAGGTAGTGAGCCAGTCTTCAGTACTGGCCTCATGTGATTTCAGTCTAAAACTTCTCTTCAGGCTTCACCAAACTCCTCTTTCTTCTCATTTCAGAGGCAATTTTGTTTAGCAAGGGCAGCTGGTGATGTACCATGTTTTCCAAGCTTCAATCATTCTTGCACCACAGTCAAGCCTAATACTTGTTTAATATTTTTAAAAGTCTCTGAATATTTTAACTTAATATTTACATTTTCTTAATTTTTTAACTTAATTTTAACATTTTCCTACGCAAGTATTCTGAGAAATCATGAGCTTGATGTAATCATTTTTTTTTTCTAGGACCCATTAAGATAAACCACCCCAAATTCATCTTGTGTGCTACTGCTGAGCACCCTGGTGCATGGAAAGAGTGAAGGCTTTGGAGTTAGGGCTTATCCTGCTCTAGCTCTGTTAACGTCTCTAAGGTTTGGCCTCCACCTTCCCAGGAGGATCCAGTCAGAACACTTGTAAATGCTTGCCAGATCAGTCAGCTAGTGGCTCTGAAAATGATACTGTTAGGTATTTTCTAATTTTTCAAAGGCTCTAATATAGTAATTGACCTCTCTGGGAAATGCAAAAAATAATCAAGTTTTGAGGTATTTAAATATATGCTATTTGACAGTTATTTTCTACACGATATAGTAGGATTTCACTCCGTAAAGAAACATGGGGCGTAGATTATAATAAAGCCAACATGGCGTCAGGATAAAACATTTTAAGGGCTTCTCTTGTGGTGAAGTGGTTAAGAATCTGCCTGCCAATGTAGGGGACACAGGTTCGAGCCCTGGTCCTGGAAGATCCCACATGCCGCGGAGCAACTAAGTCCGTGCGCCACAGCTACTGAGCCTGCGCTCTAGGGCCTGCGAGCCACAACTACTGAAGCCCATGCACTACAACTACTGGAGCCCGTGCTCTGCAACAAGAGAAGCCACTGCAATGAGAAGTTCGTGCACCACAATGAAGAGTAGCCCCCGCTCGCCGCAACTAGAGAAAGCCCACGCAGCAACGAAGACCCAACGCAGCCAAAAATGAATAAATTAAAAACAAACAAACAAACAAAAAAACATGCTAAAATCACTTTCATTCATCTAGCTTCATGCTTACAGCTGTGTACATTTCTCTGTGTACCTTGGGCACCGAAAAGAGTTTATAATAAAAGGAGAGGAGAACTGACAAGACATTTCATACTCGGGCATCGGTGGATTAAGCTAGAGAAATGACTTAATGAAAGAATGCACAACAAATGCAGAGTAGATATCTAGGTAGAATGAAGAGAGCAAGAAAAAGATTTATACAATACTGTGTTCTGTGAATCTCCTTATAGAATATTATCTTCCAAATTCAAGAGTCTTTTATTTTGTAACACAAACGGAAAATTACCCTTAATTCAATGTTCTCAGTTGGCAGTTTTCCCCACGGATTTAAGTAAAGATCATAGTTTTTTATTATAGATTTTCCCCTTGTCACATGATTTTTTTTTTCCTTTTCTTTTGGCTTCATGTAAATATTTGCTTCTCTAACATTATATCATCATAGACACAGACATTTTAAATGTAGACATTCTTCTTTCAAATACTTGGAAAATATAAGTACTTTTCGTCTCAGAAATATGTAATGATGATGTAGAGAGGGAATTGAAATAAACTTTAACTCAAGGAAGAAAATATGCAAACATTAGCAGTTATGTAAACAAGAGTTATGTGAAAAGGTGTACAGTAGAAAGTCTCTAAAAATATATAAAAGCTGAAAGAAACAAAGGACACATTTAAAAAGGTACCACTGGAGACAGATCTTTCCATCTAAAGAGAAACTTACTCTTAAAGTTTGTTTACATTTATGAGTGGCTCAAAGTGGTGAATAAATAAATTATAATAAAAACAGTAAGGAACCTGAGTGTGTCCCAGCAGTATCGCCTTGAGAATGAATAAAGGTAGGGTGGGCAAAAACCTGAATCCTGCTGGTAAAGATAGTCACAGAGGCATTTGACTTTTCTGTGGCAGTTCTTACAGGGGTCCCACAGCTGAGTTCCTCATTCTCCAGTGTTAAACACAGGACATCCATTTTCACGGAATGGATCATAGTGGAAGTGCTGTGATCCTGGAGCCAGCAGTGGGGGTTGGCTTCCCAACTCCCTACCCATCGATGTTAGGTGCCAAATATCTGGTTTTCAAAAAGAAAGACTTATTCTGCTTAAACATACTAGGCTAGAGTCTATGTGTTCTGTATTTGGTAACTGAATCCCAACTGATACAGGATGACAGTGCAATAAATCAGATTAATAATAGAAAATGTGAGTAATTGTAAAAAAATTTTCTTGAGGAAGAATTGTGGTTCATTGCCAGAAAATTTAGAATAAAATCAACAACGACGTGCTTTTATGTTTTAGTGGATTCCTGCCTAGCACTGGGAAACTAAAGAAAATATAACTGTATTTAGTTCTAGAGGTGGATGTAGTAGAATAGACAGTGGAATATTACTGTGAATTTAAAGAAATAAAAAGAATCATAAGGGAATACCATAAAAAGGGTATGCCCCAACATTAGCTAACTTGGTCAGGATTAACAAATTCCTAGAAAGACACAAACTACTGAAACTGATTTAAGAAGAAATAGAAAAACTGAATAGACCTAATATAAGTGAACACATTGAATTAATAATGAAAGAAAAGTCCAGGCCCAGATGGCTTCATTGGTGAGTTCTACTAAATGTTTAAAGAGAAATTAACGTATTTGCAAATGCTCCTCAAAACAAAAACATAAAAGGAGGCACAACTTCCCAATGCATTCATGAGGCCAGTATTACCCTGGTACCAAAAGCAGACAAAGACATCACAAGAAAAGAAAATTACAGACCAATATCTCTTATGAATGCATATGCAAAAATCTTCAACAAAACACTAGCAAACTAAATTCAGCAGCATATAAGGATTATTTAATTATGGTAAGTGAGATGTATTCCAGGAATGCAAGATTAATTCAACATATGAAAATCATTCAATGTAAAACCTCATATTATTTGAATAAAGGACAAAAACCACATGAACATCTCAATAGATGTTACAGGAATAGAAGGGGACTTATCTAACCTGATAAAGGACATTAATGTAAAACCTACAATTAATATCATACTTTATGGTGAAATACTGAAAGCTTTCCCCCCAAATCAGGAACAAGACAAGCTGTCCATTCTTATTACTTCTATTCAACATTGTTCTAGAGGTTCTAGCCAAGACAATTAGACAAGGAAAAGAAAAGTCATCTAGATGGGAAATGAAAAAGTAAAACTACTTCTATTTACAGAAAACACAAACTTATACATAAAACATCCTAGGAATCCACAAAAAACATTTTGACCTAATAATTCAACAAGATAGCAGGGTGCAAGGTCAATATACAAAAATCAGTTGAATTTCTGTACAACAGCCATGATCAATTAGAAAAGAAATTTTTAAAAAATTCCATTTATAGTCACATCAAAAAGGATAAAATATTTAAGAATAAATTTTGTAAAGAAAAGTACAAGACTAGTACACTGAAAACTGTAAAATGTTGAAATAAATTAAGGAAGATATTAAATAAATAGAAAGGCATCCTGCACTCATGAACCTGAAAGACTATTGTTAAGATGGCAATACTACCCAAGTTGATGTACATGTTCAATGCAATCTTCATCAAAATTCCAATTACATTTTTTACAGACATTGACAAGCAATCTAAAATTTATACGGAAATGTAAGGGACCCAGAATAGCCAAAATAATCTCAAAAAGAAAGAACAAAGTAGGAGTGTTCATGCTTTCAGATATCAAAACACATTACAAAGCTACATTAATCAAGACAGTGTGGTGTGGGCATAAAAATTAACACATACATCAATGGAAGAAAATTGTGGGTCAAGAAATAAATCTAAACATCCTGGTCAGTTGATTATTGGTCAATGTGCTTAATCCATTCAATGAGGGGAAGAATTGTCTTTTCAATAAAAGGCACTGAGACAACTGTGCAATTCCTTGCACAATTCCTTGCACAATTTCTTTATGTGCAATCCATATGCAAATGAAGGAATTTGGACTCATACCTCAAAATTGATTGAAGATTTAAATGTAAGAGCTAAAACTCTAAAACTCTTGGAAGAAAACTCAGATGTAATTCTGTTACATTGGATTAGGTGATTTTTTTTTTTAATATTATCACATAAAACACAAAGTAACCAAAGAAAATACAGATAAATTTGACTTCATCAAATCAAAAAAAACTTTTGTCTATCAAAGGATTCTATCAAGAAAGAGAAAAGATAGCCTCAAAATGAGTTGAAGATGTGTAAATCATAAATCTGTTAAGGAGCTATATCCAGAATATATAATGAATTACTTCAGCTCAAAAATAAGAAGATAAATAATCTAAGTAAAAAATGGACACAAGATTTGAATAGACATTTCTCTAAAGAAGATATACAAGTTGACAAAAAGCATATGAAAAGATGCACAATATCATTAGTCATCAGTGAAATGCAAATCAAAAGTACAAGGAAATACCACTTCATACTCACTAGGGTGTTTATGATAAAAAAAATTAGAAAGTAACATGTACTGGTGAAATTATAGAGAAATTACAACTCTTGAACATTGCTGGTGGGAGTGTAAAATGGTGCAGTTACTGTAGAAAATATCAGTAGTTTGGCAGTTCTTCAAAAAGTTAAATGTAAAGTTACTTTATGGCCCAACAATTCCATACTATGTATATATATCCAAGAGAATTGAAAATATATGTTCAAACAAAAACTTATACATGAATGTTCATAGCAGCATCATTCATAATAGAAGAAAACCCGAATGTCCATCAACAGATGAATTGAAAAACAAGATGTGGTGTATCCAGTCAATGGAATATTGTTTATCCATAAAAAGGGATGAACTAACATGTGACAACATGATGATACTTATAAACATTATACTATGTGAAAGAAGCCAGACACAAAGGCCACATATTGTACGGCTTCATTTTTATGAAATGTCCAGAAAAGGCAAACCTATAGAGACAGAATATAGATTAGGGGTTTCCAGAGGCTGGAAGAAGGTCTCAGTGGAGAATGACTGCTAATAAGTACAATATTTTCAACTCAGGGCCATGAAAATATTCTGAAATTAGTTTGTGGCAATAATTGCATAACTTTGTGAATATATTGGAAAGTACTAAATTTCATACTTTTAAGTGGTAAATTTTATGGTATGTGAAATACATTGCAATAAAAAAAAATCCAGGTCTCCTTTGAAAGCAAAGGCAAAACATTTTGCTAAGCATTAAGAAAAATAATTTTTCCTTACTGTTATAAAAATGAACAAAATCTAACTCTTTACATGTCCTTTAGAGATTTTCCTCTCTTTCTCAGCCAGAATGCAGTTAAGTATTTCAAATTTTTCAGTTCCCAGAAATAATCTTTTGGAATAACTGAGTTCTCAGAACAATCCAGAGGTAGAATTCCGAAGGAAAGAAACTACTATCAATGGAATAACTAAGTGCTTTCATGTGAATCATGGCTTTTGTGTATTTACATAAATGTTTTCTTAATCCTCACAACAGCATGATATGTTTTATTACTTGCACTTATTTATTTACATATTATATTACCATAATTATATTATATATTATAATTATTTATATTTATTTATTATATTCACAGAGAATATAAAAAAAAAGTCTACATAGTAAGATACAAGCAGGAGAGTTTAACCAAGAAGTCCCAATTGGGAAAGTCTCAGTCTTAATTTGAAGACTGAATAATCATTCTTATGCATAAAACATAAAGAAAAAATACTTCAGAAAAATCATGAAACAGAAAAATAGGAAAATAATAGAAATTGCTAGAAGACAGAAAAAAACACATCTACAGAAATTTTTAGGGCATAGAAACTCAATAAATTGTAAATCAGCTTCTAACTAAAAGTATTAAGTACTTTTAAAAAATACATCTAGTCATTTAAGGCCTTTTTCTTTCCATTTACGGTCATTTCTATCACTGCCTTATTCCTGATTGCTTTTCACCACCATCTCCAGCATAGCCTCCTCCTCTGATTCCAAACCAGCTGATTTCTTGTAGCTCTGTATTGTTATCTTAACTTGCCCATTTTACCTGAGGTTTTTCTCCCTTCCTTATACCAATACAGACTATAAGTTCTCAGGGTGAGTGTTTATTTTGTGTTTTATGCCCAGTGTATTAACCACTGTAGGCACTTAATAAACACATATTAAATTAATGGCTACATAAAGGACAACTTCACTGATTTGGTAAACTAATAACAATCCCAATATTAAACACAATCACAACATCAAGTACAATTGTAATTTAAATATACTTGCATTCTAACACCGAATATAAATGGGTTTATCTATTTACTATCTTTTCTACCATATCTTTCCAAATGTGAATAAATAAAGATTTATAATCTGAGAAAAGTATCACTTCCATTTCAGTGGCCAAAATAAGAATATCTGGGAATTCCAGTGGTTAGGACTTCGCCCTCTCACTGACGAGGACCCGAGTTCAATCCCTGGTCAGGGAACTAAAATCCCACAAGCCACGCAGCGTGGCCAAAAAAAAAAAAAAAGAACGCCTGCTTTATTTTTAGGTCTTGACTTTTATATTCTCAATGATCTGTAAAAGTAAGGCAATCATCAGATAAATGACTCCAAACAGCTATTGGCGATTCCTCATATCTCTATTATTTTTACTAAAAGAAATTTTATAGTCTGCCTCCTTTATCTTTGTTTAATTATGTGTATACTCTGTCCTTTTTTTAGAAAATCATGTTCCTGGAAAAACTTAGTTCAAACTGAGTAGGCATTTAAATTAAACCTATACAGTAAGGTTCAACCTTCCATGACAGCAAAATATAAATAAATTAATATTTGCAGAAGGGGTTACCAGTGACTCAGTGTTTAAATTTCTCAACAACCTAGTAAAATGGAGACTGTAGTGAGATTTACTTTTATTAAAATTTACATTTATTTAATTTTATTTAAAGCAAATAAATTAATGTGGTATACTTTACATTTCTAAGTTTTAGATTTTAAACTTTTAGCCGTACAATCTCACTGAATCATTATACTCTAACCTCATTCTATAAATAAGAAATGTGAGCGTCAAAGACATCAGATGACTGACCCATACCAATTCAGCAAATAAGTGGCAAAAGTGGGATTTAAACCCAAGAATATGACCTTAGCCCGTGTTCTTTCACTGTTCCACAGGTGGACTAACTAGAAAAGGAGTGGGGATGGGGCATAGGGAAGGTATTTCAGGCCATCATAAATGTCCCTCCTCTCAGATTAAAAAGTTCTTTCCTCTTCTTGGAATAAGCAGAAGAGCCCAGGTATTATATCCCTGCGTTAAAGTCTTGGTGATGACCAGTGAATTAACCAGGGCTTCTCTATCCTTCAGTTCTTCCCACACACCACCTTGGATAATAGTATCTACACTCTGACTCAGACCTTTTGTTCATCCTTTACCCCAGGTTCCTACTCTGACTAGCACAAATGTTTCATTAATGGAAGATCTGAGACATCCCATCAAAATTTTCAAGAATTTCATAATCGAGAGACATAAAATGTTAGATAAGAGAGCTTATTATGAAGCTCTCAAAAGCAGTGATTCAATATCAAAGTTTATGTATTTTCAATTTTGTTCTCCTGCACAGCTTTACTATCTTTAGTAGGGCTTTAATAAGTATCACTGCATTTTATAATAGAACTGCTGCATTTCCTCTATGCTATATGACTCGAGTCGTTTATAAATATAGAAGGAGAATAAACTCATGTGACCTTTGGGGAAGAAAAGGATATATATCAATTCAAATCAACAAATAAATATTTCACCACTATGAAGTTCAAAGCACTGTGCTTTGTACATCATATATGTCTGTGCATGTACGTGTATATATATATAATATATACACCTACATACATATGTATCTTTTATATATGTATAAAATGTATATACATATATGTATATACAGGTCTGCTTGTATGTAACCTAGACCAGTTGCAGAGCCCCTTCTTGTTCTGGGACCCACTCAAAACTAGCAGCCTACCATTTTGCCAATAAATGGGTCAAAAAAATATTTGCTAGAGGAGAATAGATGCCTCTGAAACCCAAAGAGGTCTACCAAGTACTGTACTCTTCTTTGTTAGTGGTAGGATGTTCAAAGTACAAAAACCCATATATTACTTGGAAAGCTATGTCCCGAAATTTCCCAGAACATAAGAACCCCTAAAAACTTCACCAATGTGGCACCCTCCAGAGCATATGAAAGCAGAGTCCTTGCCAGTTTTTTCTGCTTTTCAGATCTAATATAATGTGATAAATATAGTGGACCAAAATGATCTTCCATGGAATATCCAGACTGTTCATGCCCCTTTGGACTATTCTCTGAAGTAATAGGCAAATTAACATAATCTTGGTTAAAGCAGTGGAATGTATACTGTCTTCTATCTCGTGTGAATGTAAACTGCTGCTGATTTGCCTTTTAAGTGGGCATTGAAAACAATGCATTTGCCTGATCCATAGTTGCATGAAGTGGACCAGAGGCTGTGATAATCTGCTCTAGTAAAGATACTACACCCAGCACAGTAACAGCACTTGGAGTTATGACCTAATTTGTGTTAGTCCACTGTCATTCATTTAGATCTGACTAGTTTTTGCAGGGGTCTGACTGGTAAATTAAGTAGGGATATGATGGGTACCTATGCTGCATCATTTAAATCTTTGAGAGCGGGAGTAATCTTTGATGTTCACCCTGGGAAGCAATATAGCTTTTGATTTACTCTCTTGGCTGCTGCGGGTGGGGAGAGGGGACGCAGTTTCAAAAGCTTCCACCGGGCTTTTCCTACTCTAGCAGATCTTGTGCTACCAGTCAAGGAACCAATATAAGGATCTGGCCTTTTTGCATTGCAAAATGAAATTCCCTTATGTATTTTTAAAAATTGAAGTATAATTTTCATACAATAAATCGGTCCTCTTAAAGTATACAATTCAATAAATTTTGACAAATGTATAAAGTCAAGTAACCGACCAGAATCAAGATATGGAATATTTCTAACATCCAAAAAAGTCACTCAGGTCCTTTGCAGTCAGTTGCCTAAGTTTAGCTAGCCCCTAGCAACCACTTGCTTGTTATCTATCCCTATAGTTTGTCTTTTCTGGAATTTCATGTAAATGGAGTCGTAGAATATACATTCTTTCTTCCCTGGCTTCTTTCACTTAGCATAATACTTTTGAAATTGATTCTTGTTGTTACATGTGCTAGTAGGTAATTCCTTTTTATTGATGAGTTATATTCATTGGATAGCTTTACCAAAATTTGTTCATTCATTCACTAGTTGATAAACATCTGGGTTGTTTCCAGTTTTTGGTTATTTTGAATTAAGCTGCTATGAACATTCACGCACAGGTTTCTGTTTTTGATGGAGTTCATTTTATCACTTCTTTCTTTTAGGCTTCTTCCTTTTTAGTGCCCTGTTTATGACATCTTTACCTCCCCTAATCTGGGGTAAAAGATTTTCTTCTATGTTTTATTCTAGAAGTTTTATAGATTTAGCTTTTATATTTAAGTCTATGATGCATTATGAGTTAATTTTTATGTACAGTGTAAAGATCAAGGTCCTATTTTGGTACTTGGATATTCAATTGTTTTGGAACCATTTGAAAGTTTTTCCTCTCCCTTTTGAATTATGTTGCCACATTGGCCAATACATAGAGCTCTTTTTGGCGTAATGATCCAAAATGAGACAAAGGACTTAAGGGTTTGAACAGTGATACATATCTTTTCACTGATCTCATAGACATTTTACCCAAATGCTGATAAATGGAAGGATAGTTTTCTGTACCTTTCTTCAACTGTATCTCCTGGATCCAAAGAGACCTTTGCAGTTCTCACTCCAGGCACCAGATAAGGGGAAACAAGATGGAGTAAAATGAGTGACCTCTTAGGGCAGGAGAAAAAGGGGAAAAGAGCAGGTCCTTGGATGGAGGACAAAGGGGTTTAAGAGACTCAGGGGACTGTGAAGTCAGAGAAATTAGAAAGAAAAGCCATAACCAGCCCTCCTTTTGCAAATCCAAGGCAAACTCTGGATGGAGTCATAAATTATGTTACACCATCATCAGGATTCACGTCATACTGGATTCAGAGCTTCTCTGGCTAATGGTAGGGCATTTCTCAGTAATGGACTGGACGATATTTCTCTTCCAAACTTTTATAACAGAGCAAAAGGATTATAGGTTTAAAAGACAAAAAAATTGAGCTATAACTATTTTTGTTTCTGAAACAACATTAATGCAATGTGAGGGAAAAAAACGAAAGAAAAGAAAAGCTTTCACAGGATGTCTGGAAATTTTACAGTAAATATTTATGTTACTATCTAATATCTAAATGCTTTAGATCAAGCTCTGCAACATTTAATATTTTTTAAAAAACTCTAATCTTAATAATTAAATGGTCAGGAATAGTGTTGATTTATCCATTATTCATTGTCATATTTGGAGCATGAGTACATCAAATTTAGGAAGAGTCATATGAATATTTGACAAATAAGGATAACCAAAAATCAGTGAATATGATTCATTTTTAATGGTTTAATGATAACCACTGTTCTGCTACAGGTATAACAGGAGGACGGCATACATAAATAACCCACGATGAGTCCATTTCAACATAAACCAAATAATCAGTTTTCCTCTCTTGATTTTGTTAATTTTCCTGTGTCATATTGATATTTTCCCCTAGTACCACACACAGTTTCATCTTTTTTTTTTTCTCATCCATGCTCACATTAACACACATATAAAATTAAATGTCTGTATCTTGAAAGATCCCAATGGCCTGAGTTCTCTGGTACACAAACCTGAAAGCTGTACAAGTGAAATACCCTGAGAATTCTTGAGCTTCTCTTCCTTTCTAATACCTGGCTGGAAGAATAAGTGTTGGAAAATTGGAAGCAGTAGAAACACTTTGGCCATGAGGCTGTGACGACGGGACTTTGAGAAGCTCAGATATTGAAGGGGAAGCAACAGGGCACAGTGATGGTGGCCACTGGAACCATGACATTTGGGAATAAGAGGAAAATACTAAAAGGAGAGGGGTTGAGTTTAAGGGAGAATTAGGTAAGGAATACAGGTGAGGAACTTTATGGTTCTTCCTGGCCCAGCGCTCTTGGGGGGGTCAGTTTTGGGCATGATAAAATTTCACGGGCTTGGAGTTGATTCTCTCTCACTGACTACACCTAAAAGCCCTTTTACATAACAAAAAGTCTTTCATCCCACGAGTGAAAATAGAAGGCTTAAAAATATCAATATTTGATATAGTTAGATTGGCCTAAATATATTATAGTCAACTTATAAATGAGGATCCCAGAAACATTCCTCTTTTGATTAGAGAAAGCAGTTACAAAATAGGCACAAGGGGAAAGTTGAATAGGGTTCAGTACAAGTCTCAGAAAGGAAAAGGGAACAGAAAGAGGGCGGATGCTGAGACGTGAAGAACTACAATAATGCTCCAGAACTTGGGGTGCTTTGGAGTAGAGAGTGCCTTCCCACTCTTTTCTCATTTTGTTCTGGCAGCAACTTCGTGAGGTAGGAGATACCACCCCAGTTTACACAGGAAGGAAAAGAGGCTTAAAGAGGTTAAGTGACTTGTCAATCATCACAGCAATGGTGATGGGTAAGAAGCTGAAACCCAGGCATCTGCCTCTAAATCTCAGCCATCTGTCATTTTGCTGCTTCTCCAACGCCTTTGACTTGATTGCAGAGACCTCTTTTGCAAGAGACCTATCACCAAGCTTCAATGGTACGCTAAAAATTACATTATAGTGTTCAACTATTAAACTTACTCCAGAAAGATGATATAATTGTTAAGCTATTTTCTCATCCATCCTAGCAATAAATAGAAAGCCACATTACATTGACTGCATGGTGGAAAAACTGCTAGATAAACAACAAATCTTTGACCTTTGCTCAAAATAATTTTCTCTTCAGATTAAGCCATGAATGGCATTAATTATGAAGACATTGTTATAATTAATGCCCACTGCCTAAAGCAGAAAACTCAGAATCAAAGAGGGCAAGATGTCGTTTGAGATGTTTTTTCTCCTCGGGTTGTTCACACAACTTGACTCCAATGTTGCCATCACTGAATGCATCTCCTGTGGTCTCCTCTACTGGGTTCTCTTTCTGGGAAAACTTTGCTTTCTTCTGCATCATCGTAATTCCTGAATTTCCCTGCCTTTGTGCTGGGGAAAATGTTTCTTTTACTAATGCAATAATAAACTGCAGATAAAAATTTTTTTTAAGTTTTCATTCATAAGTGCATAAACAATTGGATTACAGGTGGAATTGGAAAATGCAATTATTTGAACTACAGCAAAAATCATCTTGATTGTAACCTCATCATATTCCTTTTCAAAATTGCCTGAAATAAAAAGTAACGCTTTAGAGTGGATATTTTTTTAATGGCTATAAAATAACCTTTCTGTTTATCTTCTGTCTTTATCAAATACTTACACTGTACAAGTGGTTAAAGGTGTGAAAAATTCTCAAGACCATTTTGCGGAGAGCCATCTGATGTCTGAAGAAAAACCACCTTTGTGAAGAGTCCTCCTTCTTAGAGAATCTAAGCTTACAAGCACAGCCCAGTGCCCAGCACAGATTAGAGGGTTTATTGCATTTCAGTCTGATTTCAAGCTTCATGTAAACTGGAAGCCGCAGTTACTCATCAAATGTCCACTTGTGTTATAGAAACACAATCATCTGAGAACCATGTCAAGGCTCAGATTATCAGAGAGAATACATTAAGGGTCTGGCTGAAATCCGAGGTGTTATTAAATTCATGTGGTTCGAGTGAGGGTTCTAAATAGAGAACACTCACAGGCTGTCACACCTCTCCCAATGTTTAAATGGCTTAGGGAGAACAGAAGGTGTAGCATGGGAGATGAATCTCAGAAGCTGTTCTTTACCTTTTGTAATTATTAAAATTATTAAAGTTTTTTTTTTTTTTTTTTTTTTTCCTGTACGCGGGCCTCTCACTGTTGTGGCCTCTCCCGAACGCGCAGGCTCAGCGGCCACGGCTCTCGGGCCCAGCCGCTCCGCGGCATGTGAGATCTTCCCGGACCAGGGCGCGAACCCGTGTCTTCTGCATCGGCAGGCGGACTCTCAACCACTGCGCCTCCAGGGAAGCCCTAAAATTATTAAAGCTTTGATGATACTCATACATAATTACCTGCCACATAACAACTAGTGATCTTGAAAACATGAAAGAAACCTATTAAATGTTTGATATTTGATTACCCAAGTGAATGGCAACATATTTCAATGATTCATTTTCCATTCTAGCAGGAAATGAACTAGAACTTCCATCAAATGAGAATGATAAACAGTCACTGTATTCAGTCATCATGTGAACAACGTGGAAAGGTGCCCAGCACAGAGCAAAGAGAGCCACCACTGTCACCATCATAACAACAGCTCACTTCTTCCTGGACCCACAGGGATATATTGCATTAGTTAACTTCTCCTTGGCAGATGTGTCAAGCTGACAGCAAAGCTATTAAAATTAAAGTCTAGACCTCTCAATGATATTTTTGAAATGTTAATGAAGCTCGTGACGGATTAGGAACTGTTTTTCATCTTTTCCGATTTCTATTACCCACATCCCTATATTTCTCATAATGTGAACATTCTAAAGATATGTGCTCATTGTGGGTCTAGCACCGTGATAGATGCTTGACATGGATTATGTCCTCAATCTTTCCAAAAAGTCATTTGACAGGTGCAGAAACTGAGGCACAGAGAAGGTTAAGTAACTTGCAAAGTCAGATGGCTAGCAGAAGATTTAAACTATAAAGCCTAGTTTGGATTTAAACGTAAGCAGTCTAACTTCAGTGTCAAAGCACTTATTCATTTTATGTTAAAGAACACTTATGCCTGTGATAGAAAAATATGGGAAGCCCTCAGGACAGAATTAAACGGTAATCCTCCGTTACATAACTAAGTAATATGATTAATCAGGGATTCAAATGGAGTTTTCTCCATTAGTCCTGTAAAGGAGATTAATGTCTGCAAGAGATTTACACATTTTCAAGTTTACAACGAGTCATATTCATTATTTACTATCTCAGCATAGTAGTCCTTTCTTCTGAGGAAGTGAGAGAGCTAAATCAGCAGTATGTCCCAAGGTGCTGAACAGTCCAGCACCCTGTACGTCGAGAGGGAGGAGTTCTTTATATAAACACTAGAGGTCGCTGTACACTTGTAGCAATGATAAATTTCATCAAACCACTAGACTTCTAAGATTTGGGGTTTTTTTGTTTTTTGGTTTTTTTAAATTTTATTTATTTAATTTATTTATTTTTCGTTGTGTTGGCTCTTTGTTGCTGCGCGCGGGCTTTCTCTAGTTGCTGTGAGCCGGGCTACTCTTCATTGAGGTGCTCAGGCTTTTCACTGCAGTGGCTTCTCTTGTTGTGGAGCACGGACTCTAGGCGCACGGGCTTCAGTAGTTGTGGCTCGTGGGCTCTAGAGCACAGGCTCAGTAGTTGTGGCACACGGGCCTAGCTGCTCCACAGCATGTGGGACCTTCCCGGACCAGGGCTCGAACCCGCGTTCCCTGCATGGGCAGGTGTATTCTTAACCACTGTGCCACCAGGGAAGCCTCTAAGATTTTGTTTTTAATAGCCATTCAGTGTAGATTATAAAATAAACCATATGGCCCATGAGTATCATAGCACTAAATTGTGTTTTTAAATTTCTATTAATATGATCAAAAAGTAAAGCTTTTAGGTAAAAATAAAATATATCAATAATAATAATTTAAAATAAATAACATACTCTCATTTCCAAAGGATTTTCATACATATCATCTCACTTTTTTTTTTTTTTTGCGGTACGCAGGCCTCTCACTGCTGTGGCCTCTCCCGTTGCGGAGCAACAGGCTCCGGACGTGCAGGCTCAGCGGCCATGGCTCATGGGCCCAGCCGCTCCGTGGCATGTGGGATCCTCCTGGACCAGGACACGAACCCGCGTCCCCTGCATCGGCAGGGAGACTCTCAACCACTGCGCCACTAGGTAAGGCCCTCATCTCACATTTTTTAGCATCATCCTTGGGTGGGAGGAAGTAAGGATGGATATTATCATGCTTCCTGGTACACATGAGGAAAGCAGGGGCCTTGGGGGTAAGGAGACTTATCCACATCATGTGGCTGGTGAGGAGTGGCAGAGAGAAGAGAGTTCCACAGCCATTCCTACTGCGTCATATTGACATGCAGAAGAAAATATAACGATTTAAAAAATTCCGAGTAACTATTTATAAGTGACTTCCCCTTTGATTTGGGAGCTGGTAATCACCCTTTCTTCCTGCCATACGTAAAACCTCAAAAGTTTAAAGTCAGTCCATGTGCTAAACGTGAATTACAAATGACACTTTGACTAAATTACCCAGGAATTCTGAGATCTCTGGCAATGGTCTCTTCCAGCACAACTAATTATATATATATATATATATATATATATATATATATATATATATATATATATATATATATATAGAT